>NW_025999983.1:8444862-8511967 GCF_001458135.2 Marmota marmota marmota
GGTAAAGTTTTTTTTTTTTTTTTTTTTTTTTTTTTTGCTTAACAGTTAGAATACACTGTTGGACTTATATTCTTAATTAATGATCAGCTATAGAATATAGTATTTATATATGTGATAATATGGGTTTGTAACATTAGTTTTAAAAAGGGAAAGTTTTGTTCTGTATATTTTGTTACCTTTTACAGAATAAAATAATTACATATCAAAAAAACCATGTAACCACGGCCCTGGAACTGATGTGACGTGAGGGCAGTAATGAAACTGATTACCTGCTGTAATTGCAGTGTAAAAATGTCTTATGGAATTCTTTGTGCACATAACTGCACACTTCAATTTTCTAAGATTGTTCAGACGCCAACCATGAAGGGACTCTGTCATCATGAAAACCTCTTTCTGATCAATTTCTATTCTCTGCTATGTCCTCAAAACCTATCGACACAGTGGCTTTCACGAGCTGTTGGCTGGGCTCACTCCTGGCCCTTCTCTGCGGGTTGTCCTTTTTGGTTGTCTCATGCCAACAAATTCCACACTGCAGACACAAAATAAAAGTTGTCCATGGCGGTGTGCACAGTGTGGTCTGCTCATGTGTGGGTGGGAGGAGCTCCAGGGACTCACCTGGGTCCACACCATCCAGTAGCTGTGCCGTGTGGGAGGCCCCAAGCCCTGCAGGCCCCTCAGAGGAGTTTGACCTGGCAGTCCCTGTGGCCGGCTGACCTGCTCTGCCACAGGAGGGGAGGGAGCATCGGATACTCACCAGGCTCGTTTTTCCTCTGAAATGTGCAGAAAAGCTGTGATTTTTTTTTCACTATTTGCCAAGCTCTGAGAGACGGGGTAACTGCCAAACATTTATTGAAATATGGCCATTTTCCACCTCTCTCAGAGAACAGCTAGGAAGCCATCTGAGACTTAGGTAACATGTGTAACTGCTCTGTTAAGTACACAAGACATGAGGGACATAACACAAGACATGAGGGACATAACACAAGACATGAGGGACATAACACAAGACATGAGGGACATAACACAACAACCAGGGGAGGCTGCGCAGTCCAGAGGCCCATCCATCCACGGTCAGCCTGTGGCTTCTGCAGGCTCCAGGCTTCGGCACATCCAGCATAGCCTGGAGCTCCGAGGCCTTCACTTCAGTGCAGGGTGAGCGTCATGTCCGTCCATAAGTTGGGGCTGGAGAGAACCTTCTGCCATTGCAGCCTTGATGGTGCACATGAATCTGCACCAGCTGTATCCCCATCTGACGTGAGACAGACACGTTAGTTAATGGTTGATGAGCACGCCACTTCATCCTTCCCAGCTTTTTAAAAACAAGGCCCATCAAGAAAAGTGGGTTTTTGGCATCAACTGGAGACTATGAAAATGCCAACCACTGCTGGGTTTGAGACTCCCCCAATGACATGTGAGTGCAGGATGTGCTGCAGCCTTGGAGCAGAGGCCCTGACCTCCAATTCCTTTCCGGGGTCTTAGGGGAGGACGGTTCTGGTTTGGTGGCTGATTCTTCACTGTGAGGAATCAATATCCTGATACGGGGACTGTGTATGGCAGGGGCTGGATCTGCTGACGGAAGGGGTTCCCTAGAGGAGAGCTGTGCTTTGGACAGCGTCCCTTAGAAAAATCATTCTTACTTATCTGTAGTTCTCAGCTGGATGTTGTTAGAGCTGTGTGCAGGCGTTTGGGGTTGGCACTGTGTGGAGGGCGCTGCTGGCAACCTGCAGGCGGGGTGGGGCACAGAATCCTCCCAGACAAGGGCTGCCCACAAGCACAGTGCCAGCAGCTCCCCTGTGAGCAAGACTGAATAGTGTCCCTGTTTGTCTCACTCTCAATGAAGCACTTTCTGAATTGCTATTTGTTTGGGTTAAGATGTTTTCCTTTAAGAAAATAATCCTCTTATGATTGACAATAGAAACAAAAGCAAATACTGTGCCTGGCCTGTTTTGAGGCCCAGAACTTAGTTTCTTTAGCAGATCTAAATCTGATTTAAATTGTCAAAATACTTGGCTGTATTATCACTCCGTTGTAGAGTTAGGCCTAGACTTAGGAATTTCTATTTTTGGCAGGTAGGCAGTGCTACCTACAGCCAGTTAAATCGCTGCCATTGTGTAAGTATTTTCTCTCTTCGTGGTACCCACGTAGGACACTCGCTAAGTACTTAATAAAACACTGGGAGACAGTCTGGGCCCATGGGGAATCAGGCAGACTTACTTGAACCAAGTCTGGCTCCCCCCAGCAAGCGGTCACTCATTCCAAAGATGGCCTGGTCCCAGACAGTCAGTTCCAGGCTCGACTGCCTCAGCTGAGACCTGCTGACGCCATTGAACACAAAGGAGTGTTTCCACTGGGGGTGAGCTTGCTTCTTCAGCACGGGGGACCTCAGTCGCAGCTTTTGTTGGTCTGGCAGAGTGAGACAGCTAAGGAGAGAAACAAGATGCTGCGATCGGGACACTGGGGCCTCACCGCAGCCTACACCGCAAGCGCTGCTTCCAGCCTGAGCACTAACCCAGTGAGCGTGGGAATCACAGGACCTGGCCGCACGACCTCACTAGGATTTTCCAGGTTTCTTTTTCAGCTGGATTCCGTGTAGGTATTAAGGGTAAATTGGAATTCTGAGGCCACATGGGCCACACCGTAATCTCCTTACAGCCCTTCGAAGGCATGGCTTATTAGAAGTGCCACCCAGGGACCATGGCTCTGTATACATGTGACTCATTGTATACTGTTGTCAGCAAAACACATTCAGGAAGGCTACCTATCTTGCCCAAGGACATGCACGGAAGTAATAAGATCAGGACCCAGGCTCAGTTCTGTCTGGACAAGGAGGCCTTCATGTTTCCACCCTGTCTGTGACTGGGGATTTAGCATTTCAATATAACATTCAGTGGTGTTTGCTTTTAGAGGCACCAGCGCACCTGCAGTGACTTAAGTGTGGAAAGTCACCCGTGCGACAGTTAATCCAAGAGGCGGTGTTAAACCAAGGAAGTATCTGCTGAACAACACACTTCTTTCTTCTCATACTTGATTTCAATCGAAACTGATTTTCTGATATAACAAGAACTGACAAGATTTGGGTTTCAGGTCAAAATGTACTATCCCAAATAGGTCTCAGCTTGCCCACATCCCCTGGATTTGTGGAAATCCGGGCCCTTCGTGTTTGCTATAGGAAAGTTGAAGTAAGAAGACTTTAAAATGGCTTACATTTCTGATGTTTCCTCCAGGTTCTAGGAACATACTGTTTGTATTCTAGATAACCAGTAAACAGTATCTGGTTGCATCGAATACTTACCCTTTAACAAATGAGTTTAAGGTACCATCCGACCGCACAGGTAAGTTCTTGGCGCCCAGCACTACCAAACAGAGTTGACCATTAAGTGATGGCTGATCTGTCCCTGGAAGAAAGCCAGTTCCCAATGTCAAACCCACTTCTCCAGAGGCATTACAGTCCTACCACCCCCAAACTGAGCTCAGTAAGAGGAGTGTTACAGACTCCAGGCCGGGAAGAGCAGGCAGGAAGAGGCACATTTCCCCCAGAAGGCTCTGCTAGCCCTGGCCACACGCTGAGTGGTCCGCACAGGGACGGGACTGCTAAACCCCCAGCAAGGCAAAGCTCTGAGAGTACACTGGCTTCTAGGGAGAGATGCGGAGGTTTTAGTCTGGCTGTTGCCAGTAGGTTTGGGGAAACTGGGAGCCCCAAACCCATTTCAGGGAGTTAGAGGTGACCATAGGGTACCTGCCACTGGTCTGCTGGTGGTCTCATGAGCTCAGAGGCTCTTCTTCCCACCAAACAGTCACTACTCAATGGAAATATGCATCATCCCTGTCTACTTTGCCCACCCTCGGGGTCTCACAAGTTCAACTTCCTAAAGGCCCTGCAGGACCTGTCCTTGATCCATATCACTCACGGGCAGCAGTCGCCCCTCTGAGACCTGCAGGTACCAGCACCTGACAATTGCTCTTGGCTCCTAAAGTCAAACTCCTAACTTATGACACATGTTGTCAGGTGTACCCTCTTCCAGAGGGGACATGGTTTCACCAGACCCTGTCCAGTCTACCCGTTGGGAGGGACGCCTTGGAGACAGTGAAAGTGGACACTGAAGGCCTTGCCTGCTTTGGTCACCCACGTCCCCTGTAGGCCACAGGTTCCAGGGAACACCTTCCCAGGGTGCTTCTGCCTCTCAGTCTCTGGGACATGTGGGTGTCAGTGTGCAGTGGGTAGGAAATGCTAGAAAGCCTTTTGCCCACCTCTCAGCATGACACCTTCCAGGCTTTAGGGACAGTGACAGAGGAGTGCTCAAGGGGCTGGCCACCTACCTTCTAGAGCTTCCTGGGACTTTCTGGGCCCTACAGGGAGAACCAGTTTGGCCCGAACAGCAAGTTCTCCATTATTCTGAGGAATGCTGTCTTCAAATTGCTCATTCTGGGGGTGCAAAGGCAGAGCTTGAGACAATTTCTCCCAGAACCTTCCTCCCTCCTCTGGCTGCCTCAGCTCTGACTCTAGATGTCCCCCACCACCTCTGCAAAGCCTCTCCAGCCCAGGAGAGCCCAGGGATGGATTGGGCACATCCCTGGTGGACTGGTCATCCCCCATCAGCAGGGACTTGTCCTGCCACCCTCTCCTCTCCCAGGCTGGGGAGAACAACTTTGCCTCCCCAGAAAAACCAGAGGCAGATGTGCCTGAGGAAACAGGCCCATGGGAACAACAGGACAGTCATAATAAAACCTGGATACAACCTGAATTTGAAAAAGGTAAATAAAATAGCGTCCCTCCCCAGCAATTCTACCCAGGACAGTGAGGTTCCAGGCCACCTTTCCATGCCAACGTCAGCTGCAGGCACTGGAGACAGAGGAGCCCTGAACAGACTCGACCCAATGCCACAGGGTGGCTCTCCAGGCTGTGGGTGCCACATTGTCCTGACCCCTGCCGAGGACAATACCCTGCCTACAGAGATGGCTTCTCTGGTCACGAGTGATTTCTCCAGAGTGAGAGAAGTGCCCAGAGCAGAGGTGGTCCTGAAATCTTTCACCCGGGGCCGGAGAAGTGTCCTGGGAGGGATCCACGTGCCTAGCCCATCCCACCAGCAGAAGCAGCAGCCCCCATAGTATCAGAGAGGGCTCAGGACTCCTGGGACGGTGTGGGCTAGCCTCCTCGATGCCGAAGCATCTCTTCCTGGACCCTGCTATGACCTCTGCCACACTCAGGATAGAACCAGGCGCCACCCCTAGGGCCCCTCCTGCTGGAGCCCTGGGGACAGGCCTGTGAGTAGGCATTCAACATGCAGCATGGGGTCGCAACCCACTAGCTGGCATCAGGAGGACCTTTGAGCTTGGCGCTCTGCTCCTTGCTTGCTTGTCAAAGGTTCGGTTTGACAACCTTGGCGGCCTTATGCCAGGCCCTTGTGCCAGGTACTGGCACAGAGATGCTCCAGGCCTCGCAAGCTGACAATAGAGGAGTGGGGGGTGCAGGGAGCACCGGGGTTTATCCTCTGGCAAATGAGTTCACAGTGGCCATGCTGGACACTTGGTCCCAAACAGGCCTCACCTTGGCCCGGAGCGGATACCAGCGGAAGGACTGTGTTGCTCTGTCTTCAAAGTCCCATGTGGCCAGAGGAACAGTCACTTCTCCAAGGAACACCCTCCTGGTGAGCGTGCCCAGGTGCCACACAGAGACTTGCAGCTGCCGGGTCGCCAGCTGGGCAGCATCCACCTGATACTGCAGAGCAGAGTGGAGACGGTCAGCCAGGCTCCCGGGCCCCACCTCCCAGGGCCTGTCAGCCTCTCCCATAGCCAAGCTCCAAGATTTGGCTGTAGCCAGAGTCTCTATGGTCAGGGTGGCAGCTTGGAGCCAAAGCCAGGAAGACCCCTCTTCCTCAAGAGTCCCCCCACTCCCCAAGTGCCTGGGCTCTCAGTCCTCCATGCCACCCCTGATCCCTCACCCCCATTTTTCAGGACAAGATAAGAAGGAAAGTTCTCATCCAGTCCAAGGCTTCAGGAAATCAAGCCGAGACCACCAAGGCGGGACTTGGACATGGACCTGGCCTATATAGCACCCAGCCGGGTCCAAAAATACTAAAAATAAGACTGTTATTTTTAAAAATTACAAAGTATTGGGGCTGGGGGCCTGGCTCCATAGTAGAGCACCTGCCTAGTGTGCCCAAGGCCTGGGTTTGACCCTCAGCGCTGCAAAAACTAAAACTCAAAAAAATGAAAATACAAAGTCTGAGCTTTTACCCCTTAGGTTTGCCCTAGACAGACAAGGCACACAGATGGCAGCAGCCTGTGACACCTCAGCACACCTCAGCACCTCAGCCTGTGACAAAGACCCCTGTGCGCCTGTTTGAAGGCTTCTCAAGGTGTGGCCAACCCCGCCTCAGCCCCAGGGTCTCTTTTGAAGACTAGCAGTTGGATTGTCCCAACAGTGAAGACTGTCACAAGTTACTGAGCCCTCCTTCTGCAGGCTTCTGGCTGCCCAGATCCTCAGTTTTTACATGCATCCTGTGAGATCAGTATCACTTATCACCATGTGACCCTGAAACATAGCAGCCTAGAAATCCCCCGAGTCTCCTGTGGCCTAGAGGCCATCCATGGTGGGCCAGCATCCTCACCTACTGTGTCCAGCCTGGGTTCTCACTGCTGGCCCTGCCTGGTGCTGCCCCCAACATGGCGCTTGCTGGGGTGTGACTCTCAACCCTTCAGGACCCTCTAGGCTGTCCCAAGGGAAGGCAGGACACTCACGGCCACCTAAAGCAGGTGGGCAGGGGTTGGTTTGGTTTTGGTCTCACCTATCCCGGCCACCTTTCCCTTTAAGGGATGAGATAGAAACAAACCAGAATGGAAGTGCACTTCTCCCCCTCGGTCTCCCCAGAGGGAAGGGAGGGGGAGCTCTGTCCCTGGCCCTTCTGTCTTGGCTGTCCTTCTCTTCCTGCTGGGGTTGCTGTGGCCAGTAGGTCAGGAGCTCTGGGCCGCGTTCCCCCTCCAGGGCTGGGCTGGTTTTCCATGCTTTCCCTCAAGTCCCCGGCCTGTTTGTGACTCTGCCCACATTCCTGGCTCTGGCTGGGAACTCTGGAATAACCTGGCTGCTCCTGCCTGCCCTGCACCCAATCAGTTAAGCCCAGACCTCTCTGCCCACCTGCTGCACTCTGAGAAGTTCACTGCTCCAGGGAGGGTCAGGAGGCCATGGCCTGAGGCCACCCTCCTGGAGGCAACTCCCTAATCTCCACTGCTCTGTGACACTCGCACAGCAGCCCCTCCCCAACTCCCCCACTTAGCCCTGCTCTTCTCTTTGGGTCCTCACCTACTGGTCACCCTATCTGATAAGCAGGACAGCACTCTTCTGGTGACTGAATCTGCTGTGTCAAATTAGATTTTCCATCATCCTGTGGTCCATAGGCCTGCTCCAGCTGACCCCGAGAGTGCTCTCCATTCCATAAGTTCTGGCATATAAGGATCTTCAGAGAACAGAAGGCTGCCCAGACCTGGGTCTCAGCTCGTCCTTCCCAGGTCCCCACTGCAAGGATCTCAACAGAGAGCTGCCCAAATTGTACTTTAATCAGGAAACTTCTGGATCCTCAAATTTCACATGCACTTTTGTCAAAACCAGTTGGAGAACGCCCTGGAGGCTGTTATCTCCCCAACCTTCCTGTGGCCTGCCCTGGGCTCTACAAACCTAGGAGCCCAACCAAGGGGCAACTTGAAATACTGGTTTCCCCAAGGTTTTTAATGATTGATCTGCTCTCCAAGCCCTGCATCTTTTCTGTATTACGTGAATTTCTTTAAGAATAAATCTGGCCGGGCACAGTGGCACATGCCTATAATCCCAGCAGCTCAGGAGACTGAGACAGGAGGATCACAAATTCGGTGCCAGCCTCAGCAACAGTGAGGCGCTGAGCAACTCAGTGAGACCCTGTCTCTAAATAAAATACAAAATAGGGTGGGGATGTGGCTCAATGGTTAAGTGTGCCTGAGTTCAATCCCTGGTAACCAAAAAAGAAAAAGAAATCTAGACTGTGTCGGGATCCTCTGAATTTAGATGAAAACTTGATTTTTTTTCAAAAATATCTGGATAGTTTCCCAGTACTACAAAATATTCACAATAGACTGGATGAAACCCTTGAGTAAATGTAATTTTAAATGATTTGAGATTCTGTGTATAATTTAAATAAGGTAGGAAAAACTGTTTAAATTGACCTGTGTAATTAAATATTTATCTAAAACAGTCCCCATTTCATAAACCACTTCTAGCACAAAACACCTTATTAAACTTATGATGAGACGTTTTAGATATCAACTTAAATGTGTGAGACAGCACAGAGTTTCCCAAATTCTCCAGCAGGCATGGGACTCCAGGGTGGTCTGCAGCCCAGGCCTGGCCAGGGGTGGGGAGTAGAGCTTAGTAGAAGAGAGGCCTTGCAGGTCCCACCCACAGCTGCTGAGTCAGACTCTGCAACTTTAAAATAACACCTCTTGGGGATTCCTAAGCCCAGGAATACCTTCCATGCTGGATTCAAGCTAAGCTTTCAAGTACTCCCAAAGTCTCAGGTCCCCCTTGGTAATGAGGGTTCTAATGCCTACATCAGTGTAGATATAAAGCACTTGACCACAGCAGGGGGCCCGGCAAACAATGACGATTATTATTTAATGAACTTGTTGCTCTGTGCCATCCACCCAGATGGCCCCTGGCTTGAATTTCACAGATGCCTCTGCTTGCCAAGGAAGCAAACAAAACCCTCTCCTTTTGCCAGTGTGAGACGGCAGGACTTCTGGTTTGCCCAGTCCTGGCTGCGGTGTCCCCCAGGTCTAGACTACCCTTCTGGCTGGGGCTCCCACAGTTGGCTGTCTGCCTGTGCTGGGCCTCCACTCTGCCTCTTCACCCCAAATCAGAGAATGAGGTCTCAGCTCTGTCCTAAGAAATCATATTTCTTAGCATCAAAGAAAGTGAGAACCCAAACAATTTCTTTATAATTTTTTTCATAAAATAAGAAGAAAACAGGCGTTTTGGATATTACAATAAAGAGCACTTCATCAAAGGTAGTGACTTAGTCATTTGATTTTCAGGGCCCCCCTGCTTGAAAATGCCTGATGATCATAAAAATTCGACAAGACAAACCAATTTCTAAGCCACTCTGTGCCCAGACATGGCCTGAGACATACAGGCAGTCAGATTCTTTCTCCCCATTTTCTTAGAAATCATTAATCAAAGCCCTTCTCTAGTCTGGCCAACTCTGCACTTCTCCGGTTCAAAGGCTGAAATCTATTTTCACCCAACCTGCCACTGATTGACAGAAATGTATAGGTGTCTGCACTTGTGTTTAACTGATTTGAGGGTTTAAAGTGCCACCCGTTGGACTCTGACCCGTGACGTGAGCCCAGCCCAGGACGGGGAAGACACAGAGCATGAATGTACTCATCCACAAGTACCTTCAGGGTCTCCTGAAAGGTCGGGTCCAGTGTGTTCTTTTGGACTGCAGTCTTGCGTTTTCCCTGAGACGATCGGTCAGGGAGCAGGTAGGTCTTTATATACCTAGTGGCCAAATGCAGAAAGACAAACTGAGGCTCTGAGGGCGGGTGGGCTTCAGAGGAGCAGAGCGCACATATGAACCTTTTCTTTACCCTGTTTCGGACTAGTTTTTGAGCTGATAGAAAGGACTCAGGGACCAGGACTGACATGAACAATGTTAGTGCTGAGTGTACAGCTGCTGATTCACAAGGTCATGGCAAGGGGCTGGAGCTCCTGCTGCATTGCTCATCCCCTGCTCCTGGAACCTACAGCCCCCTCCTTATCCTCGTCACCTGCCATTTGATGAGGACCATGAAACGGGATTCTCCAATCTGCCTGGATGTCCAGGCCACACACCAGCTTCCCCTGTCTGCACCTCCACCTGCATTTCCTCCAAACAGCGGAAGTGGAAATGGAAAGTTCCTGACTCCGGGGTCCTCAAAGGCTGCACTTCTTCTGACTGCTGAGGCAGTTTTGAACTTTTATATCCACAGGATTGTGTACAGACATTCTTTTACAACTTGTTTTTCCTCTCCATATGTTTGAGATTTGCCTATATTGCTATGTGTAGCTGCAGCTCATTCATTTACATTCCTACACATTGTCCCATTGTATGAATATGACACAAATCATTTATCCTTGTGAGGAACCTTTGTCTTATGCCTTAGTGTTTGCTTTATAAACAATTCTGCTATGACCATTCCACCATTCATGTGTGAGCGCTTCTCTAGGCACAAAACTAGAAGCGACAGGGCAATGTGTTTCCCTCCACACCCACACCAGTACTCAGGGTGGAACCCAGGGCCTTGGGCATGCTGGGGAAGTACTCTACCACTGAGCTACACCCCCACCAGTATGTGCATTTTTAATTTCAGCAAATTATGCCAAATTGCTAATTCAATTTCTTTAAAACATTTAGGACTATTTAAGCTTTCTATTTCATCTTGTGTCAAGCTTAGAAAATTTGTGGTTTTTAAGAAATGTGTCCATTTCATCTCAGTTATTAAATGGTGGTTTTGTTTGTTTGTTTGCTTGTTTTGTTTTTGTTTTTGTTTTTTTGGTGCCCAGGATTAAACTCAGGGGCGCCCAACCACTGATCCACATCCCCAGCCCTATTTCATATTTTATTTAGAGACAGGGTCTCAATGAGTTGCTTAGTGCCTCACCAAGGGTGAGGCTGGCTTTGAACTTGCCATCCTCCCATCTCAGCCTCCCATGCCTCTGTGATTACAGGTGTGCGCCACAGCACCCAGCTTCAGTTGTTAAGTTTTACATAATATCCTCTTCTTATTCATTAATGGATAAGCTTTGCCACAGTGTCTCTTTTCTTTGGCATTTGTATATTCTCTTTTTTTAAATCTTGATAAAATTTACCTCAGTGTTTACCAATTTTTCTAATTTTTTTCGAAGAACTGACATTTGGGTTCATTATTTTTTCTCTATTGTTTTCTATTTCATTGATTATTGATCTTATCTTTACTATTTCCATCCTTCAGAATAAATTAATTTTTTTCTAGTGTTTTAAGTTGAAGGTTTAAATGATTCATTTTTAATCTTTCTTTTTAAATAGAAACTCTACTTCAACTGCATTCTTCAAATTTTAAAATGTAAAAGTCAGGGGACATTTTGGAACATTCTTGGGTGTATGGTATAAGTAGAAGAATATCACAAGTTATAGACCAGAAGTATAAGTAAGATGGTTATGGAGAACCTTAAGTGCTATAGAAATTTGTACTTTTTTTTTTCTGACACTGAAGAAACATTGAAGGTATAAGTACTAATGTGAAAAACAGTTCTGTAGAAAAATGTATTCACAACCTCAGGTAACATGGAATTCTACATACAGACAGATACACACACACCAAAAAAAGATTTTGAGTGTGTGTGTTTATATGCATGTATGTATTATGTATGTGCTGCGGATAGACCCCAGGGCTTTGTGCATACTAAACATATACTCTACCAATGAGCTGCACACCAGACATCCCAAAGCAGAGATTTTAGAGAAAAAGATACACGAATTAATATTATCAAAATTTCTACCAAGAAAAATCATCACAAATAGTCTGGGGTTGTGGCTCGGTGGTAATGTGCTTACCTGGCACATGTGAGGCACTGGGTTTGATCCTCAGCACCACATAAAAATAAATAAAAATAAAACAAAGATATTGTGTCCATCTACAACTAAGAAAAAATTTTTAAAAAAAGAAAAATCATCACAAAGAGATTAGAAAATAAAGAATAGCTGAGATAACATGTATCAAATAAGGCTGGCTGTGGCAAAGCAAACCTACAATCCCAGCTATTGGGGAGACTGAGGCAGGAGGATCACAAGTTTGAGAACAGCCTCAGCAACTTAGCAAGACCCTGCCTCAAGATAAAAAATAAAATGGGCTAGGCATGTATTTCAACATCACTGGGCTCAATCCCCAGTACCAAAACAAAAACAGACAAAAAAGTAACATACATATAACCAATGAAAAGCTTTTAAAACCTATACAAAATAGGTTCTTGAAAATATTTTCCTTCTGAGTATGGTGGCACATGTCTATAATCCCAGCTATTTGGTAGGCAGAGGCAGGAGGATCACACATAAAAAGGTCTGGGGATGTAGCTGAGTGGTAGCATCTGAAGTGAACTTTGCATGTGGGATACCCAGGTTCAATCCCCAGCACCACACACACACACACATACACACTCTTATAATTTTCTTATAAATAAATAAGAAAATGACAAACTAATAGAAAAATGGGCCAAAGGTATGAACAGAATGTTCCCAGAAGGAGAAATCTAAGAGGTTAATGTGGGTGTGTATGAAGCTGCTCGTCTTTATTAGGTAATCAGGGATACACACATTTAAATAACGGTGATACAACATTTCTTATCTATTAGTTGGGGAAAATTAATCTGTTAATGAATTGCAATTCATTTTGTTTTTCCTACACGGAAAGGCAAACTTTCCAACACCATTTGTTGATGTCCACCTTTCCTTCCTGATTTGTAATAGTCCCTTGCAATAGACTGAATGTTTATGTGCTCCTAAAGTTTATATTGAAACTTAACCCCCAATGTGATGGCAGTGGAGATGGAGCCTGGGGGAGGGAACCGGGGGAGGGAGCCCTGGTGAGGGGATGGACTAGTGCCCTCTTTTTATAAAAGAGTCCTCAGAGGGCTGTCTCACCCCTTCTTCTGTGATGACATGGATGCAGAAGCTGATGGCCATCTATGAACCAGGAAGCCCACCCGCACCAGACACCAAATCCATCAGCACCGCAGACTCCTCACCATCCAGAATGGGGAGAAATGAAGTTCTGCTGTTCAGAGGCCGTCCTGTCTGCAGCCTTCTTTAACAACAGCTAGAGAAGTCTAAGAACCCCTTGATCATAAAGTTCCCACATATTCAAAGGTGGACGGCTAGACTTCTGATTCTGCTCTATTGAGCCATCTATTTTTGCCTCCATAACTTAGTTTGAATTACTACAGCTTTATGAAAATTCTTGAAGTAAGTAGTTTCTATTTTTGTTCTTTTTTATAATCATCTTTGTTATTTTGGGATTTTCACTTTTCCATATAAATTTTAGAATCAGGACATCTATCATCTTATGTTAAAACTTAAAAAAAAAAAAACTCACGGGTTACACTTTTTCTTCTTTTCTTCTCCATAAGCAAGGTTCTTACAGGTTTTGATGCATATTTCTAAAGAATGGGTTTTGAAGCAATAACGAATGGCAAATTCTATTTCTCCAGTGACATTAGCATTGTCAAAATTACCCATCTCTGTGCAAGTGCTGTTAATGCTAATTAAACTTCCCTGAAATAAAAAATGACAGAGGTAATAAATTACTTCACAGTTAAAAGTTTTTTTGGCAGTCCTGATTTCAAGGTATCAAATCAATCTCAGTTCATACAGAGCATGTATCCTGACTCATATTAAGTTACCTTGTACCAGTTTGTACTTTGCCAAAATAAGCAGCCACCTGTTCGATCCCGAGGAGATGGGGAATCCTCAGAAGGCCCTCTCCTTCCAGATATGGTCTTTGCCTAGCAATAAAGGTTACACAATCCCACTCTTTAACACAAGTCACTTAGGACAAGATGGACTATATCTGTGCAGTTCTGCCAAGACGAGGTCCTGCCTTCAAGGTAGCCACGTATAAAGAACGCGGCCCAGCGTGGGCAGGGCCTGAGACTGGGAGTCCGACAGACCTGATTCAGATGCTGGCTCTGCTACTCATTAGCAGTGTCCAAGTCTAACTAGGAAAGAGACTGGTGTCTTAGGGTTTTGGTGAGGACTGACAGGAATGAGGTACAGGAAGTGCGCAGACAGAGGAAATGATAAATTGTTTTAATGTTAATGGGCACCTAAAATTAAAAAAGAAACACTGTCATCATAAATTAGGGGGTTCTAAGCTTACATGGTGGCTATAAGTAGCAGAGGAAGCCTGTGCCTAAAGGATAAAACAAATCACCTTTCAATAATTAGATTTGCTTAGACAACTGCCACCATTTGCATGAAACTGATCTCAGTGCTGTCTTTATAGGAGTAGAGAAGAAGTGTGATTTCTGCTGGCAGTGGGTTCACTGATTATTCATATTAAAAAACAGCTACAATCTCTACCATTTACAAAAGAATTAACAAGCTGGAGCACAGACCTAAACATAAAATCTCAACTTTTTTTAAAAAATATATTTTTTAAAATATATTTTTAGTTGTTGATGGACACTACATCTTTATTTAATTTATTTATTTTTATGTGGTGCTGAGGATCATACCCAGGGCTTCACACATGCAAGGCGAGCCCTCTACCACTGAGCCACAACCCCAGCCCACTAAAAGCTCAACTTTTATTAAGTTCCTAGTTGAAAGCAGGAGACCATCTTGTTGGCTTGTAGAAAGACAAGACACAGAAGGGACTACACTAGAACAATTTGATAAATTAGACTTCGTTGAACTTAAAACCTTTTCCTTGGGCTGGGATTGTGGCTCAGCGGTAAAGCGTTTGCCTAGCACATACGGGACCTGGGTTTGATCCTCAGCACCACATAAAAATAAAGGCATTGTGTTGTGTCCATCTACACCTAAAAAAAAAATTAAAAATAAAAAAAAAAGATTTCAACCTGTCTTAAAAAAAACAAAAACAAAAACAAACAAACAACCCTTTTCCTTGAAAGAAACACTCATTTTATTCAATACTCTTTGAATGAAAATTTTCATGATAAGATGTAAAAAAGGGAAACCATCCTCAAAACGTAGCAAGGCTCAATATGACCTCCAGGCTCTTCTGTGCTCCAAGTCACCTCGCCCCTGCCCTTGTCTACCAGTCCAGTTTGATGTTTTTTATTCTATTGGTTCTGGTTTTGGTGCTAAGCACATACTGACGTCAGGAGGAAGAGATAAGGCTGGGAAGATAGGGAGACGGGCCCCTGGTCACTTCCTGGGCAGCAGAGCACAATCAGCACCTGCAGATATTTGCTAAGAAACTTACAAAAAAGGCTGTTCTTAAATCAGGGCCTACGTGACTAGGGTCCATGCCACTCCAAAGAAGGAAAAATGCCTGATTGATGTTTCGATTGGACTAAAAGCTGAATGAATACCTAATGGACACTGAATGCCTTCCCCAGGATTGGGCAGGAAGCTAGCTGACTTAACCCTACAGATCTATATAAATGCCTAGACAATAGCCACTCTTTGGCATCCTTCTCTTGGGACCCCTCTCTTTTTGGGAACTCTGCTTTCTTTCTATTACTCTAATAAATCCTGTTACTTTGCTAAAACCCTTGTATCCATGGATCTTATTCTTCAAATTCATGAAACAACTTGACCCCACCCTCAGTGCTACACTACCATTCAGCTATATCCCCAGCCCCTGAGTGGTGTCCTAGTGACCACGCACTCTGTGTTAAGAGTGTTGGGACAAGACTCACATGTCTCAAGCCTCCCAAGAACAAAGGGCTGGGGGAGGGGCCCAGTGGGAGAGCATCTTGCTTCAAACCAAGGCTGGCAGAGCGTCTGGGATCCTCTTGAGGAAGAGGCTTCGAAATATCTGGTGTGCTGACCTTCTGGAGAAGGAAATTCAAAATTAATACGATGGCCCACATGCCCATTTGAATCTATTCAAATACAGAGACTTCAGCAAGCACAGCCCACACCTATCACTTGGTGGGAGTCATATAAACTTGGAGTGACTGAGTAAGGGAGACACTTGTGTTTGGATAAATGTATCCCACCCCCAACCCCGCAGGGCCTGAGGAAGACATTGTCAAGCTCTGGGATAGTCATGAACATGGATGGGTGAGCTGCTTATGAATTAGTAAAAGTCTCAAAAGAAGTGCACGCTTTGGCCTTCATAGTGATCCTGGCATTTAATCACATGAAATATAACATTCAGTCTGATACACAGTAAGATTTAAATGCTCATAAAAAGAGAAAAATCAAGCCAGGCATGGTGATACTTGGCTTTAATCCCAGCTATTCATGAGGCTGAGGCAGGAGAATAGCAAGTTCAAGAGCAGGCTGGGAAACTTAGTGGGACCTTGTCTCAGAAGTAAAAAGGGCCAGGGATATAGTTCAGTAATAAAGTATTTATCCAGCACATGCAAGGCCCTGGGACCAATCCTAGTACAAAAAAAAAAAAAAAAAAAAAAGTGGGAGAGATCAAAATATACCTCTAAATTTTATAAAGATACTTTTTTAATTGTTAACACTGTTTACAGCTGAGCTTCCCAACATGATAGCCATTGGCCACGTAGGACAACTTGAATTTAAATTCAAGTTAATTAAATTAATAAGCTCAGCTGCTCATTTGCACTGGACACATTTCAAGTGCTCAGACACCACGTGTGACAGTGGCTACAATATTGGACAGTTCACACTGTCAGGTAAAGAACATTCCACTGCTGCAGGAAGTCCTGTCAGACATCACCAGCAGAGTAATACACATAATATGTAAATTAGAAAAATTGCTTCCAGACCAACAGTCCAAAGTTTCTGAATTGAGGCTTCCGTCTTGGTGCTAGGTCGGAAGGAGAATTCGAATACCAGCTGCACCAGAGTCCTAAATGTCATGAATGAAATGCTAAGTGAGAACACCAGAGAACTAACAGAAGAATGGATCGTCTCCAAATCACTGTCTGTGCTCTTCATCTCCACAACACCAACTCAAGACCAAGAGACAGTCACACAACACTCCACTGAATCCACGGCTCTAAACCCTGGGGTTGGAAGAGGATCCAAAGCTGGCATCAGGTCTCACCCACTGCAGGGAAGATAGAGCCACCAGCCACTTGGTGGCAAAGAGGTGAGGGGAGTTTACTGGGTGTGGGGCATCTGGGTGACCTTCAGTGGTAGACCTGAGTGGGGTGCTGACAGGTGGCTGGGGAAGACCAAAAGCTAAGGCAATTGGGGTGCAATTCCTAGACTACAGAGACTCCAGGGCCAGGCCGACCAGACCCAGGGACCATGAGCACACAGGGATGTGAGCTTGTCCAGGGGGCTCCAAAGGGTGGGCAGAGAAGGCCACCAAAAGCCCCGTTTCCAAGAGTCCTGGAAGATGGGCAACTGCCACCAGTGGTCAGGTGAACCAAGTCCCTCAGAGGCAGCCAACTTGGCAGAACTAAAAGTCCTAAAAACTAGCTGTCAAAGGTACCTATGTGTTTATATGGAAAGAACAAGTTAGACTCTTCCTTAAAAGCAAATGACAAACATGGACCTGGGGTGGGTGCCCTTTCTGTTAAATGGAGTCTGTGGAGTGCAGAGGCATTTTATTTTATAAGGCAGAGAGGATTGGGATGTGTGTGGGTGGTGAGAGGCCCATAGGGGCTCTGGAGGGAAGAGACCCCACCCAGGCTCAGGAACAGGGGAAAAGGCAGCCAGTAGCCAGACAAGTGCCCAGGGAAAGAGGCTCTCTCCTGCTTCCACTTCCAAGGGCCTGGAGCCCTGGAGGGTTCATGACATGTGCTAGGACAGACTTCATAGAAATGATAGGTGAGTGTCTGAGAAGAGACAGTGGAGAACTCCCTCCTGGCCCCTCCCAACCTGTGGGACACAGCAAGAGGGCTGGAACCTTCCCGTATCTTGGTCCCAGACTTTGAGCTCCCAGAATTGAGAGAAAATAAATGTCAGTTGTTTAAACCACCTGATCTCTGGTAATTATGTTTTGGAAGCTTGGCTGACTCATAGAGTGTTCAACATACATTTTAAAAATCATGTTTTTTGAATCATAAAAAATTAATGGCAGAAAGTTTTAGAAAGGAACAAAGAGAACTATCTTTACAATAGAGGTTACATGGCACATTGGATTCATGGCCAGGGAAGACTATGTTTCTAATAGGTCAGGACACAGGAAAACCTTCAATGGAGTTAAAGCACAAATGTAAGTATTTCAAGATTATTAGGAAAGCAGATACTATTCTGAAGGTTTATTTTTAATTCACTATGGAACCCAAGATGAAGTTCTGTGTTCAGCTTTTCCCCCAGTAAATTCTGAAGGATCTGGACAAGACTGTCAGATCCAATGTCCTAAGAAAGGGCTTCAAGATCCTAGGAGTTTATCAATGGCATTGAGATGGGCATTGTCCCCCTGCCCACAACTGTGATTTTTTTCCTTTTTTCTTTTTATTTATTTATTTCTGTGATTTTTTAATGTACTTCATAATTATCTAGTTTTAGTTAGACCCAGAGAAAAATGCTGGCCCTGAATGAGGTCTAGTCTGCAAAGCGTTTGACATTCTATGGGAAAGATCAGTAAGTAGTAAGTTTCGTTCGATCAAATTATGAATCCTCTGGAAGAGTTTTGCTGTTAATAGCTAAGAACACAGAAAATAATAGAAGGAAGAGCAACTCCTGGCGCCTTGCTCCTACAGGGTGGGGAATTGAGAGTCAGTGCCCAGAGCTCAGCCTTCAAACCCAAGTGGGGTCAGTTCAAACACAGCTCTCCCTGGTTCAGCTATGTCGCTGTGGCCTGTGACGTAACCCCACCAAGGCTTCATGCTCCTAGATGTAAAGAGGGGCTGCCTGCAATACCTACCTCCTAGGGTGGGTATGTCACTAAAATGAGATGACTCAGGCAGAGCATGGCACATCATAATTAACGCCAGCAATCTGAAGAAGGTGTTTGGAGGACTTCGCTGGCAAATAAGATAGTACAGCACTCAAGGGAGACCTGCGAGAACCCTGTGCTGGGGAACAACAGGTGACTTCATTTTACAGAGGGAGTCCTGGGCTCAGGTGCGAGGCAGCAGATGGAAGCAGAACCTAGCACCTTGAGAACAGGTGCTGAGGTTCTAGCAGGACAGCGGGCTAACGGGAGGACAGTATCTGGGGATGTCTCCAGGGGATCCCACGGCCACAGAGAAGGGACATGTGTCCCATGCAGCTGAGCAGAGCAGCCATAATAACGCTGCACACAACATGGCTGGCACCTGCCCAGTCAGGTCACCTCAGCTGGACTAGAACCCAGGCATTCTGATCCCAGAGCCAGCTTGCTGTCGTGCCTGGTCTACCCGCTGCGGGCCAGGTAGGTGAGCTCGCCCTTGGTTCAGACACCGGGAAGGAGCCCCCTGCTTGAACATGATTATGCAGTATTTGTGTTTTCCATAGTTTCCATCAGAGACCAGGACAGATTATAACTAAAGGCTGTTAATCCTGAACATAAGTGAGGGGTTTCACAGACCCTGGGAACAACGGCAATCACAGGTCCTGCAGGTGCTGTGGCCTTGAAGCCCGTGGGCAGAAGCCTTGGGGACTCATGGCCACACTAAAGCTTGTAGCTGCTCTGAACAGTTGTGCAGGTCGAACTCCTTTTCTTTTTGAGGCTCCTGGGCTCAAGGATCCTCCTGTCTTAGCCTCCCAAGTAGCTGAGACAACAGGCACAAGTCACCACACCTGTTTTGATCTTAAATTCTGACTCTCCTTTGGCCAAATGCAGGAGCTTCCAATCACATTTTTCTGACTGTGAATTGTTTTGCTATCAAAGGAAAAATAAATCTACAGAGAAGAAGGCTGGAAATCGCTGGAAAGAGAACACAAAGGGGGCGGTGCAGGGCGGGGGCCTCGGGTACCCTGGTGGTGACGTTGACCGCAGTGTCTGACTGGCTCCGTCTCTGCGTCTGGCCTGCACACTGCCTGGGGCTGGTGGCTAGAAGATGCTTCTCAGAAGTCATGTCATTCTGGGACTTGGAGAGCTCTAGAACACAAACACAAGGGACGACAGCTGGGAGCGCACGGCTTTGCGGAGTCCCATGGAGCCCTCCCCTGGGATTCCTGAGACCCGCAGCCCCGGGGGCCCAGGTGGGCCAGAAGGGGCTGGGGGGGACCAGGGAGGGACCAGGGAGGGGCAAGGGAGGGGCAAGGGAGGCCTGTTCACCATGGAGCATGTGGGCACCCAGAGGAAGACAGAAACTGTGCTGGACCCAGGGCCGGAGGAGGGCTGGGGTCCTCTAAGGGGCCTCCTGTGGTCATACTCTACACACCCGAAAGGTGGAGCCTGTGAGAGTTGAAGGAACCCCCAACATCCCCAGTATTCCCCATCACTCATATGAGTACACACTTGTCCAGACCCAAAGATGGCAGCCACCAAACAAGCTGGCTTCCTAGGGGTTCCTGACAGAGCTTCCGTGACTCAACACCGCATCTTAGGGCTCTTAGAAGGGAAGGGAAAGTAAGATTTCAGGTGTCCTTACAAGTATCTCAGTAAGAAAGCAGGCCCTGAGAAGAGGACTCAAACGTTTGTCTTTACAGCATAACACTGGTCTAAAACAAGAGTAAAAGAAGGAACCGTGCACAGAAGGGAAAGATCTGCCTCATAGATGCTCCCTCCTCCTCAGGGGCTCCCTTTCCCAGGAGGCCTCCCTCTCTGGGCCCTGGAGCTACCTTCCTACAGCACTGCTGTCTGCTGAGAGACACAGTGCAAGTCACTTATGAGTCTAAGTTTTTGCAAGCCACATTAGGTAAAAAGAAACAGGCAATATTAATTTTAATTCTGCATTTCATTTAATGCTATGTCCAAAATGCTATTAGAACATGTAACCGATATTAAAGTTATTCATGAAATAGTTAACTCTCTTTAACTCCAAGTCTCTGAAGTCTGGTGTGTGTCTGACTCTGGCAGCACATCCTGTGACTACATTTCAGGGCCTCGGGAGCAGCATGTGGCTTGGGCTACAGTAAGGGACAGCACAGCCTCAGGCCAGCCCTCTGTCTTCTGGTCCACCCACTGAGCCATTACTGCCTCTGCATTGGCTACCTATGAGCTGACTCCTGCCTGCACGGCCATGGGGAGCTTTAGAGGCCCCCAACCCCAGGCCACCCACCCTTGTCCACCTCGCCATGGTCCTGTCCCAAGAGCCCTGTCTCCCTGCTACCTCAGTCTAGCACTAGCAGTGTCTGGGACGTCTCTCAATGTCCAGCAGTTAGGAAGGACTAGCATTCTCTGGTCCTCCAGCTCAAGTCACCTCCATGAGCTCCCCGTGTGGCCAACCCCAGGCTGGCTGAGCACGTGAGAGACCCCAGTTTCCAACCCCCAGGAGATGCCGTCCCTCCTGGCTGCTCCCCCCATCATCTGCTCAGGGCTCACCCCACAGCCTGAGCCTACTTGGTCCACTGCAAGCCACAGAATGAGGAGGAATCTCCTTGAGCAGCTTGGGTTCTGACAGAAGGCCTGGTTACCCATGGGCATGGCTAGAGGACACCAAGAGCCCTGAGCAAGAAGCCATTCCTCTTTCCCTTCCAAGGCGACAATCTGCCGCCACCTCCTAGAGATGAGCTGATAACAGAAGGGCTGTTGGAGCAGTAATAGCAGCCAGAGGTCATGTGAGTCAGCCTTCCCAAGCCCCACGGCGCAAGGCCTCCTCCTCCATGCTAGGTCTTTGGTCCCTGAAGGGCCTGGGCCCTTTCCAGCCCCTCCCATGACCACTAGGTACCAGTCTGACATCCTGCCCACAAGGGGGGGTTTCCTCTGCACCCACTTTTGTAGGGAAAAGGGTTGCAGCACAGATCAAGAGGACACGTGGAGAATCACTTAAAATCTGAAAAAACATGAATCAGTGCCTACAAGATGTTGCGTGCCCTGCGTGCCCTGCGGCAGACACAGGGAAAGGGGCTGGTGGAGTCATGTGCCTGTTCCTGCAGACCAAGAGGAAGCGCTCAGGAGAGTTCTCAGGTTCTTGGCCCTTCCCAGGAGCCAGGAAGCAAGGCTTGAACTACCCCTCCCTCTGGGATGAGGGCAGCAGGGACATAGGTCACGGAGCTTCAGCTGAGTCCCCTATCTCAGAGGGACACTGCTTTGCTCTCATGAATCCCCGCCCTCACCCCACCCAGGGATTAGCTCTAGTTGTCCACCCAGGTGTCTAACTGGCAAACCTCGGATGAGTGAGCAGAGGAACGTGAGACTGTGGGCTGGTCCCTCAGGAGACTGTGCACCCAGAGCCCTTTTGGAGGAAGCTTAGGGTTGGGGTCCATTCTGGGCATCGATTCCAGTAGCTGGGGAGGGAGGGATTCACACAAGCCCCGTGGATCTGGGGAGGAGCGGCACAGCTAAGATGTGGAGCAGGTCCCACTAGAACCTGCCGTGGAAGGGAGCCAGCTGGGCGAGCATGGGCAGCTCCACCGCCAGGCCGAGGGTCACAGGGGGTCTGGTGGGGTGTGTGTTCTCTAGGAAAGCCCTGCAGGGTGAGATGGGTGATTTTTAAACCCCCAGGCACTGTTGCCAACAGGCCAATGAAATTCAGTTGCTTCTCCCTTCTGAAAAAGAAGGCGACAGACCCTTGCTTGTGTAGTCACAGTTGTTCTTAACTGAAGAGCGGGGGTTGGATTTCAGTCGTCACCAGGGGACAGCTTAGACAGGGCTCATGTGGACTACAGATGACTACTTAAAATCAAATCATCAGCCGGTCTTGGAGCCTACAGGGGACAATGAGACCATCAGGGAAGGAGGTGATGAACCGAAGCCAGTCAGGCACGGACAAAGGGAAATGATGCCCCAGGAGCCCTGATCCCACCCTGTCTGAACCCGGGCCTGCCCTGTATGTCTTAGGAGGCATGAAAGGGTCCGAGACCTGAATTTTAAGATAAGCAGGAAAAAAAAAAAAAACAATGGAGGGGAGAAGGCCACTGAGGGAGACGGGGTTCCAGCTGAGGTGGTCACCTGCCTTTGCAAACTACAAGGTAATTGCCAGCGGAAGACCAGACATTGATAAGGAGAAAAAGAAGAGACAAGTAATTCCACGCAAGAGACAGATCCTGGACCCCATCGCCTTGAAGGGTTCTGGTTTGGGATTCACTGGAATCCTCATGTTTTCTTTGTTGGTCTCCCGGGGTCTCCTGGGAAGCCCACACACGTCGACCTCCCTTGTCCATGGCGCCGAACTAGGCAGGTTCGGGCCTGGAAAGGAGGAAACTGGGCCAACGAGTGGACTGACATGGCCTCTCCTCCCTCGAGGAACCAGAGGCCTGCTCTGTGGGTGGCGAGATGAAGGGCCCGGTGCTGTGGCTTTCCCGAGGGTCCAGGGACAGCCCCATCTGAGGCGGCCTGCCTGTCTGCCTGTGTGGCGTGGGAAGGACACACCCTGAGGCATTGACTTACTTTTCACGTGGGTGGTAACAGACAGAAACAAATTCTCCACGGACTTATTAAATCCTCTAAACTGACCAAGTTCCTGTAACTAAAACAGACACAGAATGAGTTAATGCTTGATGCCCTGCTTTGCCCTGCGTCTCTAGACTGTCGGGCCCCAAAACGCTGCAGATGGGTGCGGGTGCTCATTGGGCATGCAGGTGGGGGTGGGGGTGGAGTGACCCTCCCAGGACTAGGCACCCTGCTACTCAGCGTCTCCACTCTATATTTTGATATCCTCATAAAGGAAGAAGCATTATCGACGTGTGGTTCATAAGATAACAACTACCTCTCAGACATGATGAAGGATAGTTCCTTGGCTCAAAGATTGTACCCAAGTAAATTACTGTTTGTCTAACCTCCTTTTTCTTATGGCCCCACCCTAACTCCATGCACAAAGGGTACCAACGTTGGCAAAATGCAGGTGACATGGGGGCTGAGGGTGGTAAAAGGCACAAAGTGACCAGCCTGGAGTCAAGGAGTTCCACCTCCCAAAGCAGAAGCAGGGAGAAAAATACAACATTTCCTTCTCCAAGTCTCATCTGTCTATCCACCCACTGTCCATCTAGCCATGCATCCACCATCCATCCGTGCATCCATCATCTGTCCATCATACATCCAACTGGTAAATATGTGTCTAACATATAAGTGCTAGAAATGCTTTGGAGAATTTAAAATCTCCAGGGAAAGAACAGTAGGATTTTGAAGGTCACCCCAGAGTTTCAGCTTAAAATTGGAAAAGAATGAACATATTGTCTCCATTGGCAGACAAGGATGTTCTCCAACATGCACAGATATAATTGCTCCCCTTAATTTATAGGATAAAGGAGATAAACCCACATTTCCATGGCACTTTTACAGTTTGCAAGACATTTTTTCATTGATTTCTCACAATAGCCATGGGAGACCATCCAGACAGAATTATTTCCACTTCTCAGGTGCGAAACCTGGACAACTCCCTCCCCCAAGATCACAGCTAATTCCTTGGGATGGAAATGATGCTGCTCCACTTTACATTAGAACCTGCAAACACTCAAAAGCCACCTCCACAGGCCCTGCCAGCTCTCACACACTGTACGTCCATCTGTATCTCCCTGGGGCTCCCCTGCGACCCTACACACAAGTCAGCTTATCCAGAACCTCACACACTCACTCAAAGGCACAGTGCATAGCTGGGGGTGAGAGCTGATCGCAAGAGCAAAAAGATGAGGGTGCAGGTACAGGCAGCGGTGTGGCGCACCGGGCAGATGGCCCATGGCCACCAACCCACGAGGGCGGGAGCACTTCCATGCCTCCACGGGGATCTTTGCCCTCTGCCTGGCTCTGGGACCCACCCAGCCAAAGCAGGACCCCTCTGCTCCCAGACCATTGGCCCCTCTCCAGCCTCCTTGCATCCCCCCCTCCGGCTGCCCTCCAGGACACTCACAGGCACACGTACCCTGCCAGGGCTGCCGCTGCACTGGTTTTCACTGAGAGGAGGAGGAGTAGGAGGCACCACAGAAATTTTGCTGCTAAGGAAAAATACAGGAATAAGAAATGGGTCACAAACTACGTGAGCTACTCCTTTTACAAACGCACAGATGTGCCTCGATTCTATGATTCACGTTCTCAGCTTTTTAAAGTAGAAACTAAGTTTTCAAGGAGAAGACCCAGCAGCTCTGCTCAGACCTCTGTGAGGAGCACCTTCGCCTGGTACCTGGACACGGGAAGAAGGTCGTGCCCATGTGTTCTGAAACCACAGGGGCCTGGCTCACCCCCGAGGGCCCCAGGCTTCACGTGCAGGGTCTTGTTTGGACTCCCAAATTCTCTCAGTGCAAACCACACCAGCACAAGGGCCCAAACTGTTGAGAATATAAAAACAACCAGGAGAGGATCTGGAAGCACAGGCTAAAAGAAGTGAGAACAAATGGGAGAGGAAGAAAGGAAGAAGTTCTAAGACCGGAAAAATCTCTTCATGGGTCCAAAAAGCAGTGGCTGGTGGGAGCGCTCACTCACGTGTTAATAAACTCAGTCTCAGGTGTCCAGACCACTGCCAGCTTCCAGGTGCTAGGGGTGTAACTTTGTACAAAGAAGTTAACATCTCTAGGGCCATTATTCAATGCCACCAGTTCCTTCCACCCATCTAAGATGCCAGGCACTGGGTGCCAGGTGAGAGACGTGGATGAGTAATAGCAGCGAATGGTTGGCTCAGTATGTCCTGCGATGTGCAATCAGAAATGATAATTTGTTTCCTCACAACATTTCAGGAGAATTTGAGAAACAAAACAGGACGTTAAATGAGAAAACACGTTGATACCAGAAGGCTTCTCATGAGAATCCGGAAGCATCTTTGAATCTTTTCCAGGTACTTTATCATTAAAAAATAAAAAAGCTACATTCCAAAGCAGTGACCTCTAAAAGTCAGGAGATCTGAAAGTTCTTTCAGGGCGTCCTCTGCCTGCCTGCCCTGAGGGCGGGACGATCTGTCCTTCACAACACTCACCTCAGCCTCTGATAAGATTGCAGGAGCTTGGCCCCAGCTGTCTCCCGTTTGCCTGGAGGAGAGATCAGCAAAGGTCATTCAGAAATGAGAATATAACTTAGGTAATACAAATACAGGAATCAATCAATTAAAATTATTTTCCTTTAACACCATTTCTTGTGCCTAATAAAAGAGGGGGGGCGGTGATAGAAATGTTAAAAAATCAGATTGTGAGGAGGGCTGTACAGCTCTCAATTTATTGAACATCATTGGTTTGCACACTTAAAACAGGTGAATTTATGTTATAGGAATTCTCTCTTACTAAAGCTGTTGACCCAGTAAGAGGCCACAATGGCTGGGAATGACTGTTTCTATGAAAAGTTGATTTTGAATTAGATTTTCTAAATCTGGATAACTTAAAAAACAGTTCAAGCTTCCAATCTTCAATTTTTCCTTTAAAAACATGTCTTAATTGAATGGATACATTCCTTTAAATGTTCCTTGTGATGAAGATTAAATTAATCTCTTTAAAAATGTAATCTACTTATTTCTAATTATAGTGCTTAATAATTTCCTGAATTGTATTGTATCTGATATATTACCCTTTTTGTTTCAAGGAGAGAGGTTTCCATGATGTATTAAGACCCCAAAATGAAACTCTGCATGTCTATTTTTCTGTGACCACAGGTTCTTGGCCACCACACAGGAAGAGTCTGCCCAGGGTGGAAGGGCCCAAAGGCCTCCACTCTGCCCCTCATACAGCCCAACCCACCAGGCTGCACCCTGGGAGGTCAATCCAGCTCCTACTTCATCTGTTTGGAAAGTTTTAATTCTGAAGAAACATTTAGGTATTAGTATCACTTCCAGAGGATAAACCGACAGATGTGTTTAGTAAGAAAATCAGAATGGGCAGGGGAGCCTCTGGAGGGGTGGACAACAGCTGGTGTTAAGTCCTTGAAGAAGCCCCAAACCTTAAAGCAGGAACCCGCCCCAGGTCAGTCCTTAGCTGGGCTGGCCTCAGGGAGCGGGAACCCTTGAAGCCGCATCTCATTTTTCCAGTCTACCTACCTGTGTGTGTTTCCAGGGCTTCATAAAGGTGTCCACTGGATTCTAAAAGGAGTCCAAGGGCTGTCCCCACACCCCATTAGGAAACACTTCTCTCAGGCAAAAGAGCCCTGCCCCGAGACTGAGAGCTCGGTGAGTGGAACCGGCTCCCAACAGGTGAAATCCAGCATCTACAAGAGCCCCTGGAAGAAACCGTCTGGGCCAGAAGCAAAGAGCGCGCAGACTTGCACACAGCACAGGGAGCATGAAAGCAGAGAACGGAAGGGGAAGACAGCAGGAGCAAGGCTGCTCATCCTGCAGTCCTGGGGCAAACAGGTGCTGAGACCCAGGTTGATCATAGGGCATGATGCGTCCGCCGTAGTGCATTTATGTTACTCCAACGAACAGACAAGAAATGCCAAGCAGAATCCTAGCACCCGGGTGGGGCTGCTCACCAGAGCCTACCCAGCACCGTCTGTCTCTTGCTGGGGTTGTTTCCCCAACATCCCCTGAGGCCCAGCCGCAAAAAAACAGTCCCTGTCCACAAGCCTCAGGTTCTCTGTCTGTAACCCAAAGCCCTTCAGGGGCACTCTATTGCCTTAACCTAAGGTTCAGGCCCCACACTGCATCCCCACCCTGCCTGGGCGCTCTCGGGCCTGAGGCCTTGCAATTACAAATTGCTTCTTATTGCCCCACTCACCTGGGCGTTGCCTTCCTCTGGCTCCACGATTGCTGACACCCCATCCTTCTCCTCAGGCCCCATCTCAAGCCCTCCACAAGGAAAGCCCAGCTTTGTGCCCCATTTCACATTCCTTGGGTTCTCTCCTGGGATCCCTGCAGGTGGCCTTGCCCCAGCGTGGCCAGCACATGGCCCTCTGCTGCCCCCTGCTGGCTGTAGCAGCCTGGGGAACAAACTTGCTCTTAATTCCTTTCAGTACTAAGGACTGAATCCAGGGCCTCACGCATTCTAGACAAGCCCTCTACCACTGAGCTATACCCCCTCCCCTTTTACTTATTCATTTTTTAATGTTTCTTTTTACTTGTAGATGGACACAATACTTTTATTTATTCATTTTTATGTGGAGCTGAGGATTGAACTCTGTGCCTCACACATGCTAGGCAAGCGCTCTACCACTGAGCCATAACCCCAGCCTCAGCCCCTTTTATTTTGATACAGGGTCCCACTAAGTTGCCTAGGTTGGCCTTGAACTTGCAATCCTCCTTCCTTGGCCTCCCAAATGGCCGTGGGAATGGCCACAGCATCTCTGTCACTGCTCCTCAACTCTGCCTGTGAAAGCAGCTATGGGCACATCTGTGTGCTGATCAAACTTTGCAGACACTGAAATTTCAATTTAACATTATTTTTATATGTCACAAATATTAGTCTTTGTTAACTATTTAAGATGTTAAAACAAATAAACAAAAATGTGCTTACCTCATGAGACATGAAAATAGGCAGGAGGACCAGCTGGTCCATAGGTTCTGGTTTGCCCAGGCCCTTGCCACCTGACACGGCATGGATCGGGGCAGCTAGGAGGCCACCCGAAGCCCCCGATCCAGCCTCTCCTGTGCAGATCCAAACCTCATGGGCATGAGAGCCCCAGTGTCTGCAGGCCCCACTGATGTCAGAAATGCCCCCCAGTGGCTTTTGTCCGGCTTCCAGGTTCAGGTTATTTCCCTTGCTCTTCTTCTGTTGCCCTTTGCCATAGCTTCTAGCCAAAAGCTTCCTTCAAAAGCACCAAATCTTTTTTTGTTGCTTATTAACCTACTTTAAATTCATGCAGCCACTGTGAGGAAACTCACAGGGCAGCTCTCTGGGGAGGCAAGGTGTTGGGATCAAGGGTCCCTGCCATCCTTCCCAGCCACCTGGCTGGTCAAGTGGCCTTTGAGGGAACACAGACTTTGCCAAGGGCAGGGCCGGACCCAGGCTGCCAGGGCTGCTCAGGAATGTGCACCTGACCTTGTGGATGCACAGCACTTGCTTACGGTGGCTACTTGGGTGGGAAGCAAAGTAAGGTGGGGAGACACGGAACTGAACACAGCTTGGATGACTGGGGCTATCTGGTATGTTCTTGGGAGTTACCATTTTACTTGGGTTCATATTTTTTCATAATAAAAAAATTAAAAGGAGAACAATCACACATAGGCCAATAACCAAGTCCCTGAGAACTGTACCACTTCCCAACTTTATCAATGCATTCACATTTGTCATTATATCTTCCGTTGCTGGAACCTTCTGGAAGCAAGGCCCATGCTCTTGTGTTTGAGGCATCCCTCACCTTGGGCATCAGACTCCTGAGGGAGAGAGGGCAGGGTGGAAAGGGTGTACATAGGGCAGTGGCTGGGTGCAAGAGGGCCCCAAAGTAGGAGGCAGACTCCTCCCCAGCCCAGCCGTGTCCCTCCTCACCTACAGCCCCCCTTCATTTCCCACGTCCACCACACCCTCTGGGGCACACTGAGATCCTGCCCCTTCTTCACTAGGCACCTGCCTCTGTGGGTCCAAAGGCAACTTCCTTGCCCAGCACAGGAGGCTGGTAGGGGCTGAACTGTCCCCTGGAAAGACAGGTTGAAGTCCTCACCCCTGCTACCTGTGAACTGGACTTTAGGTGGAGATGGAGCCTTTGCAGATGAAGTCAAGATGGGCCACTAGAGAAGGACACCACCCATGTGGCTGAGTCTCTGTTCCCTGCCCAGAAGGACCCACTAGTGGATCCACAGACACCGCCTTGTGGAAACCCCCAAAACCTAAGAGTAAGGCTGAGTTCCTGTGTGTTCCTGGAAAGCCTAACAGAAAGGACTTCCTTGACCACATCACTCTCCCCTTCCTGAGGGGTGCACCACCCCCGGCAGGGAAGCCCAGGGCCCACAGCTCCCTCCCCGGGCAAAGAGAGGCAGACACCCAGCTTCCCAGGCACTCTGAGTTAGGGACGGGGAAACTGAGCACCAGTTCTCCTGGGGCCACATAAAAACAAAGATGGGGTCATTAGAGCATGTCCTAAGTCCTAAGCTAGTATGACTATGTCCTTATCAAAAAGGGAAAGACTGGACACAGACATGGATGTGTCAGTGCACAGACGCTGTGAGGGTAGCCAAGTGACATGGGCAGCCTGGAGGACACTTCTATAAGCTACAGCAGTGCCCAGGATGGCTGGGAGCCTCCTGTGGTCAGAAGAGGCCGGAGGATGCAGGGGGCACCCACACCTCCACCTCAGGCTTCCTGTCTCCAGAACAGGGAAGACCATAAATCTCTGTTGTTTGAAGCAAGCAAAGTACCAAAGGTTGTAGTTCTTTGTGACAGCAGTGCTAGGAAGCTAGTCCACAGGTCTCTGCCACTGAGTCCCTACCTTCCTCTCCAGTGTCCCACACTCAATCCTGGCCAAGCTGAGCTTCCCAGACGCCCAGGCCTACCCACGCCTGCTCTCCACCTGGGCTGTACCTCACTTATCCCTGCCCACACTCCTCCCGGGGGTTTTGTTACAGAGATTTGGTGACTGTGCCCACCAGGCGGGCCTTGTGGTATCACTGTGCACACTCACACAGAAGTCTTCTGACTCCGCTGTAAACAGATGCACACATCTGTCGCCCCACCAAGACGGAAGTCTCTGCGGACATGGGTCTTGTCTTATGCAACTTGGTGTCCCCCGTACCCAGAAGAGGGCTTGCCACGTGGGAGGTGGTGGCTGTAAGAATGACATTGATAGCAACGACACTGTTCTAACAAGAAGCAGAGCCTCATTTAAGCCACACGATCAGATACATATTAAAATAAGTCACGGTCCCGTTTTCCATGACTTTCCTGTCCTTTCATTCACTCACATGAACTGACTGTAATATGCGCAGGCGGCTTGCCCGCCACGAGAGGGAGGCAGACACAGTCCCCGCTCAGAGCTCAGCAGTGCTGGAGGATGGCGGGGTGAGGATTCACACAGATTCCAGAAGGAGCCAGGAGTCAACCTGTGGCTTATGGTCAGAAACTGCTCTGACCCTGCAGCTAGTGTGTCCATGACAAATCACTATGCATCTATGTGTCCATTTCTCCATCTGAATTAAGGAAGAAAGAAACTTGTTTCAGATGCTCACAGAAACTCATAGACGTGGAGGCCCGCCACAGGCAGAGCTCTGCTGCGATGCTGGCCAGCCACACTGGCTCCTGACCACACCAGCACCCTGGACTGCGGCGCCTGTGGAAGATGCCAGGACCCGTCCTCCCAAGGTCTCTCTCTGGGATGACTTGGCTCACAGGGGAAGAGAGCCAGGAACAGTCTCCCTGGAATGCCCCAGTGGAACTCGATTCACCAAGTGATGGAGGGCTTTCCCATCTGAGTGCACCACCCGTGCAGCCAGCTCTCTCTCAAGATTCGCCCATTAGCCTTCCCTCCGAGGCAGCCAGACCCTGCACCAGCTACTTCAGCCTCATGTGGTCTTGCTGCAGAGCTAACAGGGCAGTCAGGTGGAAGAGCAGCCTGCCCTGTGCCCACCTCTCTGCTGGTGCCTGTGGATCAGAACAGCGGCCCTCTAGGAAACAGTACCTTGCAGTTCCCAGGGAGACCTAAACAAAACACAGGAAAGGCTACCTGTATGGAGCTTCCATGGGAGCTGAGCAGATGTGCCCTCTCCTTGAGATCTTTAGGTCCATCCTGGGAAGCTGTTCATAATACAAGGATTTTATGAGAACAACACTTTGCTGTGTTAGGGTCTTTCCTCTACAGGGAAGAAAAGGCCCCAGAACAACAAAGCTTTAAACCACTGTCAAGGCAGAATCTCTCCCAGAACATTTCAAAATTTCTTCACAAGTACAGAATTGTGTACTCTGTCACAAGTGGTTTTCATTCTACACACACACACACACACACAATTAACCAGGCAGGATGATGGTGTGTGAAACGGCTTCTCCATAGCAACCTTTTTACTATCTGTGCATACCCCATAACATCATGCTAGATGCTTCCAATGGGAATAATTGAATTTTTTAAAATAAAAATCAAACATTTAAAAAAATAGGTTTGAGCTGGAGTCCAGAGCCATTTTAAAGCATATTTTAGTTTTTAGAGATGTTTTGAGTTAAGATAAATATCCCTGGGGCCAGGCTAGTCCCAGGGTGAAAGGAGACAAAGAACACTGCCTCAAATCAGCAACTGATGCCTTCCAGGGAGCAGAATTAATAATGGTAGATTTACAGCCCTGTGGGCACCAAACATTTCTCACGCAGTGTCCTTTTGCCACCAGACATTACTCTTGTGCTTAGCTGCGGGACAGAAAAATACTCTTTCCCTTTGATGAAGCTGCCCCCATTCATCAAGCAGAGATTCTGGCTGGCTTCCAAGGTGATAACGGTAATGGAGGGCCAGACAGCACCTCTTCCACTAAGATCTGCTTATGGTTGATGGTAACTGACCTGAGTCTGTTGAGTATCTGGGTCAACAGGGTCTGAACTCCTTTTCAGCATCCTTTAGATTATTTCTACAAAGTGAATGTGAGTTTTAGGAGTTCTCTCTATAGTCTGAATATTAATCTGTTAAATTGAATTAAGTCTGGCTTCAACAATTCTCCATACTTAGTAAATTGTAAACCTAACTTGATGTAACAAAGACTGTAACCTATTCTTGTAGCAAGTAGTCAAGTCTCAGCCAATCCCAAGCAGACAACTGTTCCAACCACATTCAAATAAGACAGAGGAGCTGTACCAACGGGTCTGGCTGGGTGCCTGTTTCCCTTTCTCTGGTTATGAAAGTGACCCGCCCATGTGGTAGAGCAGAGCATTCTGTAACACTTTTGATCCAGACGGCTGCTCAATTCTAGAATCACAAATAAAGCAAATTAAGACCTGCAGAACTAGATTTGTTGTAATTTTCTCTATTAACAGTTTGGGCAATAGCAACAAGACCCTAAGTAAGTGCTAGCAGCTACTGAGATCCTTGAGGAACACAGGAAAGAAGGCATCCTTGACCCCTGGAGGTCCCCTGTCTTTCTTGGAGGCTGGGGGTTGTAAGCTCCTCTCTGAGGGTCTCTGCTCTTTTTGTACTGAGCCCTGATCATTATTAGGCTTTAGATTTAGGCTTAGTTTGTATTGTGAGAGAGTATGTGACCTTCGGAAGTCGTAACAAACAAGTAGGGAGGCCTCAGTCTGGGTCAGACAGACGTGAAGATTTTCAGTAGCCAGGTAAGGTTTGCTTGACCACAGGTAACTTAGAGTTACTCTGGCTGCAGTTGGGGAGTTTTAATTATTATTTACTTGTGGGGAAGGGAAGGACCATAAATCCCATAAGAGCAATGAGATAAAATTATGTGGTTTGGGAAGAAAAAGGAAAAACGGATGGGGGAGGAGGAACTTCGGATTCCTGGGTGGCAGGGCGGTCACCCATGGCACATAGCCAGAGTTGCACTACACCCAGTTTTGAAGGTAAAAATTACCAAGGGGCTTTGGAGGTGCCTGCGATTCCTGGGGGGCTATTCCCTGGATTCATAAGGAAATGCAAGTGAATAGGGAGAAAGCAAAGGATAGAATCCTTGGTTCTTGTACCTGTAATGGCTCAGTGAAATTAGAAGGAATGCTGGGTCAGAGCTGGAAGCTAGACTAAGCTCAGATTCTGGTCAGTCCAAACTGGTGTGGCTACCAAGGGCGGTGCAAAACCAAGAAACTTGAAACCTGATTCACGTGTGAAGGAATTGTTCACCCTGGAAATTGGTATTGAGGTAGAAAGGACAAAGATAGGTAGAAAGGAGAAAGGGGGGAGGAAAATGAAACTGTGGCTGTAAGTCTAAAAGCCCCCTCCTGTCCCATCACTCCCAAATTTCTGAGAAATTTATAAACCTTAGAGTTACTGTAAATTTGCTATCAATGAAAATTGCCTAGCTTTGATTAAAGCTTAAGTGCACTGTTAACCTACATGATGCATTTCTAGGTTAGATCAAGCAAAGGGAGAAGTCTTTTCAGAAACCTTATAATAATATGGGTACATTCCAAACATTACCTACATAGAACAGACACTGTCAAACTGAAGGTCTCAGAAGGAGAGCAGACCGTCAGAAACATCTTGTGACGCATGATCAAAGAACCCTACGCACCAAGCCGATACCTTCCCACGCTGTCTTCACAAAGCTTCCCTCAAAAGAAGAGCCCAAGGCCCCAAACATGCTTCTCACTCCCAAGATAGCTGGCATTCTGCTTTAGGAATGTTGTCTTTCTTTTCTTAATACTGGGGATTGAACCCAGGGGTGCTTTACCACTGAGCCACATCCCCAGCCCTTTTTATTTTTTTTTGGTTTGAGATAGGGTCTTGCTAAATCAATTGGCTTCAACTTTGTGATCCTCCTGCCTCAGTCACCTGAGTCGCTGGGATGACTGGTGTGGGCCAGACACTGTGCCCAGTTCATCTTTCATTTTCTGATAAAGCTCTTACTTTTTGCTAAAACCCAATTCATCCTTAAATTCTTTTCTGCAATGTGTCAAGAGCCTGGAAGATGAGAGCAGGGGTCCTAGCCTCTGGAGAGACCTGCGTGAACCCTCTGCCGTGGCAGAATCTTCTAGGGGAGTCTCTCCTAGGATGGGTTCCCAGGGGAGCTGGAGCAGGGCAGCTTCTTGGTGCTGAATGCAGAGTGGAAGAGTGCGTGCGAGTCAGTGCTCTCCATGGAACAGTCACAAATGGCTAGACCTGATCTAGACACTGGAAAAAGCCACTGTGGAGCACCCCGGGTGAGCAGTTGACATGCTTCGTGCCCAGCGTGTGGGACTGGCTTTATGACCACAGGGACTTTCACCCACTGAGTAGGCCTATTAACCAGGTCATGGTCAATGTAATCTCCCTGCCATAAAGTTGACTGCAGTGAAAAAGAGTTCCTTTCTATCAAATCTGCTCCCTTAACACCCCCTTCTCTCCCCCCACTCCCCAGGTCTTACAGATGCTAATAAAGAGAGTAGGTCAATTAACAAAAAAGAAAAAAAAAAAGAAACCAGTCACAGAACAGATTCCAGAAAGGTGGAAAATTTTTAACAGGTCCACCTCTCACAATTCCAGGCTCCCGGGACTGTGCAGCCCTTAGGGACCTTGAGGTGAAGCTGACATCATCTTAGACACAGCTTCCTGGGGTCACAGGGTGACTTCTCTACCATCATGAAACTCTTACCTCTCTTAATTTTTTTTTTCTACTTATGCCTACCTCTTTCACTTGATAGGATGATGCTGTAATTAGAATTTCAGAACCAATAGCTTCTTCAGCTAACTCGACAGAGTGTTGGACCTGTTGTGCCAAACTAAGATCCTTCCATGCCTACGGGTCCCTGAGTTCTCCCTGTAGGTAACTCCAGCCATGCCCCTGATGCACTGTCGTTCAGTTGTACTTGTGATACGATTTCTCCCTATTTTCCGTTAACACAGTCATAGGACTCAAGGACCAGGACTGATGAGAACATCACAAGCAAGTTTGCCCCAGAAGCCCAAATGTTGGTTTTGCAAACTGACTTATGTGCCTGCTAACTAAATTTCAGTGCCAAGCAACAAGGATATAGATTGGAGAAAAAAAGAGTCTCCTCAATAAATGGTGCTGGGAAACCTGGATACCCACTTACAGAAGAATGGAACTTGACCCCTCCTCTCCCTAAGTAAAATAATCAGGCTGGGGTGGAGCTCTGTGGTGGAGCATTTGTCTAAATGTGCAAAGCTCTTGGTTCCATTCCCAGTATAGGAAAAAAAAAAAATCAACTCAAAGACTTAAATGTAAGACCTAAAACTAGGAAACCACTAGAAGAAACAAGGGGGAAACACATCAGGATATTGATTTGGGCAAAGTTTTTTTTTTTTTTGGACATGACCCCCAAAACAGGCAACAGAATCAAAAACTTATGAATAATATCACATCTACTTAAAAAGCTTCTGTACAGCAAAGGAAATAGTCAACAGAGTTAAGTGACAAGTGACAACTGCAAAATAAGAGAAAATATCTGTAAAACTGTTCGTCCAACAAGAGGTTAATACCCAAAATATATAAGGAGCTCAAGTCAATTGCAAAAAAAAATCTGATTAAAATATGAGCAAATTATCTGAATATATATTTCTTAAAAATATATACAATTGGTTAAAAAAAATATGCAAATATGCTTGGTAGCACTAATCATTAAGGAAATACAAATCACAATATCATCTCATCCTCATTAGCATGGCTATTATCAAAAAGATTTTTTAAAAAATAACATGCTGGTGGGAACATGAAGAAAAACTCCCAAATGCTGTAGGTGGGAATGTAAATTGGTACACCAATGGAAAACAGCGCAGAAGCTCCTCAAAACTCTAGAACTAGAACTAACATATGATCCAGCAATCCCACCCCAGGTATAGATCCAAAGGAAAGGAAGCAGGTATATCAGAGAGATGCCTATACGCTCTGTTGCAGCACTATTCACAATAGCCCAGGTACAGAACCAACCCAGGTGTGCACTGATGGATAAATAAAGAAAAAATATACACAACAGAATATTATTCAGCCATTTAAGAAGGAAATACTGTCATTGTGGCAACTTGGTGGACCTGGAGGATGTTATGTTAAGAGAAGTAACCAGATATCAGAAGAAATCCTGCAAGTTCTCACACATATACAGAAGGTTTAAAAGCTGATCTTACTGAAGAAGAGAATAGAATAGTGGTTAAGACCCTGGGAAGCGGGTGGGAGGGAAGGATGAGAGGGGATGGTTAACAGGCACAAGGCTGCAGCTGGATAGGAAAATAACTTCTAACTGGATAACTACTGTTGACAACAATTAATTGTATGTTTCAAAATAATTAGTAGAGAAGATTTTGAATGCTCCTAAGACAAAGAAACAATAACTGTTTAAGGAGGTGTCCATCCATTATCCTGATCTGTCATGGTATATTGTATGCTTGCACTGAAATGTCACACGTACTCCATGAAAACCCACAATTATTATGATCAATAAAGTAGATCTTTAAAACAACATGACTGAATAAGATCAAGAACCTGCCTTGGGAAGATTATTACCTGGAAACACTGGGTGAAAGCAAAAAGTTTGAAGATCAAGGTCTTAATCTGATACGATCATCTCTGCTCTACCCAGTTTGAATGGACCAGTCTAAATTTTTTTCAGAGACATGACAGGCAGTCCAATCCCTTGGGAATATCACTTCCAGAGCACACCTTTTGTGATGCCGCCATTCTTTTGTCTTTTCTCTCAAGGAGGGGAGTAAAAGGAAAATATTCAAAAGCAGGATGCCACATTTTCTTAAAGACAAAAGCATATACAAAGCAACCCTGTCTCAAAATAAAAAATAAAAGGGCTGGGGATGTGGCTCAGTAGTTGGTGCCCCTGGGTTCAATCCTCAATATATACAGAAAGTTTTATGTCTTGGAAACAAACATGGCTTCATTAAAGACAGCCTCTTAGGAGAGTAAACACATCAACTAGGGGGTCTCCTTGTCACTTACAGACAGCTCTGCAGACCTGAATCCACCTGCTCAATTGTGGGGTGGGGGTCTTTACTGAAGAACAAGCAGGACATTAGAATGGAGCCATCTCTAAATATTGACTGGAACCTGATTTTTTCATCTACAAGTCGAGTGCCTCAAGCCTACACCTCCAGCCTGATGCTCTTCCCATAACCCTGTAGCCAAATGGACCATACCCAGGCTGCCCACATAGGAAAACAAAACTCTGAACAGCCACCTCAAGGACTAAGCCACATTTGCTACCAGAAGAGGAGGGGAAAAGTTATTTCTGATAATTATCAGACACAACAGCCTTCAAAGATGGACATCACTACCTAAGTACATGTATGAAGACACGAGTGGTGTGGATCTACTTTGTGTACAACTACAGATATGAAAAATCGTGCTCTATATGTGTAATATGAATTGTAATGCACTCTGCTGTCATGCATAACAAATTAAACTAAAAATAAAAAATATTCAGCCTTCCTAAACTATCCTATTTCCCAAATTATTAATGGAATGAAATTCTTAGTAAATCATTTATATATTACATTTATCCTCCTTTAAGCTTCAAAAAAGTGTTAGTATTAAAAATAATCGTATTAAAATCTTTCTGCTTTTAAGCTTGAATAATCAAGCAATAAAACTTTCAGGCTGGGGTTGGGGCTATAACTCAGTGGCAGAACGCTTGCCTAGCAGGTGCAAGGCACTGGGTTTGATCCTCAGCATCACATAAAAATAAACAAACAAAGGCATTCTGTCCACTTACAACTATCAAAAACAAAAACAAAAACCTTCAGGCTGAGAAAAAGAAAAAAAGTGCATTTATGGCAAGGAGCCACAAGAGGGTGCCATTTTTCCATGCTGAGCAGATGCCTGAAACCTAAAGATAATCTCCAGCTTCATTTTTCTAGTTATCTGTAACCTAGACAACTTCCATCATAATGGTTCATTAACTTGGCTACTTTACCAATGACTCTCAAACAGAACACATAAAAAAGATTCCAAGGGGAATACCCTCTTGAACCCGCGAGTCCCACTGAGTCAGAACCTCTGTGTGTGAGGCCAGGAGCTTTGATTTGACACAGCTTGCAGCTTGACCCTGGGGCAGGCCCCAGAAGCCACACTAAAAGTTCCTGCACAGAATGCCAGCCAAGTACCTGTGGACAGAGTGGCTGGAGGTAACAATGACAATGCAGAATGGTGCAGAGAGCTTCCTGGCTATCTATGGACTGAGACCTCTGAAACCGTGAGACCCAAAAACACTTTCCACCTCTATGTTGTTCTCATCAGATCTTTTGGACACAGCAGCCAAAAAGCTGACTGAAACAGTTCTTGACCTTTGAGGCAGCATCTTGGCCTCTGGGGACAGCCCTGAAGCACAGGATTGATGCACCTTGGAGCTGTACAAACCAATGGCCCTGGATTATGAACCAATGTGAAGGGCACTGATAATGTAACACATAGTTCTGGAGCATTGCACACCAGGGAAAAGATTAGATCAGGCTTTTTGATGGACTGTGAAGAGCTAAATAAAAGAAGAAAGTAAGTGTGAGTATTTAACTGAATTGTAGGATAAGGAAGTCTCTAAGCAGTAAAGCAAAGAAAAAAGTTATATAAGAAAAAGTGAATTTGATTACACACACACAAAAAATTATATACGTCAAAGACCACAAACTGGAAGACACATGTGCAAGTAATATGACTGAAAAGGGTTAATAATTTTAACATAAGAAGAACATCTATGGGGCTGGGCTGTAGCTTAGTAGAGCACTTGCCTCACACATGTGAGGCACTGGGTTCGATCCTTAGCAACACATAAAAAAAAAATAAATGAATGAATAAAGATATTTTATCTATCTATAATTAAAAAGATATTTTAAAAAATAAAGATCATTTTGTTGTTGTTGTTGTTGTTGTTGTTGTTTTTAAAAAAGAACATCTATGGAAGGTCAAAAAGATAGAAAGCCAGGCATGGTGGCTCACATCTGTAATCCCAGTGACTTGGGAGGCTGGGACAGGAAGGTCTTAAGTTCAAGGCCAGCCCAGGCAATTGGTGAGATCCTGTCTAAAAAAGAAAAAGACTGGGGATATAGCTCAGTGAATAAATGACCATGGATTCAATTAAAAAAAAGTGAAAATATTCAATCTCATTAGTAATTAGATGAGTGCAATTAAAATATAAGAAAACCACTGTGCACTACCAATGTGGCTTTACCAAATTGACAGAGTTGTTTTTTACTTTGTTTGTTTGATTTGTTTCAGGCACATCCTCTCTGGAAACCAAGTTTCTAACCTTATCCTTGTAGAAATATTCAGAGATTTGTCTTCAAGGCTGTTCATTGCACCGTAAAATATGATTTTAATATTACAAACATCCCAGAGCATAATAGAAAACTGAAAGTTCCCTGGCTATCTAGCAATCGTGAGTTGATTAAATTAATGCTCACACCTTCTGATGCTGGATGAGATGCAGTAGGCAGAAATCACACGATGATGGTGACAGACATGGAAAACAGTCTTTATAAATTATTACATAAACATCAGGATAAAACTATAATCAATTTGAGCCAAATTACATAAACACATCGGCTTGACTTAAGAAACTGCCTCTGGGCTGGGGATGCGGCTCAGGGTGTAGAACTCTTGCCCATCACGCTCAAGGCCTTGGGTTCCACTCAAGAAAAGAGACAAAGGAGACAGAGGAGAGAGAGAGAAATGGAGCCAGGGAAAGGCTGAGTATGTGAAGGAGCCCAAGAAGTCAGAGCCTCTAGCCCCAGAAAAGCCTTCAGCTGGAGACAAAAACAAGAATGCTAGTTGTTTTAAGCCACTGAGTTGGGAGTGACTTGTTACGCAGCAACAGGTGACCAATGCACAGAAAGGGATGATCTCAAACCCCTCATGGTATAGGCCATGGTCTAGTTTTTTGGGATAGGATATAGAGGGCTAGAAAAAGCCTCCTTTGCACCATCACAACACACACTACAGAAATCACGAAAATACATCAGAGAGCTGGGGGTGCAGCTGGCTCCCTATTGGGGTGCAATGGGGACCACTGGGGATCCCAGACACCAGGGGGGTTGTCTGCTGCTCCCTGTGCACCTGCTGTCTGTTCAGCACAGACAGAAGGGAAGGGTGGTCCTTCTGTGTCCCCACACTGACCCCTTTGCTGTTTCCATCCTCCAATAACAGCTATTTAACCAGCCTGAATCTCATCCCCATTGTTCCAACGACCAGGTGGTTTCCTCTCTCCTAACTGGACCTTACCTGACCCGTGACACAGGTATTCAGTTCAATGCACCCGTTTCTCTACCATGTTCTCCTTTAGGGGCACAGCCAAGAGCAAAGAAGACCCCCTCCTTACCCACACAAGCCTTGTCAGTTGACCCCTGATAACCTCTCCAGACTCCCCTGCTACAACTCTACCCTACCCATCTGGCTCCCAGAACTACTCCCAGCCTGTTCCCCCAGCCTGACAATTTTCTGGATCTCTCTGTACCTCTTGAGCCCACTCAGAGATAGGCCAAAGAAAATGAGACCTCCCAGAATTTGAGGAAATCTTGTAGAGAAGGATTTGTTTTGTTTTTTGGTGTTTGCTTTATACGTTGATAAAAACAGCAGCCACAGAAAAAGAATGATTTATTCTCAGATCGATTCCTTGCTCTCCTTTTTTCCTTTCTTGTTGTCATTTTCTTTCCTGTAGAAAGTTACAAGGTGAAAAAGGGACCCCGGGGTGTCAGGCTTAGCTCTTTCCGACTCCCCTTTGTAGCTTGAGTATCACCATGGTGACCTACTTCTTCCAGAGGATGGGGTACTGAAAGAGGGTGAGGTGTGAGCCTGTGTGTTTACACACATGCCTGCACACACATTCACACCCAGGGGCACACACACACATTCTGGTCTGAAAACTCACCTACCCAATGAGACAATGGGGCCAACGCTTCCAACAACGTGTAAAACAACGGAGGTGTCTTGAAATTGAGAGATGGCAGGACCTTCAGTTCCTGTGGTTGAATTTATAAAGTAGGATTTGAAGTGAGGGGAAAAAATGGAGTCTCTGCCACCTGAAGAAGGGCGACATCCCCAACACAGCAAGAATTTTAAAGAAACCAAACAAAGCAATAAAAAACAGAGCAGGCCCTGTGCTGCTGTGGCTGTGCTGGCTTGTGTTTTAAGGGGAGGACAGCACCCGCAGGGGCAGCAGCTGGACTAGGCGGGTGATTCCCAGACGTTACGATGAACACTCTGCGGCTTTCCTGAAGGCCCCAGCACATAACCACAAGTATGGCCCCTGGGATACGGCAAAGTCATGGACCCATAGTAATCAGGAAAAGGTGCCCCACCAGCCACCTGGTGTGGGGGGGATCATGGAAAGGGCCGAGAAGCACTGGCCTGAGTGAAATCAGACACCCTTGCTTCATTCTGTGGCTTCAGCCTTGGCACTTATTCTCGAGTAAGAAGTGTCAGCAATACGACCCCAGGGAGAATTTAATGCCTTCTAGCTCCGCACCGTGGCTGTCAGGGCTTCTTGTAAAGCCAAGCATCTGCACTCCATCGAATGGCCTCCTTATTGCCTTGTTACCCTGGTGAGGCTATCGGGCTTCCCTAACTCAAACTGACACTTTTTCTAGAACAAGTATCGGAAGCCACCCACGCCCGACAGTCTGAGTCCAGGCCCATCATCACAGTCACAGAGGAGACGAGCCACCCCTGTCACCACTTGAGACAAGAGCTCCTCACAGCGAGCGGCCTCCACCTGATGGCGATGTCACGTGTGCACACCTTTACCATGCCCAGGTAAGGCCACTTGTGTGACCGGCGTACCATTCCCTCCCCGCCGAGTTCTCAGTGTCAGCATGGGCCACACCGCCGTGTCTTACTCTGAAAACACTTTATTATCTTAATGCCTGCATGGTATTAAGACCAGCTGCACACACCCACTCACAGGCCACAGCCAGCCTCCTCCCCTGCTCCCTGCAAATGCTCTTCTTCACTCTCTGTGGTCTTCAGTTAATTATTGTGACCCAGGATCATGAGGGAAGAATTGTCCTTGGTGCTGTAGAGGGGAACAAGATTCTAAAAGCAGTTTCTACTCACACAAACAAAAGCACACAAACAAATCTATGATAAAAGGAGCTTTGCAATAATTGCAGAAGAAATGTACCAACCAGAAGCTGTTGGTGTCCCAGAGGAACTGTCACTCTGAGAAGCAGGAAGTCAAGGAAACTCCCTGGAGCAGGAGTCCTAAAGAAGGGAGCCCATCTCGTGGGGGTAGAGCGGGAAGAGCCACAGGCACAGGTAGCAAATAGTGTGCGGTAAGGTGCAGGAAAGCTCGGGCGGAACAGGAGGACCCGTCTTCAGGGCCTGTGAACTAAAGTCACGGGAGGCCGTTGTTCTGGACCGAGTTCCCCCACGAGACCCCAAGAGACCAGACCAGACCAGACCAAAACAGTCACTCATGCTAAATGCTGCAGAAGAAAAGTGACATTTTAACGATGCAGTTAGATCCCCAAACAGACCAGTTTTTCCTGAAAAGAGTAGATTCCAGCCTCCTCTGAGTCAGCCTGACAGGGACCCCCCTCTGCTTTAACCCCACCAAGTAATTTCTGATGTTAGCCAATCAGCTTTTCTGCCATGCTCTGTTCCCTTGTTCCCACCTTACAAAAGCCACTGTCCTGTCCTGGCCATCCTGGGAGCTGACTTCTATTTTGTACAGTAGAGGCTGCCCCATTCATAAATTGCAAATAAAAGTCAATTTGATCTATGACTAAATTTGTTGTGATTTTTGTCTTTTGACAATTCTAAGCCCATGAATTATTTTTAAATTTTTTCTAGTTGTAGATGGATACAATACCCTTATTTTATTTATTTATTTATTTATATGTGGTGCTGAGGATCAAACCTAGTGCCTCACACCTGTGAGGCGATTGCTCTACCACTGAGCCACAACCCCAGCCCCATGAACTTTTTTATAATCAAAAATCATAGCAGCAAATATTTTAAAACCAGGACTACATATAGTAAAAAGTTGAAGAGCATTTACCTGCAGTTGGAAATTTTTTGGCTCGTTCCTCAAAGAACCATTCCCCAGTTTTTGCTTTCACGTTTCTGAAAAGCAAGCAGAAAAGGGGCCTTAGAATAGGTACGAACAGTGCTGTTTCCGCCCCAATAGTGGATGTAGGGAGGGAGAAGGGGAATATCACAACATATTAATTTAAAAAGGACCAAACACCTCATTTTACCTATTTCTTACTGAGGTTAACCAATCTACAAAGCTAGTCTCCTGCTGTGGTGTGCTGTACCCTCCATGCTACAGGTACATGGGATGCATTCATATTAGCATATGCTGTGCCCAACGCAGGTCAAGAAATGTAATATTTCTGAATACACACAAAGCAAAACAGAATTGCTATGGAAACAGTCACGTTGCCATGATAATGGTGGTATATACACCAAGCAATGTCACAAAGGATGAGCTCCAGAACCATTCAGCCTTCTGCAGTCGGCCAAGAGGAAGGTCCCCCCCAGGTTACCGTCAGTGTTTACCAGGATATTTGCAGAGCACCAACAGGCCTGAGAAGGCTCCGGGGAGGAGCTGAAGTCCACGATTCTCTCTGTCAATAAGCTTTGACAGAGACCAGGGAGGTGGTTCCAAGGGCACTACCTGACATCAGGGGAACAACTGTGGTCGGCCAGTTGGTCTGGTGGCCCCCCAGGACCAGGCCTCGCAGCCGCTGGCTCTCACACATAACTGCGCACAGAGCTCTTTATGTGCTGGCTGCTTGAAACTGAGGTCCCAAAGTGTGTTTTGCTCTCGACAGTTGTGACGGTTCTGGAGAAACCAGAATTGTTAATATCCTTTAGGATGTAAAAAGGGAACACAGATATTATCAATTGTTTGATAATACACCAGATGGGCTGGGGGGCCGTGTAGCTTAATGGGAGCATGCAGGAGGCCCTGGGTTTAGTGCCCCACACAGCAAAAATATTATTACCCTAAATACATAAAATGTGTCACTAAACTTGACAACTCCTTGCCTATGCAAGTTTTTAAAAATTGAAGTTTTAACTTTTGTGGAAAGTCTTTTTTTTTTTAATTTGATTTGTTGAAATAAATTCTCTGCTAGGTTTAGGCTATAACCTAAAAAATGGACTTACATGGACCTATATGGACTTACATGAACTCAAATAGATTTTTTTTTTTCTTTTTTAGGTGCAAGGAATCAAACCCAGGGCCTCTCGCATACTAGGCAAGCACTCTACCACTGAGCTATATCCCCAGCCCCTCTAATGAACATTTTTAAAGTTAATGCTTATGAATGCTGTTAATGTAAATAAAATCACAAATATATGCCAATCTACCTTTTTAAAATTACCTATCTTTTTCTAGCATTAGTAAATGTCAGAAGACCTCAATCAACTTTCTACCGTCATCTGGTTAGGAACTATTATTCTCTGGTTTATACATTAATGAGTAGAACAAGGAAAATCTACAGTGTTTAAAAATTTTATGACAGAATTTTGACATTTGGTACCACATTAAGAATCAAAAATATGTAACATGCTCAACCATGATATATTCCTAGGGAGACAGAAAAATGGCTGATCCATAAAATCAGAAACTCAAATATCTCACCTTCTAGATCTACACAAAATACCTTAAGGCACCACAGCCTCTCCACAGCCTTCCCCTCTACCTCGAAGGCCAGCAGAGCATCGGAAAACCAGGGAGGGCTGGGCTGGGCTGAGCTCAGTGGAGGGCTCTGGTTAACATGGGCAGAACCCTGAGTTCAATCCCAGCACTTCCCTCCCCCCCCAAATAATAATAATCAGGGAGAGCGTGGAGAGGTTAATGAGAGGTAAATTCACACCCCTGTGAAGTGCTCCGTGTACTGGGTGTTCAATTTCTGAGGATGTAAGCAGGCCAGGTCTGATCATCAGAGGAGGTGGGCAGGAGGGGGCCTCCAGCTGGCCAGTGGACTGCCCCTTCCTGGGCTGTTTCTCTGGAAGTGGTGACCTGCTAGAACTCATCTACTCTCCCACATTTCCTCACCATGTGACCAAAGCCCTCATATCATCTGTTGAGCCAACCAGACACAGGCTGGCCTTGAGGGGTGACCATACCCACAGATGCCCAATCATAAAAGATGAAAAGCAGTCAAGGAGAGGAAGGTAAGGAAGGTGGGCACACCTGAGTAAATAAATACCGCAGATCCCTCTCACTGAAAGGATCTCCAGCCCCAGTTCAGGACCTATACACTGAGCAAACTAAAACCCTAGTCCCGTAGTGCCAGTCATTAAAAGAACCATCTAATCATCTCATTTAATCTCAACTGAGTCCTCATGAAGTTTAAACAGCTAAGTTGGCCCACAGAGATTTGGGCACAAAATCAGAGTTTCTTGAGCTAATCTGAATCAATGAATGAAAGGATAAAAACATCACCATCCCTTACACTCAGACATTGCTGGTGGGACTGCAAATTGGTGCAACCACTCTGGAAAGCAGTATGGAGATTCCTCAGAAAACTTGGAATGGATCTACCATTTGACACAGCTACCCTACTCCTCAGTTTATACCCAAAGGACTTAAAATCAGCATACTACAGTGACACAGTCACATCAATGTTTATAGCAGCTGAGTTCACAATAGCTAAACGAGTGAACCAAACTAGATGTCCTTCAACAGATAAATGGATAACAAAAATGTGATACATATACTCAATGGAATATTACTCAGCCTTAAAGAAGAATGAAATTATGGCATTTGCAGGTAAATGAATATGGTGCTAAATAAAATAAGTCAATCCCCCAAAAATAAAAGCCGAATGTTTTCTCTGATAAGTGGATGCTGATCCATAGTGGGGTGGGGGTGGTGATAGGGAAGAATGAAGGAACTTTGGTTTGTGTAGAGGGAAGAGAGGGGAGGGGTGGGGCTGTGGGGATGGGAAGGATGGTAGAATGAGACAGACATTGTTACCCTAAACACATGTATGATTACACTACTGGAGTGACCGTGCACCATGTACAGCCAGAGGAATGAGAAGTTGTGCACAATATGTCAAAATGCATTCTACTGTAAAATTAATTAATTAATTTTAAAAACCCACCACCATCCTAAACTACATGAAGACCACTGATTTTTTGCACTGGAGGCCATTTCCTCTGACTGCTAGCTTTGAGCTACACCCCTGTCACCCCTTCAGACAGAACTAGCCATTATATAAGCAATTACTCCATAATGACTTTTATAAGGACTCCTGTCTACATGTGTCCTGAGTTTCAGATGGAGGACCACCTAGCACTCTTATCTAGGAGAAGCAAGTCAATTCTGAAGTCTCTGTCCCCCAAGGGCCAACCCAGGGTGGCATGACTCATGTCAGTAACCAAAGGAAGCCTTTGATGCCTCTTCCCAGATGATTAAATCAGAATTGGGCTAGGAGAGCTTCTTGAAACATTTTAAGAGCTTAGTAGGTTAACACTTTTAGTAGGTTAACACTCTCAGGTAAAATCATGACTTGCTTATTTAAAAATTTTCAATCAACCCATAAATGCATCTCAAAAGGCAAACACATGGGGTGTGGAGAGAGCAGGAGCTATGGAGTCAGGGGAGACCTTCCACTAACTAGGCAGTCCCCTGCAGGAGGATTCTTAGAAGAATCATCGCCAAGCACCTGGTGCATAGATGGTGTTTCTGGAGGTTTCAGCATCCACCTTCATGGTCTTGACCCTGCGAATGCTGTAATTTCATCAGCAAAAAAGAAACAATTGTTGAAGAGCACCTCGCAAAATTCTAGTCCACAGACGTTCAACAAACGCTAAGGAGAATAGAGGATCCTAACAGAAAGCTATTTGATCTCACTACTATTACCAGTGAGCCACATGTTGGAATGCAATTTTATTTTGCATCTAAGTTACTTGCATCTGCAGAGGCATAAGCTATGGCACCTGTGCCTTATACACCAAGAAAAGTGAACATATGCAGGCGCAGTGGCACATGCCTGTAATCCCAATGGCTCTGGAGGCTGAGGCAGGAGGATTTCAAGTTCAAAGCCAGTCTCAGCAATTTAGTGAGGCCCTAAGCAATTCAGTGAGACTTTGTCTCTAAATAAAATACAAAAAAAAAAAGGTGGTGCTGGGGATGTGGCTAAGTGATTAAGTTCCCATGAGTTCAATCCCTGGTACAAAAAAGGAAAAGAAAAGTGAGTTTATTAAATATTAAGGTATTTTTATCAGTCAATGCAAGAGGTGGAAAGTTGGTTTGCATAATCAGGATTCATTGACTATCTGCAAAAGTACATCTGTGCAGATCTGCTCTTCCACCAGTGCCCTAATGGCAAGGAATCCTCCAGAGAGCTCTTAAGAGGGCCCTGGTGGCTCATCAGATGCATGAGCTGAAAATAGCCAAATAAAGAAGTTGGATTGTAAAACTGAGAAAAATCTAACTGCTAGTTTGTCCAACTGCTTGGGGATTCCCAGCTAGAACAGACCTGTGTATGCACACAGTTGAAAGCTTTTTACCTCAAATAATCTGTATCTCAGATGCTTTGCAGTTACAAACCAGTGGGGTTTTTCCAGAAGCACATCTGATCTGATTTTGACTTTCTTACAAGAAAAGAGACCAATCCTGAGTAATCATGAAGAGTCAGAGAATCAGATAAAGATAAAGAAATGATCTCATCAAGCTGCTATCAACAGTTCTTGCAAAACATTTATAACTGTCCTTTCCTTAACTTCAGAGAGAGGCAAGCCCCCAGTCACACCCCATGCCAGTCCCAGCCCCAGGCACTGTGAAGCAACATTCCCCCTCTGCAGGGGGCACCCTGAGAACCCGGTGGGAGCCTGATGGGTAGAGCCCACAGCAGGGTGCACTGAAGTTTAGCATGTGTCATGCCCTAGAAACATGTGGGGTGGGGGGACACACTCAGGCACCAGGCGGAGGAAGTGGCTGGCACAATGGCAGGGAGGGGCAGGCACCGTGGTGAACCCACGGCCCACTGTGAGGCATTGATCAGTATTGAACTCTGTGCAGGCCAAAAGCAACAAGGGCTGGGCTGCCTGAGTCTCTGATTACGAGAGTGAGTCTGGGGCTGTGACTTCTGGTTTGCTACATCTAGTTGATGAAATAAGAGAAACTCTACTACAGCCTGACAGAGCTGTGGAGGTTCAAGGCCTGGACTATGGGAACTGGGCCAGGTGCCAGGTGCCAATCCACCTTCCCACATTACCCAAGGGGCACAGGGAGGAAGGCATGAGAGCGGCACAGGGAGAAAGGCTTGCTCTATGCCGGACAGCCGCAGCTGGGGGTCTGAGGAAACAGTAAGAGCGTCAGACAAAATGCCTGGGGCAGGAGACATGGCGTCTGGGAGACAGAGAAGTGGCCATGCTGAACCTGCGCACCCAGGGAATCATCGGTCTTCATAAACATGTCACATCACCGTTGTGAAAAAGATAGGAGAAGCCAGGCTGGAGAGAAGGAGGATCTAGGAAACTAACAAGGCCACGGCAGAGAGAAGTGCTCAGTAGGAGCAGAGAGAGGCTGCTCAGCCAGGCGCCTCCAGACCTGCAGGAGACCTGACACGCTGCAGAGAAGACCCAACAATGGCAGGACAAGGCCGACCTACCCGTCTGACATTATCACTGAAGAAACCAGTCAGGTGGCATCAAAGAATAGCCAGAATAGTCAGTTCCAATCAAAGAAACCGTTAAGAGGCCGATAAACAAATTCACAGGGCTGAATAATCAGCCCAAAGGAACATTTCTTATTCCACAACAAACACTGTGGAGAAGCTGGATGAGGGGGTACATGCCAGTAGCCCCAGCCACTGGGGAGGCTGAGACAGGAGGGTCACTGGAGCCCAGCCTCAGTGACATTGGGAGACTCTTATCTCAAGAAAAAAAAAAGGGGGGGGGGAATCAGTTGAAGAGACTTATTCCTAGGCACACTTTAGGAACTATTTTTAATAACAAGGATGCAGGTATTGGGGGGGGAACAATGTCTCTAATGCATAGAAACCAAGTGATAAATAAAAATTTTAAAATACCCCGACGTCTCTATGATGTTAAATTCCAAAATATAATGAGGATGCATTTGTTGCAAATCTTTGATTAAAAGGTTGCAGTCCAGGATTTTAAAACCCAGGGAAGTCACTGCTCATGAAGGAAAGTCACTAGAAAGCACTCTCAGATATGAAAAAATATACAGTATAAAAATATAAACACATGTTTAGACCATGTGCTCTTCCTGGGGAAAAAAATCTTGAGAAAGCACTACAGTTGGATGGAAAATGAATCAAAATAAGGAATATGTGAACTGGGAAATCATGACCTCAAAGACGGGCGACAGGCTCTGCAGGAGTTAAAGTGCAGCTGACTTAGCACACTTGTGGAACAAATAATTATAAAGCAAGACAGTAACAAGTGATCCTGGAAGGAGGAGCTCGGTAACATTAAAAGTGATAACTGTAGGAATACAGATATTTCAAAAATGATTGGCAAGATGATTAAAATTATTTCTACAACATGTTCACTGGGATCACACCAAGAATCACATAGGATGTGGCCCTGTCATGATCCGCAGAACCACACTCCAGCGAGATTTCTACAGCCAGTACGTGTCCATGAACTCGCTCGGCATCACTTGCCCACGCCCTTCCTTCAAAAGCAGCAGCCGTCCCCCCACTCCAGCTTCACCAGCACGGCTGCCCTCTGACCCTGACCTCCCTGCCGCTCAGCGCCCTTGGATGCCTTCCTTCTCTCCTCCGCACTTTTTTTTTTTTTTTTAAATAGTTCCCAGACATCTTCCTGCCAAACCCATTAATTCAATGGATCAAAAACATATTCTAAGGGCCAGGGTGATGGCTCAGTGCCTAGCATGTGCGAGGCGCTGGGTTCGATTCTCAGCACTGCATATAAGTAAGTAAAATAAAGGTCCGTTGACAACGGACAACAAAAATCTTAAACACACACACACACACAATCATCACTCAGGGCTCTGAACTTGAAGGAGTCGCCAGGGAGATCTCCTTCTCTGCTTTCCTCTTCCTCCCACCCCACGGGCTTCTTCTGAGTGCACTCACAGCCTCCACCCCAGCCTCTACCACCAACTTCCCAAACCAGACCTCAAGCCCTGCCTCATGCAGTGGCCAGCCCCTTCCCCTGCTCACAGAATAGCTCCAAATGGACCTCCTATCCCACAGTCATGGCGAACTTGATGGGTCCACACTGCAACTCATAGTCTTCTCAGAACCATGGGCCAGTCTCTCTTGTCAGAAAACAAAACACCTTAGAATCACCATTTTGGACTGCCCTTACCAAGTCAACAGAGAAGTCACTGCTCGTGAAGTGGGAACTGGGCCAGGTGCCAGGTGCCAATCCACCTTCCCACATCACCCGAGGGGCACAGGGAGGAAGGCATGAGAGCATAAAAGTAACAAATTTATCAGTGCCAGATTGTGGAGCCTGAGAATTCCTTTGAAATTAAATATAAAGTAACCATTGCAGACAGGCTTGGGGGAACTCCCTTCAAGGTTACAGTTTCAGTTCTTTGTTACAATTTTCTTTGTCTTTCTTTCTTTCTTTCTTTCTTTCTTTCTTTCTTTCTTTCTTTCTTTCTTTCTTTCTTTCTTTCCATTTTGAAAGGGAGAAGGAATTACTGTTTTCTTATCAGCTGACTTCAATACCATAGTTACAAATACAGAAATATTGATAACCGAGTGCATAGCAGATTGGCAAACTTGAGCATTTCCTTTTAAAGGAGCACTTTGTTCATTTCCAAAAACCACAGTGTAATGTGAATCTGAAAAAGGCACCCCCCAATCCTAGTCCCCTACATCGCCAAACATCACAGAGGGAGGAGGGACTTGAGAGGACAATCACAAGGGTCAGTTTTGCCATTAGGCAGAAACCCAGGGGCTGTCTTCTTTCAACAGAATGTGGGCTTAATAATGTTGATTCTGAAATATCTGCTTTAAAGGAGCAGAAGACGAACCATCTGAAATCTATGAATCACACACTGCATGTACTTGGTATGGGAATGGGCTGTGCACATGGGAATGTTACTGTGGAAATTCTCGTAAGAGCGTGACCTAAAGGAACAGATAGCCTCCCAGCATCCTCCCAACTCCAGCACTTGGCTACCATGCACTGCGCCAGCCCGGAACGCTGCCTCCTGAGGCTGACCTTCAACTTAGAGATGGTAAAAGACACAATGAAACAGGAAGCTTACTAATTCTCAGAAAGTTATTTTAAAGGCAGGACTTGCCCTGACTAATCAAGTGCTGACCACAGAATGAATAGGACTTTCAGCAAGAATGACATACGTAATACTATGAAAACATTCTCTTCAGCAAGTACAAAATAAGCTTTTTTCCCTAAAAAGTATTCCATAAATGTCTACGTTTTTACTGCTTGTTTTGGTATTATAAGGTGTCAAATAACAAAATAATCATTACATTCAGTACATGCATAAAAAGAATATTGTGATCATCTACTGTGTTCCTAAGAAAACAATGCACATGTACTAAGTAAAATAGGCAAGCTGTATGCAAAAACTAAAACAGATGTCAGTGCTAGGTCAGAACTAGGAAACACCATATATTACCGGGTGCGGTGGCATCCACCTGTAACCCAGGGACTCAGGAGGTTAAGGCAGAAGGATGCAAGCTGGGGGCCAGCTTCAGCAACTTAGCAGGAACCTCAGAAGTTAAGCAAATCCCATCTCAAAATATAAATAAATAAATAAAAAGGTCTAGGGATGTAACTCAGTGGTAAATCACCCCTGGGTTCAATTCCTAGTACCAAAATAAAACAAAACAAAAACAAACAAACAAAAATTAAAAATTAAAAAATCTTGGGCCAAGGACCTAGGTGAGTGGAGCCATAGAGTATTCCTTGGTGCAATCTAGTTCAGCAAGATCGAAACTTGTACAGCAAAGAACAAAGCTCTTCCCTTGTGAAATCAGGCTTAGTGGCTATGCTCTTGAGAATTTATAAATGTATGACTCTGAAATATTTTACACATTAATTTAACTTGTCTTCATGTATTTTTTTCTCTTTCTTTCTCTACCAGGGATTGAACTTAGGGACGCTCAACCACTGAGCCACATCCCCAGCCCGTTTTTGTGTTTTATTTAGAAACAGGGTCTCTCATTTAGAAACAGAGTTGCTTAGTGCCTTGCTGTCGCTGAGGCTAGCCTTGAACTCGTGATCCTCCTGCCTCAGCCTCCCAAGCCACAGGCAAGTGCCACCATTCCCAGCCAGGAGTACATTTTCTAACCTCTGAAAGTTTTATTTTAAGCAGGAAACAATTTTTTTATAGAACCATTATTGAAATTTTGCATGATTTTCAATAAAAATTCTCCCATGCGATGTAGAAAACACAATGAATGCATCCTGTGACAACATGCTTACCTCCAAATCCTAATCAAAAAGGCACCCGAGCCAAATTAAATCCCTTATGATAAATTCCAAGATGTACGTTCACCATTTCTGCTCTGCAACAGCTCAGGACTGAGAACCTGAGAACTGAGGAAGTGATGGTGAAACGCCAAGATCAAGGTCTGGGTCTGTTTCCAGCTGAGCATTATGCTGCTCCCCATTGGCACCAGCTGTGGCACCAGAGGCACCCGAGTTAACTAAGAAACCACCGTGAACCTGCTGCAAATTGAAACCTTAGTCTAAAATCTTCTCATTGTCTTATTAAAAAGTTCAGTGGCACATTGTTAAAATATTGAAAACATGGAGAATTTCTTGAGCAACAAGTTTTGAACCTAATCAGACCAAAGAAGTCTTACTACCAGCAAAATAGCCCAATGAAAACAAAGCAAAACAAACTCTGGGGCTCAGGGGTGCAGCTCAGTGGTAAAGCACTCACGTATCACATGTACAAGACCCCAGGTTCCACCCCCAGCATTGCAAAATAATAATTGTAATAATAATGATAAGTATACGTAATAACCTCTTGAGAATTTGTAAATGTTTGATACATATTCTCAAATGAAACAGGAGCATACTCACAAATATCTGAAGAATGAATCTGTTAGGTCATAGCCAATTACAAAGCAAATGGGAGAGCCTATGTGATAGCAATTCCTCAGCAATATTGTACTTCAGAGATGAGCAGATATCTCCCAGACAAGTGGAATTTGAAGCCACTGCATATAGAATTTTTTTTTTTTTTTTTTTTTTTGCAGTCTTGGGGATGGAACCCAAGGCCACATGCATGCTTGACAAGTGCTCTCACTGAGCCATATCCCCAGCCCTAGAACATTATTTAAGAAGAAAAAAAAAATCAGTACAAACCTAAGTCACCAAGTTCAATCTTACCTTTAAAAAAAAATGGGGCTGGGGTTGTGGCTCAGCGGTGGAGTGCTCGCCTAGCACATGCAAGGCCCTCAGTTTAATCCTCAGCACTCCATAAAAAATAAATAAATAAAATGAAGGTATTGTGTCCAACTACAACTAAAAAACATTTTTTTTTCTTTTTTTTAAATGAGCAGCTTGGCGTAGAGGTGTACACCTGCAATCCCAGTGACTTAGGGGACTGAAACAGGAGGATCAAAGTCAGCCTCAGCAACAGCAAGGTGTTAAGCAACTCCATGAGACCTTGTCTCTAAATAAAATATGAAATAGGGCTGGGGATGGGATTCAGTGGCTGAGTGCCTCTGAGTTCAATACCCAGTACCCAAAAATAAATAAATAAATAAATATTTTAAAAATAAGCAAAAACAAGCAAATATATAGCTTAGTCTCCCTGACATTTCAACATAGTTTTATCTTGGGCCATTTCATTTTTTTAATTAATTAATTAATTTTAATTAGGTATATATGACAGCAGAATACATTTTGATTCATTGTACACAATTGCAACACAACTTTACATTTCTCTGGTTGTACACGATGTAGGTCACACCATATGTGCAGTCACACATGTACCTAGGGTATTGATGTCCATCTTATTCCACTGTCTTTCCTGCCCCCATGTACCCTCTCTACCCTTCCTCCCATTTGCCCGATCAAAGTTGGGCCATTTCACAGTAGAATCTCTCAATAAATTCCATGGGAGGGAACCCAAGTGTTAAGCAAGGGTACGTTCATGCTTCTGTCTGCTTTCCTCTTCCTTCTCCCCAAGCACACCCTTCCTACTGGAGTCACCTTCTTCTGGTTGGCGCCTGCCGAGGACCACACCTGCCCTCTCACTGCAGAAAGCAACGTTCAACCGGCTTCTTGGAGGCCCTCTCCACCTCCTCTTCCTTCACCGCGTTCTCTCTGTTGCTCCTCTCCCCCTTCTCTGTTTACCTCTCTCTGAAGCCTTGAGACTGCTGCAAAGCTAGCTGCTCGCTGCTTGGCCAGGCCTCAGAACGGGCTCCACTCTTCCCTCTCTCGTCCCTGCAGCGAGTTCCCTCACCCCTTTTTGAACTGCCTCTCAGTCCCCACCACTTCAGTACCAGGCTCCCACTGGGTGCTCTTCGCTGCAGGGACCTTCTCATTGCTCTTTTACCTTCGTCTTCCGCCTCTTGAGTCCCCCAGCAGAATAACACTCTTGGTAGGTTTTCATGGAGTAAAGAGCCTTTGCTCACCCTTCATTCCTGCTGCCGGGGACACAGCGATTTGAGTAGCTTTGAAGACTCTGCCCTCCCACGCAAGTATCCCAGCTGGTGGCCACAGTGGGGACTCAGAGGGGACCTGGGCTCCAGGGCATACTATATTATGTCTCAGCCTCCCCTTCTCCTCCACAAAATGAGGATGATGCTAGTAGCTACCACTTGGGATTGTTGGAAGGTTTAAATAAAGCTGACAGGAGTGCTCCAGCTACGGATGGTCTAGAATCCGCCTCTTCCCTCCCTCCTCAGAGCTCCTCTGAGCTCCCCACCCCCAGCAGCTCTGCTGATGGCAGTCCTCCAAGAGAGGACTTTCCCTGGAAGCAGAAGCCCTCTAAACAGGTCCCCTGGGCCTGCCACACAGCCCAGGCCAGCCCAGCTCACAGGCCTTTTGCTTTGCAACAATCTGTAAGTTGGTCTGTATTTTTTTTTATATATATATATTTATTTTTTTTTTTAGTTCTCTGGTCTGTATTTTTAATTGCTACCCCAGAGCTCCCCATTCCTGAATTTAAAAACTTTCCCCCCTCATCCTGTCCTCAAAGCACTTCTTCCTGAAAAAGGAGCCTCAAGCTGAGGGAGATGCAGGGGAGAAAATTGAGTGGGGTCAAGAGGATTTCTCAGGTCCCAGGGGAGGCAGCGAGGAACGTCAAACAGCCTTCTGAAGTTTTACAAAGCCTTGTCTTTGGTCCTAAATCAGGAGGGCAGCCAGAAAGGACAAAGCTGGAGAGAGGACAAGGGCTGTGAAGAAGGGGCACAGCCAAAGGAAGAAGGCAGGCGCAGATTAACGACCCACCCCCATCCCCACCACTCAGTGACGCAATTACCTCAGGTATTTTGAAAACACCCTTATTTCAAAATAAGGAAACTGGGGTTTTAGAAATGACATTTCATGGACTTAGAGAGTCGGGTTACAATGCCTGGGCATCATGCCCTCTAGGACAGAGATTTCAAGATGGGTCAGCTTCCTGGGAGTTGCCTCAGCCCCTGAACTCCTGTTTTGATTTTTAATTTACAGTTAATCATGAGAAGATGAAAAACTACTGAGGGATCTTGAGTCTCACCAGGCAAGGTTTATCAAATTAATTTCTTTCTTTCTTCTTTCTTTCTTTTTTCTCTCTCTCTCTATCTCTCTAATTCTATCTCTCCCTCTCCCTCTACTTCTCCCTCTCCCTTTCTTTCATGCCAGGGATTGAACCCAAGCGCAGTTAACCACTGAGCTACATCCACAGCACCCCATCCACCTTTTTTTTTTTTTTTTAATTTTGAGTCAGGGTCTCACTAAGTTGCTTAGGGCCTTGCTAAATTGCTGAGACTGGCCTTCCTGCCTCAGCCTCCTGAGCCACTGGGTACTAAATTTCAAATCTATAGCATTGATTGAAATGGAAAGAAGGTATTTAGACCTTCCTAGAGATGATTGGAATTGTCATCTGGTCTCCTGAGGGCCCCAAGCCTGCTTCAACACACATGTGTCCAGGGCAACTCATAGTAGGGCTTTGGTTTTCACTCTTGAGCTAAGAAAAGCCTGAAAGGCTCAGACTCCAGCCAACCAAAGAAACAAGGGTGACTAATGGAAGTCAGGGCGACGTGGTGAGCTGCTGTAGAATTCAGCTCGGAGATCAGGTTGAACCACTTTTCTCTTTGGTTGAATAATTGAAATACTTAACACCTTGCAAAGGGACGGGAAATTAAGTAGATTAATGTCAGGGTATTGGGTAAAGACAGCCCTCCTGGTTTAGGAGAGAGAGCCTAGACACCATCCCCACTGTGTGAGCAACTCTCCACTCTGTCCCTGGGCCACCTCTGCAAATTTAGACGTCATTTTCAGGTCTCTGATTACTCTCCAGATTGACACATGCCTCACATTCCTCCTTCTGGTAAGCTCCGTGGTGTCCTTTTTCACCCTCTCTCCCAAAAGAGACCCCTCCTATGTTTTCAAGGAATCCATGACTTGCCCATTCTTGCTTTGAATGATACTGGTCCAAGGCAAATCAATATGTTGCCATTTTCAAAACAGGCAGCTCAAAAACACCAATTCTGTGTTAAAATTTGTTTAAGAACCTCACCACCGAAAGGTTAAAATGAACATAGATTCAGTATTTCACCAATAGGAACCAAATCTAGTTCTTTATCTGAGTATCAAATATAGTCCAGCTAGCCTCCTGCAGAGAGGCCTTGTTGAAAGGTGCACAGGCTCACCCTCACATTCCCTATGCCCCATTCATTCCATTTTCACTGAGGAAGATAAATTAAGGCACTAGTCAAGTGGTCCAGATGAACTGAACTCCAGGGTTAATCCCTTGGTAGCCTGACAAACTGCTATAAATAAAAAAAAAACAAAAAACTTTTTAATATAACAGTTTTTTTCAAAATAAAAGGACTCCCAAGCCACTTTGGGCACACTGGAAGCATCTATCAATTGGATTGAGGAATGGCTGCTCTCTTTATTAAAGGGTTGTTTCAGACCTCTGTGAGGCCTGGTAGTAGAGTGATCTGACCCCTGGAGATGCTCACCTTTCCTCGAAGCACACCGTGCACTTCCAGGTGGAGCTCCTCCTCAGGAACACACGGCACTCAGAGCACACACGGTGGCTGCAGCCCAGGCACACGGTCCCCCGGTTCAGCAGCAGCCCCAAGGCCCGCTGGCAGCGTGCACAGCACTTCTCCTTGTACTCACGGCTGGAATTCCTGGCTCCTTTCCACCGGAGATGCTGCAGGTGTGTTTTCAGTTTCCTGTGGCCCACAGAGCCAAAGAAGATAGGGCTGCATGGAATGCCAGGCTACAGGGCAGAGCCCACAGTACCCCACCCGCTGCCTATGGCATGGGAAAGGACTTTGGCATCCGACATCCTTGGGTTTCCACCGCAACCCTTGGAGCTGAGACTCAGGGTTCTCTGAACTGTGAAGCAGATGTCAAGCTTACCACCCAGGTGTCTGCAAGGATTACTTGGCAAAGCATAAGTATATGCCTAGAGTAGAGGAGCTAGCTACTACTTTTGTTGTAGGTTCAGCCTTGTGTGCCCAAGAACAGCGAAAGAAGAAAAAAGACACAGAATAGGGCATCCATTCTAATAAGCAAGGCATGGAAAGATCCACAATCATAGAGCACACATCTCTGCTATAGGTGCAAGTTACTCGATAAAATTATTTAACTGATGCTATGCTTTTGCTACTTTGTTTTTAACAGGTGATCAGCGTACTTCCAGCCCCTAACTCCTCTAGACAATAGCCAGAGTGGAAAGGGACACTGTATTATATCCCCCCCAAATTGTCATTAACCAGAGCACTTGTTCATGGAATGTCTCTGTTACCTAGTTTTAGAAGAGAAGAAACAAGATTGCATCAGAAAGGTACTTTAAAATGCAACTTTCAGTATTTGCCCTAGAAACACTGGGACTGAGTTCCTTGCCATAGTACCCGTGTAACTTTGTTAATGTTCAAAATGTCTCCAGATCACTGAAAGCTCTTTAATCATCAAAGAAAATGCCATTTTTGTCAGCATATTATGTTTTCTAATGGAAGAAAGTTTACAAGTAAGTACACTCTGAGAGCTTTGCAATCACAAGGGAGGATGGGAAAAGAGCACTGTACCTTCCAGTTAACCAGAAAATGTTCCTTGTTTCTCAAGCATTTGGTTGTCCAAGTTTTACATTCTGTGTTTTTCTTGGCAGACTTCAAAAGAGTTCTGCCCTTGGATATAAAACAAAACTAAAAACATATTCCATTTGCTTTCTCTTTTCTTTTTGGTGGGGGGACTGAACCCAGGGCCTTGCACATGGTAAGCACACTCTTCTTATTTTCTAAACTTCTTGTCCCCTATAAACATTGATAAACAGGCACCAATATATTTTACAAAGATGGACCTTAACAACTAACAGTGAACAGTTTTTTATAAATATTGTTTTTTTATATATCTTTATTTAATTAATTAATTTTTTTAATGTGGTGCTGAGGATCAAACCCAGGACCTCTCACGTGCGAGGCGAGCCCCATGGACAGTTTTGATACCATCCAGCACTGCCTTATTAAGTGTTAATTCATATCAGATAGCTCCTGCATCTTAGAGACAGACAGGAAAGAAACTTTGTTGGCAAAATAGTCAGGGACAGGCTAAGCAGGTTCGTGTGTGTGCTCTGTCTTTCCTCAAAGCCAACACGGAAGCAAAGGTGGCCAAAGGAAAAAAGAGAGCAATGGATTCCATCAGACTTGCTCTTCCAAAGCTGCCTTCTGGGGTATTCAGGTTACACCAAAAGTAAGGTGGGAGAACTCTTAACCTGAGAGCATTCTTTTGGGGACTTCCAGAAGCCTGAAAGTGCCCCAAAGTAGAGAAAAGGACAAGCAGACGGACGGCAACGTCACAAAATGATGAGCAAGGGCAGCCTTCCTTTGTTCTTACCACCTCCAAGTTTAGTCTGATAGCAAAAATAAGCACCCACACGCCTTCATTCGGGCTCAGCAGTGAGTGAGCAGTAACCAGTAAGCAGGTAGCCCAAAGCCAAGCAGGAGCAGACTCGGGGCAGAAAAAGCCAAATCTGCAGAGTGTGCCCCTCTGCAGACGACTCACCTTATCCTTTCTTCCTCTAGGCTTTGAACAGCCTGGTCACGGTGCAGGACCTGGAGAATGACCTCGAGTTCTAACTCCTTGAGGGTATCCAGATTGACTTCGTGGGCCATTTCTTCTCCTTTTTCTTCCACCCAATTTGGAAGGGTTTCACCGTCCTGCCAAAGGGCTCCAGCGTCCACAGTCACCCCCACGTTCTCAAAAGAGCCCCTCTCCAATTTCATTCGTGACTCTGCTTTGCCTGGCGCCCTTTTTTCCTTTTTAACTGTGTCATAATCCTCAAGAAGAAAGCTCTCAGAGGCTGTGCCTCTGCCAGAGTCACTGGGGGAGTGTTTTCACTGGGTGCTGCTCCCGCCTCTGACGTCCGCCTGAGACAAGAGCATATCTCTTCTGAGGTTTTGCCAGAGATTGTTATAAATCATGCATGGCTCCAAGCAGATAATTTCTGCAAAGCAGAAGCAATCTCCAATCTAAAATAAGTTTACAAATAGCAGTAAGAAGACTATCAATGACTTATAGAAGATAACCTTTCCTTTAAACTGTTTCCAGGTCAGAAAAAAAAAAATGGTCATTAAAGCCCAGGCTTTTCAATACCTGTAGAAAAGAAAAAAAAAAAAAAAAGCATCATTTTTCCTGGCTTGAATATCTCTGCAGCATTATTGCAGAGAAGACCAAATGTTCTACCCAGACAAATCTTTCCATTTTCTGTTGTGGTGATGGTGTAGCATTTTAAATTTTATTAAATAAAACTTCCTATATCCAAAAACCCTAAACTTCCAAAGTTGGATTTCTTAAATTTTTTTTGTAGTTGTAGATGGACAGAATGCCTTTATTTTATTTGTTTATATTTATGTAGTGCTGAGGATCAAACCCAGTGCCTCACATGTGCTAGGCAAGTGCTCTGCCACTGAACTATAGCCCCAGCCCCAAAGTTAGATTTTCCTAATATTGATTCTTTATCTTTGGTGGTCAGAGGTATAAAGGTCTATGTTTGAGGTACAGTCATGCATCACTTAATGATAGGATAAGTTAGGCGAAATGCATCATTAGCCAGTTTTGTTACTGTACAAACATCAGAGTTCACCTGCTGCATCACACACCTTAGATGATCCAGCCTGTAGGCCATCTAGGCTACACAGAATACGTACATTGCTCCTAGGGCCACGATGAACAAAATAATGTGAGCTTAGATCAAGCACCAGGGAATATTATGCAACAAGAGATGCTGTAAGAGAGCTGGATGAGGTTGCCATGGTGTAACATGGCTCTCCCTTTCTTTCTTTCATTCATTCTTTCTTTCTCTCAGTACTAGGGATTGAACACACGGGTGCTCTACCACTGAGCTACATCCCCAGCCCTTTTGTTTTTTATTTTGAGACAAGTTCTTACTAATTTTCCAAGGCTATCCTCAAACTTGCAATCATCCTGCCTCAACCTCCAGGGTCACTGGGATTACAGGTGTGGGAATTGCATGCTGCAAGCACTAGGCATACACACACACACACACACACACACACACACACACACATGCAAGTATATATCAAACCTCTAGAATAATGGTAAAAAAGCAAGTATAGTAAATGCATAGACCAGTAACAGGCATTGATTATCATTCGCAAGTATCATATACTGTACAGAATTGTATGTGCTGCTTTGACATAATTGGCAGAGCAGTAGACATGTTTATACCAGCACCACCACAAACACAAGAATAATACAAAAGAATTTTTCAACTCTCCATAATCCTATCAGACCCTTATGGTATACTATGACTGACTACATCATCTTAATTGAAAATAAATTAGAGAAATGATGTTCTTAGCTGTTAGATATTATTTTTTTCAAATAATGTCAAAACTCAAAAAAATATAATCAATTAGAGAAGCATGAAGTGGCAACACCACAGCCTCAATCTATCAATTATTTATGGTTTTTAATAGTTTTCATGAGGCTCCTTATCCTTATGCATCAGGCCTTTTTCTGTTTAGTGCAAGTTGAAAGGTTTGATAGATATCCCTCTATCAAGAAAACGTAGAAGATCAAGTCAATATACTTTCTATGATACCATTTTTGTTATCACACCTACATGATTCCCTTAGTAATATGATGCCCTCCAGGGGGGCAGAAGTGACACTCCCCTTGTTGGACTTCAACAGAAATCCATATTATATTAATTTATGATCCTTAGCAGATTTGTGAATGAGGTTAACAGAGCCCTAAGCCATCATTCTCTTTAAGCAAAGATTCTTAAACTTTTCCCTTAATCTTGGAAGTCCAGTGAGGCCTATTATTTAAATGTATAAAATAAAACACATTGGGTTACAAAGGAAATTGATTATACTGAAATCATTTTTAAATTGTGACATTAATCTGTGTGTTGATTCATGAAATAATAGATCTATTCGTGACCTAATGACAACCTTAATTTCAAAGAGGAGGTGGTATAAACAATATTTTGAGATACCTACAACATATAATGTGGTATGAAACTCTTTAATTTCTAGTCTTTCATGTTTTACACATTTCAAAAATACAGGATCCAATTATCATTAAAAACATACCAACCCACACCTAGGTCCCTCAGTACAGGTGAGGGAAGTTCCTTTCCATGGAGAAGCGGGAGCTGGGGCTCCCCCTTGCGGCCACTCACTCCTAGTTACAGAAAAATGAACTCTTGGTTTCCCAGAGCCATCCATGCCATCACTCAGTAAAGGTTTCTTGAGCACCTTTTAAGTGCTAGGTACCCTTCTGGATGCCTCGGATACATGGCTTGACTTGTAACAAAGCTATGATGAGTGATGTGTCTTACAATAAGAGCACATGGAGGGCCACCAAAATAAAGTCAGAGAGACATCAGCAATGAGAAAGAAAAGGAACAGATGGCTCCAACGGAAAACTTTGTTGTTGTTGTTACCAGCGGCCTCCTGGTGCCCCACCAGCTCATGGCTTTGAACATTCCATTTGACATGTTTGAGCCACACGTTGCTTCATTTGGGACTTGTTCAGGACTTATCATGGGGACAGTACCACACTCCCATATTTAGAAATATGTGGGTATTTTTGTTGTCACAGTGACAAAGAATTTTCTTTAATTCCAATACAAATGTTGATTCTCTTAGCAGAAATTAATTTAGGAAAAAAAAGTATAATTATCTGATGAAAGACTCTTAACCCCTGGGACTGGGGTTGTGGCTCAGAGGTAGAGCACTCACCTAGCACATGTAAGGCGCTGGGTTTGATCCTCAACACCACATAAAAATAAATAAATGAAATAAAGGTATTGTGTCCAAATACAACTAAAAAATTTTTTTAAAAAGATTCTAACCCCTATATAAACACCAAGTATATTTTGCAAGTTTTAAAGATGCTGATTTTTTTTTTTTTTTTTAGGAATGCAACTATTATATAAATTGAAGGAAAACTACTTGGTTTCACTCAGAACTTTAACAAGAATCATTGCCATTGCAGAAGGACGTCACTGAAGAAAATACTGCTTGGAGTGTTTGAATCCCTAACACCACACTTTAGCAAGAGTCTGGGTATGCTGGCCCATTCAACAGGACTCTGTGTGTGGACATCTGGTTACTTCCTGTTTTCCCATGAACTTTTCATACCAATATACATCTTGTATCATTATTACTTACCGCCCCTTTACTTCTCCTTTCATCACAATGACATTGCATTAGTACAAATATCATGTACGTGGGTCATACTGTACATAAATTTAATTTCAGGAGAGTAACAGGTGAACTACAAAGCATTTCCTGTAATGAGTGAGCATAAGTCTTACAAGTTGAAGAACTATTGAATTATAGGATCCATTATCCCTCAGGTCACTTTCAAGTTAATTATATAATTATCTTGTTCATTTCTCAACATATTATTGAGTTTTCAGGAGAATGAGACACAGGGAAATAGAGGATGGGTTGGTTGTTGTTTGGTATTGTTCGGAGTTCAGAGACTTTGATTGTGAGTTTTCTTGTTTATGCAATAGATTCCAGGTCTGATCTCCAGTTACAATTGTGAGTTCAGAACTCCTCTTTCCATACAAATTGTTTTAATTATTTCAACTTTTCCATCCTCTTGTGCAAGTTTGGTGCTTGTCTGCGCTTTGTCTCTTAGGCTAGCACTAGAGTCTTAGAAGTTAACTGTCAACATGGAGAGTCTGCTCTGTAATATTTCTTCTAAATCACTCAAAAACAATTCACCAAAACTATTCTTTTTTTCTTTTTTCTTTTTTAGTTGTTGATGGACTATTTATTTATTTTTATGTGGTGCTGAAAAATGAACCCAGTGCCTCATGCATACTAGGCAAGTGCTCTACCACTGAGCCACAACCCCAGCCCATCACCGAAACTATTCTTGGCTCATAGTCTACTTACCCAAGACAAGGTGCCCTTAAGAGACAATTTACTTATGTTCTAAAATTATTTAAAAGACTTTTGTTGAATAAACCTTTCCTAGTCAGTAGAGGGCTCTAGGGTGGCAGATGGAGTTAATTAGTGAGGTGAGTGGGCCCTTGGGAAGTACCAAGAGAGTCAGAGACAACTCCATCAACCCCACAGGGCTACCAGGATAAAGCACAGGTTGATTTCTGGTTCCTTACACGAGTAGGAAAGTAAAAACCACATTGGTTTACTTTACATATTCTTGAAAACCTGGGTAAACAAATACACCTGCCTCCGGTGACTTACACTTTTGCAATGTTGGGAGCTGAACTCAGAAGAGGAACACAATTCTTCAAAAAATAGGAGGCCCGGTCTTTGCACTGTTTTCAGGTCTCGCCACACAGCTGAGGGTTTGTGCTTCATGCCCTTCTTGGGCAAAGACCACGGTGTGAGGATAGCACTCCTCACACAAATGGGCAAGGGGAACACTGGCAGGTCCAGAACGGGCTGTGCCCATTCGCTCCCACACAGTCAGCTGGACACAGCGAGTGGGAGCAGCAAGGCCCAGGGTGGCTAGGAAGAGGAAGAGGACCCCCGACTACAGGACAGAAGTCTCCCTGGCAAAGGTGACTCCAGCTGAGCCTGGGAGAAGAAGGACAGGCGAGGAAGGGTGGGGGACAGCCCTCAGCTCTCAGCATGAACCTGGCATCCCCCACCGTCCCCAACCTGGCCTCTCTCTACCTCTCCATCCACAAAATCTCCAGTTCCCACCACATGCTCCACCCTCCCAAACGGAACTCAACATGCTGTCCTCTGGGTCCAGGCCCGTACTCCGCCCGTCCCTCGGCCCACCTGAATCTCATTTACTCTGAGCAAAAGAGGGCTCAGGAGACCAGGGCTTGGGCCTGGCCATCCCGTGAATGGCTCTGCTCAGCTGCTTACTGGCTGTTGAGGTGTTGGTCAAGTTCCATGAGCCCCCTGGACTTGGTTTCCTTATCCCCCAAACAGAGTGAAGTGCAGCACCCACTTCATGGAGCTGTGATGAGGAAATGTGCTGACTCAGCCGCATCTGGAGCACAGTGCGGAGCACCTGGTGCCGGGTGCAGGCATTGGCTGGGGTCAGTCAGGGCTAGTAAGAGCATCATTATTATTGCTGTCCGTGCTTAAAGGGCCCGATCTCCCACTCCCTAATTCAGAAATTATTACCTAATATTACCTAATTCAGGTAATCACTTTCTACAACTTTCGCCCCTTTCTACTTTGACTATTTCTCTATGGAGACTCTGGTTTCATTTCATCTTGTACTGGAGTGTTTCCATGTACTGTGGGCTTCAGGGTTCGGTAATTCCCCCATCACCCGGCAAGGAGGTGCCCAATGTTCAACTTGAATTGAGAAAGCTGGTGAATATTGTGACATGTAGGTTTACTAAAGCAGGAAGTCAAGCAGAGCAGTAAGTAAGGACAGTCAGGGAGAAAGCAAATGCTCATTTCAGAGAGCCCCCGCCTTCAGAAATCTGAAAAGGGTAGGAAACCCTGAGTCATTTCCCAGTTAGAAAGGAAGAGTAGAAATCATTGTATTTTCATGCTCTCAGTCAGCAATTCACAATGCCATACACAGCCTGAATAATGAAATCTTGCAGATCCATTTTTCTGGGATAATATTCATAATCTCATTAACAAATTGGTCAGGTCCCACCCAGAGGCCGTCTCCTAACGCCTTTGTCCCTCACACCTCTGCACTGGTGGCTGCACTCCACTATCACATTCAACAAATAGAAATAAATAAAACCTACAGCACAGCACCAGTGTGAATGAGTTTCCCTAAGCCCCTTAGAGAAGCACACCAGCCCGGCCCAGCGTTGTTTGGGGTCAGCTAGTTCCGAGGCCAGAACTCCCACCTGCGCTCAGGCCAGTTGCTTCAGTCTGTGAGACCTACCTTCCTCCTCTAGCAAGGGGAGCAGACGGTCCCTGCTTCACAGGGCTGTGTTGCGAACTAAGCAAGTCACTCAAGGAGCCCCCAGCAGGCACGACTCAAGTGCTTCTCCATGGCTTCCTCTGCCCTCCAGGAAGGCCCATGAGAAACCAGGCCATTTCTCCAGGATTGGTGGAAATACAGACAGCAGTGGTGGGATATCGCATCCTAGGCACGCTGTCCTCAGGGTACCTTCCAGAACCCCCAGGGGATGCCTGGAACCACAAACAGTACCCAACACAATATATGCTATTTTTTCCCTGCATACCTATGAAAAAGTTTAACGTATAATTTAGGCAAACTGATATAAAATGGAACAGTTGTAATACTATTGTAAAAGTTATTTAAAACTAATGAATTGCATATTTCTATAATTTTTTTTTTTGATACTGGGTCTTGGTAAGTTGCTGAGGCTGGCCTCAAACTTGTGATCCTCCTGCTTCAGCCTTCAGAAGATTTTATATTCAGAAGGGATTATAGGTACATGCACTGTGCCTGGCTCTATTTCTGGAATTTTGCATTTCGTATTTTTGGACCGATGTTGTCCATAGGTAACTGAAATCATGGAAAGTGAAACTGCGGACGAGGGGACTACCCTGTTTCAATTTGTCTTTAACCCCTCTTGCTGTTTTTATGTGTCTGGCACCCGGACAGTGTGGTCATGGGATTTAGTGCATCTGTTTGACAACACAGGTTTTCTTGGTCTTCTGAGGACCAAGCACATTCCAGGTAGCAAGGACATGAAAACAAGTGAAGCACAGTGAGCTTTGAATTCAAGAAGTGCTCACTCTAGCCAGAAAAATTGACATGAAAACAAATAAATCATAATGTGAAAGATGCATATAAACAGTCAAGGATACACAGGGAGGGAGAGGCTTGGTATGTGGGAAGACAGAGAGGGCTGCTGGGATTAGGGAGGGTTCCCAGGGGATGGAAATAGTCACGAGTCTGCCAACAGCTGATCACACTACAACTGTGTCTCACCTTAGCTTGTTTAAGAACGTGCAATGATTTCACACAGCACACAGTGTTTTCCAGAAAGTGCCTCGTCCTTATCTGACACGGGATTGCATTCCCTCATGCTCTAGAGGCTGCAAACAATGCTGGCTTCCTTTACTCAGCCTGACAACAAACCTTAACTTCAGCTTTCCCATCTGGCAAGGGGATCAAGTGCAAGCAATGCAAAATTGAAGGATCGAAAAACAAAGGAGAATGGGAAAGGGAGATATTCCTTATCTGCAGGCAGGTCCTTGTTTCTCTTATCCAGTTATGTCTTTTTTTTTTTTAATTTTTTATTGTTGGCTGTTCAAAACATTACATAATTCTTGATATATCATATTTCACACTTTGATTCAAGTGGGTTATGAGCTCCCATTTTTACCCCATATACAGATTGCGGAATCACATCAGTTACACATCCATTGATTTACATATTGCCATACTAGTGTCTGTTGTGTTCTGCTGCCTTTCCTATCCTCTACTATCCCCCCTCCCCTTTTTTCTTTTTCTTTTTTCTTTCTTCTTTTCCTCTCTTCT
>NW_025999983.1:8511978-8567698 GCF_001458135.2 Marmota marmota marmota
CCTCCCCTCCCCTCTTCTCTCTCTGCCCCCTCTACTGGCATTCATTTGTCCCCCTTGTATTATTTTTCCCTTTCCTCTCACTTCCTCTTGTATGTACTTTTGTATAACCCTGAGGGTCTCCTTCCATTTCCATGCAATTTCCCTTCTCTCTCCCTTTCCCTCCCACCTCTCATCCCTGTTTAATGTTAATCTTCTTCTCAGTATTTCAGTTATGTCTTATCTCTGAGCAGGCAGACCTCAGATCAAAGGAAATAAGTTCTCACCACCTCATTCTGATGGAGGGAAAAATGACACTTGAGTGGAAATGCAAATAGTAGCAGATCACTACGGGTCTTTCAAGAGAAACTATAGGCATTTTCACAGCCTCGAAACCACAGTCTCCGTCACTGATACAGAAGGCACATAGCAAGGTCTTCTCAGGGGCTGCACCTCCGCCCCGCCAGCTTCGCCACAGCCACTTCCTTGAGCAGCTTCGCAGGCTGTGTGCAGCCACAGTGCAAGTACCTCATATGCAAGGGAAAAGCTGAGTGACTAAACTGCCCTTGACGTTTTGCCAGGACAGCAAACGAATACAAGCTACCGAGGCAGGTGATAAAGGAAGAGCTCCTCTAGTCTCCAGTTCCAGCCCAAACTGAGCTCCCAGCCATAGCCTACAAAGACTTAGTCTGCAAAAGCTGAGACGAATACACACGGGTTCCTTCAAAAGCCTGACACGGGAAGAGAGATGGGTGCTTATAAAATCCTCTCTGTCTTGTGACTTAGAGGTGGATTTTCATTAGTGAGCCTGAGCGTTAGGACCCTTCACTTGGGCGGCCCCACCCAACACCCCACCCAATTCATACTTGTTTTCTTAGTCTCCACCTGTTGTATGAGCTTTAGGTCCCTGAAAGCTGTGCATTCATGTAGGAAGAAGTGTGTGTGTACACATAAACCAATACAGCCTGAAGCCCTCCTGGGGGGTGCAACTCATTGTTGATTCTATGTAATCTTCCCATCCAGGTGGATTTCTTGCCATCCCACCCCACCCCTCTCCAAAAGCTATTTTAGAATCAATAAAAACTAAAATAGATATCCATGATTTTCATGGCTTAAATGTGACCTCCTTTTATAGATGGAGAAAAAGCACACACCTATAATCCCAGTGGCTAGGGAGGCTGAGGCAGGACGATCATGAGTTCAAAGTCAGCCTCAGCAACTTAGCAAGGCCCTAAGAAACTTAGCAAGACCCCCCTGTCTCAAAATAAAAAATTAAAAATGGTCAGGGATGTAACTCAATGGTTAAGCACCCCTGAGTTCAATCCCCAGTACCAAAAGAAAAAAAAAAGAAATGAGAATTAATGTTATTGTATTGATATAGGTATTACTAATAACCACTGTTATACATTTTGTTGTGCCAACAGCCATTTATATAGTACTTACTCTGGGCCAGTTTAAGCACTTCACATACCTTGTTTTAACTAATCCTCATTGCAACATTATGAAGTAAGTGTGCTCACTGTACAAATAAAGGGGGGAGGGAGAAAGGGAGCGGGAAAGAGAAGGAAAGCTGTGGGGTTGGGAGAAGAAGTGCAAAGTGGGGACAGGAGAGGTGCAAAGCCTGGAGCAATTTACAAGACATTTACCTAAATTCACACTGTAATCTGGGTCTGTGTAACACCTAAATGTGATGCTTCCTTTAGGCAGGAAAGAAGTAACAATCTCCCACTATCTTGGCTCAGTAATTTTTTTCTAAAACAATTTTAGTTACTTAATAAATTTTTAATATCAAATGTGTATTTCCTTCTGACAAGATATTTGGGAGTCAAGGAAGTTTGATTAAAAGAAATTTAAATTAGACCCTATCTAACAATTTCTTTATTCTAAAATCATACTTATGTTCCACCTTCAAACTAGAGATTATGGATGATAAGAGCAATGTGAATGAATAAGCTGATCTGGAGAAAGTGAGCAGTTTACTGTATGCATAAGAATTTACAAACCAAAGGAGAAATCCAAAGATACAATCACCTTAAAAAACCCACACCATCTAGCTTTGGGATAGTGTCTTCTGTTTGTTTTCTTAACTAACTGAAATTACTTCCTCCATATCACTTAGATCATGACCACATTTTAAATGTATGTTATTCAAAATAAGTTCAAGTCATTCTTAATCTAATTTATTATTTATTAGCTTTGTTTCCCAGCTTCACCATGCCATTGGCTTAAGGCAAGTTAAGTAACTGTACAGTAACTTCAGTCTCAACCCACCCTACCCACAATGACCTGCTCCCACATAGACATGGATACTCATCCTACCTTATCTGCTTTACTCAGAGCCAGGAGTCTGCTCTGGCTGGGCAGGAGGAAGTCAGTTCTTCAAATAACTGACCTGGTTCTCGCTCCTTCCTGTCGGGCAGAGGCTGAAATAGCACATATACGCAGCCACCCTGAGTGCTTCTGCAGCTACTCCCCACGTCATCAGAGACCCAGGCAGCAAAGCTACCCCAAAGCCACACCCAGGAGCCCTTGTGGGTCATCATTTCACACTTTTAACTATAGGAAAGGCCAAGTTGATTGATCTGATGAAATCTATCATCCTTTCCAAGAAACCCTCCAGAGATCGGTGTTCCCCATTTGCGAGTTTGACTACATCTCAAAGGATAGCTGTTAATTCAAGTCTGGATTTATAATGAGACTGGCATAGGTTTTGGTGGGAGGGAGGATAAAAATTTTTGCACTATATCATGCATACAGAATATTACAAAAATCATAAACAGAGCTGTGGTCTGAACATCCCCTCCCACACACGTGACATTTAACTGCCGTTGTGTTAACAGAGTTAAGATGTGGGACCACAGGGAGGCGATCAGGCCTTGGGCACTGCCCTTGATAGTGGGTTGATGCTGTTATCATGGGAGTGATTGTTATCTTGGGAGTGGCTACCTGTAAAAAGAGTTTGGCCTCTCCCCTTCTGCATGTGCTGCCTTCCATGACCCAGCAGGAAGGCCCTTGCCAGATGCCAGCACCTTCACCTTGTACTTCCCAGCCTCTAGAACACTGAGATTAAATTCCTACCCTTTATAAGTCACCCAGGTTTTGTTTTCCTGTTAGAGAAGCACAAAATGGACTGAGACACCCAGCCTGACAAATGTTCCCAAGGTGAGCTCACCCTATCAAGAAACAATATGATCAGCCCCTAGAGCCTTCTCCTGTTTCCTGTTACTATCTTCTTCCCTGGGTCACTACTCCCACGATCTAACACCATTGATGAGCTGTTTTTTGGGTTTTTTTGCATTCATATAAATAGAATCATAGGCCATTACCTCCTCTGGATCTGGCTTCTCTCTCCCAGCATTGTTTGTGAGAGTCATCCACACTGTTGCATGTAGTCATCTTTTATTCATTGTTGTATTGTATCTCATTGTACTAACTTCTATATAAATTGTCATACTGTTAACGGATATTTGTGTGACAAAATCTTGGTTGCTATGAATAGTGTTGCTACAGACTTTTATTTTTTGGGTGGGGGAGGAGTACCAGGGATTGAACTCAGGGCCACTCAACCACTGAGCCACAACCCCAACCTTATTTTGTATTTTATTTGGAGTCAGGGTCTCATTGAGTTGCTCAGAGGCTGGCTTTGAACTTGCGATTCTCCAGCCTCAGTCTCCTGAGCCACTGGGAGTACAGATGTATGCCATCATGCATTAAAACATTATTGTATAGTCTTTTGGATGAGTATTTGTTTGTTGCTATTGGTTACGTGGCTGGAAACAGTTCGCTGGGTCATAGGTTAGGGATGTGTTCCACTTTTGTAGATGCTGTCGAGCAGTTTTTTGGGGGTTGTATGAACTCACAATCCTACTGGCAACATGTTCCAGTTGCTCTACGTCCTCACTAACACTTGATATTATCTGCTTTTCTTATTTTATCTATTCAGGAGGATGTATAGTGGTCTCAAATTTTGGTTTTAATGTGCATTTCCCTGATATTTAATATAGCTGAACAATTTGAACATCATTTTATATGTTTATTGATTATTTGGATACTGTTCTAGTCAGCTTTTTCATTGCTTGACCAAAAGAGAATAACAGAGAGGAGGAAGTTTATTTGGGGCTCACAGTTTCAGAGGTCTCAGTCCCTAGATGGCTAACTCTATAGTTTGGAGCCCTAGGTAAAGCAGAACATCGTGGTGAAAAAGTATGGAGGAGAAAAGCAACTCAGGACATGGCAGTCAGGAAGCAGAGAGAGAGTGCGCCATCCAGGGACAAAATATAAACCCTATGGACTGGGGTTGTGGCTCAGTGGTGGAGCGCTCACCTGGCACATGCAGGCCCCTGAGTTCAATCCTTAGCACCATGTGAAAATAAATAAAATAGGGCTGGGGTTGTGACTCAGTGGTAGAGTGCTTGCCTAACATGAATGAGGCACTGAGTTTGATCCCAGCACCACATAAATGTAAAATAAAAATATTGTGCCACTTAAAACTAAAAAATAAATATTTAAAAATAAATAAATAAATAAAATAAAGGTATTGTGTCCAACTACAACTAAAAAATAAATAAAATATATCTCCTTAAAGGCTACTCCCAGTGACCTAACTCCTCTAGTCACATCCTGCCTGCCTTCAGTTACCACCCAGTTAACCCCTACCAGAGGATTAATCCACTAATTGGGTTACAACTCTCAATATCTATTCATTTCACCTCTGAACTTTCTTTCATTATCTCACACATGAGCTTTTGGAGGACACCCCATATCTAAACCTTAACAGATATCTACTCTTACGTAGAGCTATGGAAGTCTTTCACCTGTTCTTCAATTGGACCATCTGCCTTTCTCCCTTTGCTTTGCTTTGTTCTTTATATATTCAGGACATGAATCCTTGGCTAGAAATGAATAAAGTGTGTGTATATTCTCTCCCATTCTATGGGCTTGTTTTTTCTCATTCTCCCAGTGAGCTCTTTTGGAGGTCTCAGACTCACTCATGAGGTGAAGTCTAATTGAAATGTGTGACTTTTGCCCAGTGAACTGACAGCTAAGCTTAAGTTGCTCCGCTTGGTTTCCTCATGAGCACATGAAGTTCACGTTGGCCATCCTTCAGCTCTTTAGTTCTCAAATTTCATTCTTCTGAAGCCTAAGGACGATGACAACTTAAGATGGTGAATCCCACCTGGTAAGGAGCAATCATGGGTGGAGGGTGCGGTCAGAATAAATAGGGAAGACTAAATTAATAGGGCAAGCTTTGGAGTAAGATGGATCTGAGCGAACTTTGGCAAATCACTCAACATCTCTGAACCCATTTTCTGGTTCCTCTTAGTTTTTTGGTTTGTTTAATTCATTCACAAAATTTACTGTGTAAACATTAAGTTTCAGGCACAGTGATAGTGATTATGGTTGAGGACCTCTAGATTAAATAAGTCTTCAATAATTAGTAACTAACATTTATTTTCTAGAATTTCTGGTTTGTATCCTGAGATGCTTAGTCAATCTATTTAAGAATATTTAGAAGAAAATGCTTTTGAAATGAGAATCATTAGTTCCAAATCAGCATCAGTTTGGTCAGACCGATGTAATGCAGACCCCAGAATGATGGCTTAAACAGAAATATATTTTCTTATAATTCTGGAGGCTGAAAATCCAAGGTCAAGATGTGGGTAGGTTGGAAATGCCTTTCTTCTGGATGCCCCTCTCCATGACTTGCACATGGCCATCTTCCACCAGTGTCTTCACATGGTGACATCCCGATGCACATTGTGACCTGAATTTTTCTTTTTATAAAGATGTAAATCACTTTGGTTAAGGTCACAGACATGACTTAGTTTTATCTTCTTACCTTTTTAATAGTTCTATATCCAAATAAAGTCATATTGAGGTATGAACATATGAATTTGTGAGAGTGACACAATTCAGATCATAACAGCAGAATATACTAAGAAAATATTAAACTTCTATTTGTTTTTAAAAGCTAAAATTTAAACTTTATTAGTGTTCAATAAATAAATTTATAGTTGACTATATCATTTTAAAATAAACATATCTGTAGCATACATGTTCAAAAATTACTCCTGCTAGAGAGACATAGTTAAAGAAGTTTAGAAACCACTAATCTAATGTGTCAGGCTACAAGAGACAGCAGATAGAGGAGTTGGCAGAGGAAGAATATAACTGCATGTTGAAATTGAGCAGGTATAACTTAGACCAAATCCAAAAGTACAGTGAGGTGACACAGGGCTGGGGGAGAGAATGAAGCTAATTAGCAGTAAAGGGCAGAATGGCTGGTTCGGTGACTGGGACAGGAACATGAGGATGGACAGCATGATGAAATTACAAGGGAGACCTTCAATATGCTATGTGTGTGGCAGATGGCAGCATCACAGCTGTGCTACCTCAGGGGTGGCCAAGGACGCGCGGTGGGTGGTGAAATGTGTGGAGAAGTGAGTGTGGCACTCAGGAGCAGCACCTTCTTAGCCAGCACTCAAGCTGCCTCTTCCCCACCTTCTCTGGGATGGGGTCCCAGGGAAGTGGCCACAGCAGCCAGAGCAGCAGCTATTTCCAGTTGGCATAGCGGTGTTTCAGTACGATGGCAGCCGGGCTTATCAGTGAACAGCAGACCCAAATATAAGCATTTCTTAGATAATCTCCTTAACATGTACTTTCTCAGCACAGGTCTCTCCCTCTACTTGTGTCAGTCAGAACTTCATTTTCTTTCCCATTATATTAAACTCCTCAGGCTTGAGTAAACCTTGACATTATTCTTTTCTTCCTCCTTCCCATTCTTGACTTAGCATAACTCCACAGTGCATCTTTATAACACACTCCTAGGCACAGGGGAAGAAAGGAAAAGGTCAGATATCCACAGGTTCGAATTTGGATTGTGAAGGGCTGCAGATCTTAAACAGGAGAGCAGCACAGCAAAATATTATTGATATTATTTGTTGATGTGACAACCTGTTGATTGCTATGATTATTTGGCCCATGCTTACTAAATCAAGGTGTCAGCAACTCCAGTCTATTTCTACAGTTTATTTATTTCTATTTCTACAGGAAGAAGGGTGATTGCCAGTCTATGACTAGCCCCCAAATTGGAAAACAAACCCAAGATTCACTTCACTGACTCACTGCACATGAGCTAAACATTATCTAAAATATAACTGAATGCTAGAGATTTACGAGCAGTTATGAGTCAATGTGTTTACGCTCTCGTGCTTCTGATGGACATCCATTCGTGGAATATGGGAAGATGGCAGTTAGTGAACTGCCAAATGTCACATCAATTTTAAATTCCTTACTCCTACACACTATAATCAATTGGACAAAATATGATACCATATCCTGGCATTTCCCTCAAGCACTACAACATTACATAAGACTAAACAATTCAAACCTTCCTACTAACAGAAATCAGCTTTTAAAAAATATTCCATAAAGCCCATGTCTTAGTCAACTTTGTAGCACTAATGAATGTTCTTTCATAGTTAAAAATTGGAGAGGGGTACCCAGAGTATGTAAGTTGAAGTCAGGGAAAATATTTTACAATGCACACGTACATGCTTTCTGTTGATGTATGTGCATGCTGGTGAGCTTTAGTTTCAACAATGCTGAAGATATATACATTAACAATGCCCTATTACAGCAGCTGTTTAGGAACTTCATTTGAATGTGTAAGTTTCTAGAGTCAGGTGTGAGTGGCACCTGTAAACCTAGCTACTCGGGAGGCTGAGGAAGGTGATTGAGTTTGAGGCCAGCCTAGGGAACTTAGCAAGACCCTGTCTCACTGCAGTGGGGTTGGGGGATGGGGTGTTCTACAAGGCTGTGAAGAAAATGAAAAGGGCCTCCAACTCCACCAACTCCATACTCTTTGATTGAGGATGTTTGCTCAGAATCTCTTTACTCTTGCTTTGCACATAACTATAAGGTACTTGGCCAGTAGAACTCAAGGCCCACAACAAAGTAGCAGAAGAAAATAAGGGGAGAATTCAAAGTCCCTTGTTTGCATCAGAACCATGGTGGGGAGGAGAACTGGAACCAGGTGCACAGAAATGGACACTGAAAAGGGGATCTCAGGTGACTCTGGGAATGGCAGGAAGACAAAGGAATGTCAGAATAAAAATCGCATGTAGACCGAGGTACAAGACTGAAACATTGAATCAGGTGAGTTGAAGCCAGGTAAAAGAAGAGTACTTACAAGGTAAAATAAAGTTCAGAAGCGACCTGTCCAGCAGGTCTCCTTGCTCAGACCACTTGCCCAGGGCAGAACAGCCTTGGGTCTGTCTCAGTTCTGCCCTCCTCTTGAAGTTCTCTGAGTCCAACAAGAAGGCACTGCATTCCCCAGTTCTCTTCATTTGGGTCTGAGGCAGAGCAAATATCTCTGGGTAATTCATTTATTCGTTATTTATTCATTTAGTTTTAATTGTGCACCTACTATGGACCAGGCACAATGTCAGGGGAAGGAGATACATTAGTGGATAAAATGAATTTTGCTCCATGGAAGTTAGATTCTACATGGAGAGAAAACAAAAGTGAGAGGAGTTCTAAGAAGGAAAGGAAAAGGACACAGAGGTAGACACAATTTGTTTCCTTAAATGGAGTGGTCAGAAAGGCCTGTTGAGGTAATTTTGAGCTAAGACCTGATAAGACTTAATCACGTGGAGACCACCGTGAGTAAGTCTGTAGATTATCAACATTCNGGTCACAACCTGATTCCGCCTCCAACTCTTCCTATCTATCCACGGCTCTCTCTCTCTATCTATCTATCTTCCTATCTATCCAGTTGCTAACACAGCTCCTGGTTCCTCATCCACTGCCATGTCTGCTCCACCTAGCTCAGAGCATGTGGGGATCCAGCAGTTCTGCTTTAGGGGGACTAGGGCATTATAGACCTGGAAACTGTCAAAAAAGGGAAGACATTGTTCAAGTCAAACCTCTAAATCTGGCAACTCTCTACACACACTCTGAAATTCACTTTTTCAAGGACGGGGAAAACCCCTCCTTCAGGTTTGGACCTGTCCAAATTATAACTTCTCATTTAAAACAGCTTAAATAGAGAATGAACCTGTTACCAGGGGAAAAATGCCACTGAGGCCAGTGATACACTGGCCATATTCACCCCAGGCTTCTTTGTGGGGTGGTGACGTAAACTTTACATTGTTCCTGCTCCAAGAAGGAGGGTCAAAGCACACCATCGTTTGCCACGCAGTAGTCATTGTAAGGTGTGCTGCTGTGATGGCTTTTCTTCAAGCTGACAAGCATTCAGGAAAAAGCGGATAGAATAGTTGCTTATTTCTTCTTGCCAAATAATCCTTGCTGAAATTCAAATAGAGCTCTATGTTTTATGCAGCCTGTCAAAAATAAAAACATGAATTTGGTAAGGTTCAAAATCAAAAAAAGCATTTGATTTTGTCATTTTTCAACATTTCAACCAGGAATGTTTTGATAGGTAAATAAGACTTAAGGACTGAGCCTAGAGTTTGTTACATCTGATTTCCTGGCAGTAACTTTTAAAGCAGTGCCATCAGTGTTTGAATGTTGGTTAGCAACCAAGTAGATAATCCTAAGCAGCCAGGGTTTAGAAGCCATGGGCAAAGAAGCTTTTCCCTGTAAACCACCAACTAATATAGGATTGGAAAATGGCTTGTATAATAATAACATTGATAAACCTTTTAAAGGGGGGGGGTACTGTGAAGAAACCCTTAATAATGCATTTTAATTCTGGCTTTCATAGTGAGGTGGCTTCATTATTTCAGAGTGCAGTGGCATGTCTGTAAAATGAAGGGGAGCACCTAGTTGGATGAGACCGTGACTGTCTTGGGTTCGTCTTGGTGTTTACTAAATTGGCCATTCTAGTCCTACCAGCCTCTCAAGAAGCCTTTTCTGCATTCCTCTAACTTCATGTGGATTCTACTCCTAACTCATTCATTTTTCTCATATAAGTTGAAACTGTCCAATGGATTCAATACAACTGCTCTACCTTCCACTAAAAGTTCATTAAAATCTCCTCTACCCTTGGCATACTTTAACCTTTTCTAAAATTATACAGGACTTTATTTTATGGTTAGGATCACTGTAATCTCTTGGAAGGGTCCTTTAAACTTCCAGAAATGTTTTAATCTCTAAGATACTGCACATCTTCATTAACTTGGTGTGATTGGGTTTTGTTTCCAAGTCTGACTTCTCCTGAGTATAGCAAAGATACACTTTGGGCAACCAGCTCTTATTTCTAGTGAAAAGAAAGAGACATCACTAGAACAGGGCAGAGCCCAAATGATCACCAGGCAGTCAGGGAGGAAAACTCCTTGCCACAGCAGAGCTGGATGTTCTTACTCCACCTGCCAAGCACTCTGACTGAGGGTCCCTGGGGCTGTCCTCTAGGAGGCATATCCAGAACTAAATACTGTTCCTAGGACTCAACAGTAACTTTAAACTGCTCATTCTCCTGTGAGGAAGCACCTTGGCAGGCAGGTTCCTGACTGATGTTATTTTCAGGATGACCTGTAACTATGAATCTGCCCTATGTGAAAAGGAAATTATACTTTTGGACTAGATTGCTGCTGACAGCCCACCTCCTCAGTCAGCTGGTTGTGAAGTGGTACAGCATTCAGAAAAATCATTATCCAGAGATAGTGCCATCATTTTAAATTTTATGGTTAATAGTGGCTTTAAAAAAATAAAACCAACCTCTGAGTTTTAGGCCTCCTAATCAGTTTACATTAGGGAAGAGAGAATTACATCTTTTAAATGGCTTGCTTAAGTTGCATCAATTAATTTATATAAAAATTGAGTAGTTGGGCTGAGGCTGTGGCTAAGTGGTAGAGCATCTGCCTGGTGCACATGAGCCACTGGTTCAATCCTCAGCACCACATAAAAATAAAATAAAGATATTTTTAAAAATTGAGCAGTAACCATCTATACTGGTTAATGATCCTACCAGCCAACTGAATGGGAGAAGAGATCAAATTCTAGATCAAACTTAAAGCGGGATCTGAGATTGTAGCATGATTATAACAAACAACAGCAACAGAACCTTTAAATTATATACATGTGTTCTAGTCCTGCAGCTGCAGTCACTGGCTCTGTGATGCTCAAGGACCACTTAATGTTTGAGTCTCCTTGTAATGCATTCCACAGTAAAGTGAACAGGCTAGGTGAGATAACTTCTAAAATCTTCATTTCTATATTTTGTTACTTAAATTTGCATTTATTGATGCAATAGAAACATCTTTTGAATAAATCAAACTTATCTAAGTTTTCTTCCCTCACAGACTGCTTTTGTTGTTGATGAAGTGAGCAACATTGTCAAAGAGGTAAGAGGAGAAATGCTTTCTTTTTAAGCATTTGATTAATGACTTTTATGAATGAAAACACTATATAAGTTAAATACTTGGAAATATTTTCAGCAGTTATTGAGCCTGTGTGTTCTGGCATTTCAAATAACATTTTTCTTCATTATTACTTAGATCACAATTATTCCTATATTGTGTAAATTATATGTACTAATCAGGAAATTTTATGTGGCATATTATTAAATGTTACCAAGGCTAAGTTCTATGACCTTTTAGCATAGAAAATTCATGGCATACAAATAATTATTTCTAGTGTTTAATGGGAGTGAATGTAAAGGAAATTTAACAACTTTGAGTTAGGAACTGGTGATGTGGTTGGGGCTTAGTTATTTTTCTTGCGTTCCTAAACTACCCACATTATTGTTATGCAGCATAGTCTCTCCCTTAGAGGATGAGGAGGATGAGACACAAAAGGGATGTTGAACTGCCTTCATTCATGAGAAGTACATGTGGAGGGAGCAGCCAGGGACTGACCCACCCTCCTGGAGTTTGCAGTGGGGGGACGGCTTATCAGATACTTGTGCTGGGACATGTGAGCTTGCATTTGCTGTGTGGAAGTGCCACAGGACTTGGTGCTGTGAGAGCATTTACAAGGGGATTCAACCTAAATTGGGGTTAACACAGTGGAAAAATGGGAACACCACCTCTGGGCTCTGACAGCGTGTGCAGAAGCTCCAGTGGTGGGGGCTGAGCATGGAGTGTGAGAAGGGGTGGCAGGGTGCAGAGCTGGGGACTCTTGGGGCAGTAATGAAATCAAAAAGGTTTTCCTAGTCACTTCCTGCCTAGGTAAGATGGAGCACAAATGTTGAGCCACTGGCTAAGGGAAAGTCATTCAGTAATCTAACTAAAAGGGTACCATTTAAGGGTTCATATGATAATTTACTGCTAATGCAAATTATCGACTAATGCTGGAGTAATAAAGAACCACAACCTGTTTTTGTGAAAAGTATCCAAATGCAAAGTGATTTTCTCTTTTACTATATACATTATTTAACATCAGGCATGATTTTCTGGATTCTTCGTGGGGTCTTTAACAATTTGTTTTTCACTGTTTCATGTCTGACAGGTGGGAGCAGGAAGGTGTAAATTAGACTGAAACTGGGAAAAGTGGAGGCTTGTTAGGTTCTAATGTTGCCTCTTTGTTTCTTGAATTAACTTTGACTTGCTCACTAGGGAGCAGGAACAATGTAAAGTTTACGTCACCACCCCACAAAGAAGCCTGGGGTGAATATGGCCAGTGTATCACTGGCCTCAGTGGCATTTTTCCCCTGGTAACAGGTTCATTCTCTATTTAAGCTGTTTTAAATGAGAAGTTATAATTTGGACAGGTCCAAACCTGAAGGAGGGGTTTTCCCCGTCCTTGAAAAAGTGAATTTCAGAGTGTGTGTAGAGAGTTGCCAGATTTAGAGGTTTGACTTGAACAATGTCTTCCCTTTTTTGACAGTTTCCAGGTCTATAATGCCCTAGTCCCCCTAAAGCAGAACTGCTGGATCCCCACATGCTCTGAGCTAGGTGGAGCAGACATGGCAGTGGATGAGGAACCAGGAGCTGTGTTAGCAACTGGATAGATAGGAAGATAGATAGATAGAGAGAGAGAGCCGTGGATAGATAGGAAGAGTTGGAGGCGGAATCAGGTTGTGACCCTTTGTAGGTTTTTATTCCTCAGAAGCAGGGTCGCTGGCCACGTAACCCTGCTGTTTCACCACCACCTGCATTGCAAGCCTTGGACTGTTGGCTCTCTCTGTATGTCTGAGGATGGAACATGGCCCTCACTGAATGTTACTTTTATTTTAGGTCGTAACTGTCAAAGAAACAGGTTTCTGGTTTCTAGCCCAACAGATTAGAAAGGCACATGGGCCAGTGTGAAAGGGAGCTGTCAGGGAAGAACCCAGAAAGCCATAGGACGGGAATCTCATAGCAGTAAGCTTACTAGCAGGAGCAGGGACAGTGGGCCCTATCCTAGAATAGCCCTAGAAGAACAGAGCGCAGAAGAGGGAGGTTCAAAATAAACAATGTCGTCGCAAATGTTTAAGTTTTGACATGTAAGGGCTGTTCTTTAGCCCTATAAATGAATGAATCCTTGTAATTAAGAATAAACTTGCACTTTACATAAATATTATTTCATTAGCTCCTAGAATGGTCTGTTGTGGTTACTAACTGGAACGTGTTTGGGGCATTCTTTAGCTGTGACTCCTTGTGCTTTGTTCTCTAGGCTATAGAAAGTGCCATCGGCGGTAATGCTTACCAGCACAGCAAAGTCAACCAGTGGACTACAAATGTCGTAGAACAAACCTTAAGCCAACTCACCAAGCTGGGAAAACCGTTTAAATATATCGGTAATAGACTTTTGTTTCTCATATATTTGTTGGTGGTTCTTTAAATACTGATCAGAGGTGTGTCCAGTGCCAGAAAAGAGAGGTAGCTTGGCAATTTAGTGCCTAACTTCAAAGAAAGTTCCTCATAATAGGTCACTGGCCTGTTTGGCTGCTGGTACAATTCCAGGGTGTACCTCTGTCTGGAAACTTTTAGAACAAGTTATGTTGTAAAAGAAGAGAAGTATGGAGCTGGGGTTGTGGCTCAGAGGTAGAGCACTTGCCTACCATACGGGAGGCAATGGGTCGATCCTCGGCACCACATAAAAAATAAATAAAATAAAGATATTGTGTCCACCTATAACTAAAAAAAATAAATATTTAAAAGAGAGATGTAATTTGTCAAAAGAGAGTAGGACAAGGCAGTCTACCCCTATCACTTTTACTATGAACATCAATCACATGATCTATGTACATACATTAAAAGTGGGCAAAATGAAATTTATGTTGCCAAGATTTTTCTAATAACTCTTTGTTTTAATTTAAGTGACCTGTGTAATTATGCAAAAGAATGGAGCTGGGTTACACACGGCAAGTTCCTGCTTCTGGGACAGCTCTACTGATGGTATGATTTTTCAACCACATTGGTGAGGTCATGTTGTGCCTTTTCCTTGAAAAAATTTCAAGTACCTGCTTGGACCATGCTGATATATATATTATTTAAAATAATATATATTATAGGAGTGATTTATGAACTGTGTGCTTGGGTGTGTTGTGTCTTCAGAGGCATAACTTTACAAGTTATCTTACCTGTTATGGAGATTTGCCAGCCTTCTTTATCTGTGTACCATAAGGAGGTGGGTACTGGAGTAATGGCCCCCCTAGTTTCCTCATTCTCAGTGCTGATCTTTCTCTCCCCCCACCAACCAGGGAGCTGCACTGTGCGATGGGAGAACAAGACCATGTACTGCATTGTCAGCGCCTTTGGACTGTCCATCTGACCTCTTTGTCCAGCCTGTGACCTCTTTTGTCTCAACATTTCTTTTCTATTTTCTAACCCACCATGAATTCAGTGAACACCTTTCTCTTATGTTTTGTAGCACTCTCAAAACGTAGACAAATAAACCAAATGACTGCACTGTTATATAAACTGCATATCCGAAGTCAGATGAATAATTCTGTAGGCAGACTGGAGTTTGTATTGCCACTTGTCTTAACTCTGTTTCTTTTCAAAGGTGCTAAAAACTGAAATCTGCTAGTGGGAAACTCTTTACTCTCTGAAATGATTCAAATACACTAATTTTCCATACTTTATACTTTTGTTAGAATAATAAATTATTCAAATTTCAAGTCTGTTTGTTTTTTATAGTTATATTATTGTCACAAATTCTTCATACTGGGTTAGTGCCTTCAGAAATCTGTAAGACTCACAAAAGGAAAGTTGCCTTCGGCTCTTCTGCCACCCTGAGAGTGCACTGAATGTTTTGGCGGTGCTCCCAAGAGCAGAGCTGGGAAGAGAGGTGAGGCCAGGTTCTTGGTAGGCTGGGATCCAAGGTCAGCCACTGGTTACTTACTGTGACCATGAAGTGTGAGTCCATTGGTGAACTCGAAATCACTGATGTTCACAGGCAGGTTAATCAAGCAGGCAGTGACAAGCCCCAAATTATCTAGGAAAAGGGAGAAGATCTCCAGCCACCTTGTCCGTTTCAGTTCACTGGACTGAAAACTTCCGCTGGCATGGACCAAGATGACGAAAACAGGAGGGAAAGTCCTGGGGTTCTTTTTCTAGGGATGCGAGACATACAAATAAAATGCCTTGGTGCATCAATAAAACAATTGCTTCTGTACTTTGGTCCTCCCCAGGAGGAGGATTTGTTGCTTTCACCCACTGGACCAGGATGCTGACAGTGCTGCTGGATTCTGGTTAGATCTTCCGCGAACATCACATCCCTTATTCCTAAGTTGCCAGCTTCTGGAAGTTGAGAGAGAGGTGGGCAAGCCAGACACCTGGCTCAAAGCTGTGTCGTTACAGCTTTACTCCCATGTTATTTTTCAGTAGCAATCAGAGTGTTTTAGTACTTGAGGGCTTACAAAATGCTTTCACAGTTGGTCACTTTGTGTCCACAGCAATTATGCAGCTAAGCCAATATATGATTTTAAAGTCATATGTCTAAGTAAGTAGAATGGTGTGCCCAAAGCCCAGGTGTCCATTGTCCTTTTCATAGGTCTCCCACAGGCCACAGCAGATGTGGTAATAGTCAGATATGGTAATTGTAACACTGTTGTGTCTTCAGAGGCATAACTTTACAAGTTATCTTACCTGTTATGGAGATTTGCCAGCCTTCTTTATCTGTGTACCATAAGGAGGTGGGTACTGGAGTAATGGCCCCCCTAGTTTCCTCATTCTCAGTGCTGATCTTTCTCTCCCCCCACCAACCAGGGAGCTGCACTGTGCGATGGGAGAACAAGACCATGTACTGCATTGTCAGCGCCTTTGGACTGTCCATCTGACCTCTTTGTCCAGCCTGTGACCTCTTTTGTCTCAACATTTCTTTTCTATTTTCTAACCCACCATGAATTCAGTGAACACCTTTNGGGGGGGGGGGGGGGGGGGGAGGCCCCATTCTTGTCTCGGAAGCCCTTGTACTAAAACACTCATGTCTAAAAGGCCAAACATGTCTAAAAGAGCAAACAATCAAGATACATATAAGGATTGAAAGCTAAAAATAAATTAAACAGAATAAGGCCATTCCCAAATAGTAAGTTTGCCATAAATAAACATTTATTGACATTTGCCTGATTGATTACATCCACTCTGATCAGGTGGCCAGGAGCACTGTGCTCCACTGACAGTTCCAAAATCTAATACATAGTTCTTTCTTTTTGACCTTAAAAGTTCAGTGTTTCATTTTTACAAATATTTACAGGTTTTTTTGTTTGTTTGTTTGTTTTCTGTAAAAAGGAAGTTTTCAGTAGCAGAAAACCCTTTCATAGTGTATATCACAACAGTGCATCCAAAACCCCAAGACAAGATAAACTGCTCAACAGGATGTCACAGATTTTTGGCCTGAAGAAAAGTTTTCCTTTGGCCTGAAGAAAAGACTTGTATTTTCTTTTTTCACCCCCCCAAATCTAATCTCTAAGGCAACTGGTTTCTGAAACCCTCAAAATACACAAATACACCTTAGTATCTTTATCTAATCTTTAACAAATGTTCATGGAGTAGTCTCTTTTAATGATCCCTTTTGTGGGTATATTTTTCCTGTGAAAATGATTCAGGAAATAAGGTACTGGCCACATTATAACCTTTATCATAACTATGCTGTCAATAAACAGTTCATCAAACACTTGAGGCTGGTGACATTTGTCTTGTAACCTGTCCAGCTAATGCGCTGAGTTTACACAATTTTTCTAACTTACTGAAGTCTATAATTATGTATAGTCATCACCTTATAAACCTTTAATATAGTTCATATATCCCCTTCTCTAGAAAGAGAATGGCACCACTTCGCTGCTAGAATGATTTAATAATAAATCAAGCAGATCTGTTATCCATGTGGATAATGAAGCTTTCCCTAGGGAAACCAGGAAATAGCTCTGTTCATCTTCCAAGCTCCCCTAGACTGGACCAATATAAAAAAATATCCCAGAGACGATGTTATTTAATCCATTATCATGAAAGCATTAAAGTCAGCCCATTTATAATTTAAGGTTGCAAAACTTTACTATCCTCTTAGAAAAACAATTTTGTTACTATCAAAAGTTTCTGTCAGACTTTAGTGTTTTAACCTAATACCTATGGCACATATTCTACATGCTTAGTAATTTATAAGCAAATTTTTACATGGAATATATAATGTGTCAATATCTATAACACCCAGGGAAGCAAAATTTAAAAATGCAAGATTTAATAAGCAACCATTTTTCCATAAGTACTAATATTTTTCTTGTTTCCAACAAAAAAATACTCCCATACTTTCTTTCATTGATGCTATGAAGAATCAGTGTGTGACAATATTAGCCATCGGTTTATAATCACTACATGACAAAGACAAGACTAAAAAAATTCTGTCTATGGCTAAACCTCAGTATCTTACATTTACTGATAACAGCATTCCAAATCATGGACAATCCTTTTATAATGATTAAAACATAAACTACATTACATAATATGTTAATCAGCACAAGTCAGTCTTTATCAATATACATAAAATTATAGTTGGAGTAGTCTCAGTAGGAATTGTAAAATTTGGTAACAAACATTTCAATATACAGAATCAAAAAGTCATCACAGCATTGCAGATGTAAAAATCATGTAAACTTGAATTACCCTTGCAATAATTGTTTTCAAACATTCATATATACAACGTGTTTAAAAACAAATGTAAATAAAATCCATAAAGTACATTATCATTAAAGTTTAAAAAGGAAGTCATAAAGCATAGTGTCCTTCAAGCATCTCTCAGGTCCTAGTACCACCTGAGGTGGACTGTCACCTGTGGCTCTGGATGGAAATATGAGAGTTGGTGCATAGATGAAGGGACCGTAGGTGCTGCCTGGAGAGCGGGACGAGCCACTCTGGGCCTCTGTGTTGGCCAAGACGGCAGCAGATGGGGGATGGTCATAGTTATCACATGTTAACAGACATAACTGTGTGTGGCCAGGGAGGAGCAAGGGAACATCAACTGTCTCTGACAGAAAGGAAAAGGACCTCTGATGCCCAAGCTTTGCCAGCACCAGAGATGTCTATTTTCCATGAGGCAATGTATCTGCTCACATGGCCACTGTGAGACTCACTGGAGCACAGGGAGTGACTTCCAAACAAGCTACCTCTACCCAAAGATGTGTTTCCATAGCCATTTAAAATCTCTTACTTTCTTTTCATCTAGTTCCCAAAGAGGAAACTGAAAAACTTTTTGGCAATAAAGAGTCTATAATATAACAATCATTCATGTAGCTTTTATTTAAAAAAATAAAGCTCTGTGGGGCTTCATGTTCAACTAAGTTGCAGAAACTATTTATTAGAACAAGAAGGGCTACCCTGCTGTCTACCCCGACCACAGGGATATCCGCCCATCTTCACGTCTGTACAGTGTGCACACACACCCTGGGAAAGCACCATGGCACAGAACCTTGCCGGCAGAGCTGGTGACCTGCAACTGTCCTTTCTCATTCAGCTTATCAGAGCTCCTCAGAACTCACTTCTGTTGTCACTGTCACCTCTGCTTCAGTGGCAGTGAAGGGCTGGAGCCTGGCGCCTGCCTTTCCTCAGTGAGATGTGCTATACATGGCTCACCCAATGCAGTAGATGTGAAGGTTCCAGGGTCTGGGGAATCGAGGGCCCTGACCACTGCCCAGGGAAGGACTGCCCAGCTGAGTGGCCACAGAAACAGGCTTCACTTTAAGTTTAAAAAAAAAAAAAAAAAGGTACCATAGGAAAGAGAGGGAAGGAAGAGGAAGGTTTCCCATGGCTCAAAATTACTGAATTATTTTAAAAAACAAAGTGCGTAACTACTAAAAATGGGTAATCTCTCACCACTGAAAACATGCTCTCCCATCTGAAATCTGTAGAAAGGATTTGGCTTTTGCTGCTTTTTATCAGCCTTTTCCCATATAAGGAGCATATGTGACCCAACATATAAATTTTCTCTCAAGGTTTGGTTTTTCTTTTACAAATATGTAAACAAATAAGGAACAGGGAACCTTGCTTATAAGAAAGTCTGAACATAAGCAGGTCGAGGGGAGGCCAGGACATGGTCACTGAAGGAAGGCGGCCGGCCTCTGGCCGCCCTGCCCACTGCCTGGAGCTCAGTCGCTGTCAGACTCCTCCTTGTACTTGGCCCGGATGGCCTGGCCGTTCTGCAGGGGCATTTCTTCATAGTCACTCCTGTCGTGAAAGAGACCTTTGACCATTCTACCTGGAGAGCTCATGACCTCATTGTTCTGGAAGAACCCACTGCACAGCTTCCCTCTGGTGTTCCATCACCACCTCTCCTGCCACTCCTCACCACTGAGCCCCTTTCCTCCTGGCCCACCATGCACTGCCAGCCTTCTGCACAAAGAGGCACTGCTAAATCTAAGCTCGGACCATGTGGAAACAGAAAGCCAGGTGACTTCCTAACACCCCGAATGGAATTTTAGACTAATAACTACAAAGCCAGATGGGGATGCTCCTGAGATGGCCTTCGGAGGACAGTGACTTACCCATAAATCACATCATCATCAGAGTCATTCAGCATGGAAAAGGCAGGATTGTCTTTCAGCTGGGACTCTGAAAACCAAAAAAGCCTTTTTAGTCTTTAGCAATTTGTTATTAGCCCAGAGAGAAGTCTGAGGAGCCGGAGCCCAGGCCCAGTCCTGTGTTTGTGTGTGAACCTGAGCAGATCTCCGCATGAGTCTCTTTTCTCAGCTACAAGATGGCTGGCAGAGCCACCTGGCAGGGGCATTGTGCAGGCCCAGTGAGTGCCTCTAGAAGAGTAGGCAAAGGCAGGCGCCACACACGTGATCTCTTCCTGCTCACGGTTCTAGGTCTACACAGGCAGCGGGAGATGGGAAATGGGCTCCTGGAGATGTGGCTCTGCCCTATTTGTTCCCACCCTGTCCTGGACCTACAGCAAGCTTCCTCTCTTCCTTTGTCCTAAGGTCACCAAGAAGCTCAAAGGAGACGCTGTCCACAAGGTGCTGCGACCTTGAGCACAGCACAACACAGGCGTCCATCCCAGCAGCTCCAGCCCAGCTCGTTCCCTGGGCGAGGCTGCTTTGTTTTGCTTTTGGCACGTTTTGGTTTTGTAGGTTTTTGCTTGGCTTTGAACAGTCATGACACCAGTCTTCAACAGACTATTTCACTTGATCTTAGCCAAAAGGCCGAGAAGCGATTCAACAGACTATTTCAAACGGCTGACGGACACAGGCTCGACATATGCTGTGCTCTGGCAAAACTTCAGCCTCCCCATTTAAATTGCCTGCCTCTCTCTGACCAAAGAGAGGGCACCATGAATGACAGCTTCAGTGAAATGCCCATGAACCAATGGACACTTCTCTTCTTTTTTTTTTTTTTTTTTAGAGAGAGTGAGAGAGAGAGAGAATTTTTTTCTTAATATTTATCCTTCAGTTTCTGGCGGACACAACATCTTTGTTTGTATGTGGTGCCGAGGATCAAACCCGGGCCGCACGCATGCCAGGCGAGCGCCCTACCACTTGAGCCACATCCCCAGCCCACCAATGGACACTTCTGTTTCAGTTATGTGCCTGTGACCCAGACCCCAGGGTGACTTACCATACAGAGCATTCTTTGATGGAGAATACACAAAGGCCAGAGTGTAGAGATAAAAGTTCAACAAGCCATAGAAAGATAAGAACTCAGCTGGTGGTGCTCGTCAAGGGAGGAACAATCTGTGAGGACACCTCGCCTGGCGTCTTTGCCTTCAGTCTGCCCCCTGCCATACACCAGACCTCTCTAGTGCTGACCACCAGCCAGCCTGGGAATCCACAATCCAGATGTCAGGACTTCACACAGGTTAGGAAACAACAGGTGAGCCGTGACCTCTCCTATCACTGGGACTGGCCCACCAAGGCCACATCTGGTGGCAGTTCTCTCACTGCACTAAGGACCTGGAGGGATTGAGTTATATGTATGCAAAGGGCAGGAAGTGAATCAAGGTCTCCAGACACAACCATGAGGTGCAGAGCTGAAGCAGAATCCAAAGCGGCCATTCTGAACTGTCTCTGGACTACAGGCCCCTTGGAGACTCTGATAAAAACTTAGTGTGGAATTCAGTCAAAAACTTGAAAAGCCATGCATTATTAATTCTAAGGACAAAGTGGTCCCCAGACAAAACCCCACTGATTCCTTAAGTGTCCCCATACTGCTGGGGACAAAGCGCGCGCACACACACACACACACACACACACCTATTATCCACATTAACGAAGACAGGGAAACTGGCCTTGGATACAGAGAGAATACAAGGAGGTCCAAGTATTTCATAAGCCCTTCCTACATCCACAGGCCCAACCTGCCACATTGTCATACCCTGTAGAAATGACATCTGGGAGAGAGGAAGCTCCAGCAGCCCTAGAGTCCCTCCTGGGCCCTCTGCTGCAGGGAAGGTGGCGGATCCAGACTGACCTCAGGTTTGGAGCCAAGGCTGCGAGTCCCTCAGCTGCAGAGGGAAGATTGCGCAGTACAGAGGACAGTTCCAGAGCACTGGGTTCAGACCCAGGTTCTGCCACATGGTGACTAACCCCGAGTATTGGCTTAGTCCTACCTTGTCTGAGCTTTCTGCCTGCAGAGGATGAGTGACCAAGTCAACCTTCCCAGGACTGACACAAGACAAAACAAAGGGTGAGAGCTGCCACTTAGCATGAACTGCACACAGGAGGTCACAAGGCCTCCTGAGAATAAGTCAGGAGTGAAGTGTCTCCTCCAGAGAGGCCAGAGCTGGACAAATGCTCAGAGGGCTTTCTGGCGCCTTGCTCTAGGTAAAAGGATATAATTCTGGTAGTGAGTTGACAGTTCTGCTACAAAGTTGTCTTGCAACACTTGTGCTCCAAACCTTAAATAAAGGATGATGATGCTGAAAAAGAGGGGCAGAGACATTACGTGAAATACAGAAGTGGCACTAGCTTCATCCAACTCTGTGCTCACCACTGATACGCAGCACTATTCCAGCACGGAAACTTCTACACACACACACACACACACACACACACACACACTATTCCAGCATAGAAACTTCTGCACACATGCCTGTGCGCACGCGTGCACGCGCACATGCACACACACACACACTCACACACACATACACATACTACTATTCCAGCATGGAAATTTGTACACACACACAATCTCCCACTTCTTGTTTTCGTCTTAGATCTAGGAAGGCTTGACCTCTGGCCAGCTGTGGGGGTAGAATAAGCTAAGTCAGGCATCAGGCTCCCCTGGCAGCCTCTGATCTACCCACCTCCCCCACCTACCTCCCTGCTCACAGCCACCCTGTTTTAATAAAAACAGTCCCCCCGATTCCCAGCTCAAACCCCTCGAGAGTTTCTCATCACTGAAAATAAAACCTGGACCCCTCTGGGAGCCTACAGAGCCCACTGGGACCTCCAGAGGCTGCCTGACCATCACAGCCTCCTGCAGTGCTGCTGGGCTGTCCCCTGCCAAGCTCATTCCCACCTCAGGCAGCCCTCAACGTCAGGGCGCCCCCTCCACCTGCTCAGAGCCATCCCTACCCCTGTCACCTAGAGGAGCCACCTGCCTTGTTTGCCTGGGCCCTTGGGCCACTCAGTCCCTTGGTCATCACCTGTCTTCCTCTGTGGACTAACATGCCATGACAGTGTGAGGAGTTAGAGGCCAAATGGGTTAATACTTCAAACATACCTGCACTACTCCCTCCATGTGAACTCAGATGCTGAATGGCAAAGAGTTCCCTTAAGGGCAAGCTGCACTCCCACTTGGTTCCCCGAGTCCTCCCCTCAGCAAGCCTGGGATCCCCAGAGCCAGCTAGAAACCTGGCAAAGGCCAGCCCCATAGAGCCCCTGTGTGGCTCCCATCCAGAAAAGGCCAACATCCGAACCACCAAAAAAGAAATGCAGATAACCAGATTTCTCCCCACTCTGAGTCTTGATTTGGGGACAGAGACAAACTCTAAACAACAAATGACTACCTGGAATTTATTCAAAGAAACAACTCCTGCCCAGGAGCAGGGGACCTCCTCCAAGCACGGCCTTTCTCCCTGGCACAGGAGCTCCTCCTGCCTGGCTCCTGCCCCTGAGGGACCCACTGTGCTGCTCTACCACATCTGCTGTGCTAACGCATGCTTGAGCCCTGTCTTGCTGTGCCACAAGTGCCAGGGTCTGGAGTGTTCCTCTTGTCACCTGGCAGGTTCTAATTCCAACAGGTGATGGCAGGCTGCACACCCAGCAGGTGTCAGAGCAAGTGGGGCGAGTGTCTGAGGTTAATGAGTTGCATCCTGTGGACATTCACAACAAAACTTATGTAGCCACAAAGAGCCTGAAGAGCTCCACAGAGGGAGACAGACACTCGAGACAGGAATACAGTTCAGTGTGACCATGTTCAAAAAATACAATCTTACCTAATGACAAGCACTACAAAGGTCAATGCTGTCAAAAACTTTAACCTGAGATCTGAAAAAAAAAAAGAAATACTCCCATTAGCAAATTCTATTTATCTCACAGATCTCAAAAACAGTAACAAAGGAGAGCCACCCCTCAGAAGCCCCCACCCCACCAGGGCCTTTCAGCCCAGGCAGCTCTGAGCTAGCAGGGCCAGCTGGCTTCCAGTGAGCCCCCGCCACACCTCTCTGGTGGGGACCAGCTAGGGAAGGACCCACGATCAGGTGACTTACCCCGACCCCGGCTGAGGGTGCCCACCATAGGACCAGACCAGACCACGGCAGCACTAACCACTATACTACTTTATCTAAATCTGGGAGTTTCATTCTCCAATACCTGTCACCAGGATCTGTCAAGTTTTGAGCCCTTTTCCCACAAGCCCTTTTCCCACCCCATTGCTCTCCCAAGTGCTGGCTTCCACCCCAAATGGCCAGTCACCCACTGGGCCTCTTGCAGCCCCAAGGCTCCCTCAGGTGTGCCCCTCACTGGGACCGAGCAGTCCCTGAAGTGGTGCTCACCCACGTAAGGCATGTGGCGGAGCTCCGAGCACGCCCGCACCACCAGGAACAGGAGGTATGAGATGTACACAGCTGCCACCACCATGAAGAAAACCTTCATTCCCTGGAACACAGGAGACGGCGCTTGGCGAGGACGCCCGGGCTGCCTCCTAGCAGCACCCTACAGGCTGCAATGCCCAGCTTGCCTAGGAGGAACCTGGAGCCCTGAGACCACCCCAGATGCAGGAGAGGAGGGACCCCTGAGAACAGACAGCTCCCACAGGGACCCCCAGCCTCACCATCAGAGGAGCCAGAGCGACACACATGCTGCCCTGTGGAGCCTGGTGCCAGAGCAGGTTCAGTAAGCCATGGCGGCCCCTGCTGGCCTCACCCTGCGTGAGGCAGCCCTGCCTCGCTCATGAGGATGGAGGCTCATGCCCACCACCACCCAGGGCTGCACTCTGAGGGTCCTCAGGCAAGTCCCAGGCTCTGGACCTTGGTTTTCCCATCTGTGAAATGAGGGGCCAAATGGGAAGCTCTTCAAGGCCTCTGGTGGAGGGCTCGCACTCACGAAGCTCTGCTACGGGAAAGCTCTCCCCTCTGAGGGTGGACAGCTATGCCCGGTGGCTGCAGGGAAGATCACTGCCTCTGGCCAGGGCCAGGTTCCAGGGTGGTCAACCACACTGAGCCCTTTTCCCACAAGTCATAGGCTGCCCTGGGTGGGGACTTCCATCCCTTCCTGCCTCCCTGTGCCAGAATCCCCCTCTCACGGCCATGTCCTGGGGACCTAGACTGTAGGCAGGGACCCAGTTCTGATTTGCCCAGAGGGACCTGTGTGGCTCTGGTCTGGCCTCTACTTTCTCAGCTACAGAATAGAAGGTACCTAGATAGCTGTCTCTATACCCTGCCCAGCAATCTCTGACCTCTATGTGTCTCAGGAACAGATGGGCCCTCGCAGTGGCTCTCCCCACCATCTGGATGGGAAGGGAAGGACCAGGCAGGGGCCTCAGCTGCATCTTCTGAGAGCCGCTGCTGGGCCCAGCGCTCTACGTTCTTGTCTAAAGAGTAGACTGCATTATTGTCCCACTTTACAGACAAGAAATGGAAGAGGACCTCCCTTACTTACACACCTCTCTGATGTAAAAAATGGGAGAACCACGGCAGCACAAACCACTATACTACTTTATCTATATCTGGGAGTTTCATTCTCCAATACCTGTCACCAGGATCTGTCAAATTTTGCCTATGGGACATGTCAGAGCAGCTCCTTCTTTGATGTTCCTTCCATGACCATCCCCCACAACTAGAAAACCTCCTCTGAGGCCCTGACCTTTCAGAGAGCCTGGCCTTGTGGCTTCACACAGTGGCAACTGCCTTCCCCAGCCCAGGACTTAGTGAGCCCTGAGCATCTCCCTGTACCCGGGCCCTCATCCCCAAGGTGCAGCCGCAGCGCTCCCCTCTGTGTGGATGGCAGTCCTCTTCCCCAGCCCCAAATGCCTCTCCCTCCTTCCCAGTTCTGTGGCACTGTGGCATTGTTCATGGGGCATCCATTCGGGAACCTTCGGAAATCCTCCCATTTACAGGCACGTAAGTGCTCTCGGCACCACATCCACTGGATTTCAGTTGAGAATTGGACATATACACTATTTTCTGGGACACATATGGTCTCCAAACAAGTGCAGCTTGTCAACACATGGCCACCCACTACTCTTCTGCCTCCTTCTCCAAGGCATTTCCACAAGGCAGCACTGATCTCACCCCCTCACAAAGGCAGCCCTGCAAGGCCACCCCGGCAAATGCTGTGGGTCAGGTAAGGCAGCAGCAGCTCTGTGCGGAGCCATGCTGCTCATTTCTGCCATGGGGAACTCTAGAAAGTGGCCTTCAGCACTTCCTGGTCCCCTGTCCCACATGGGAAGAACTTCAGGGCAGCGACTGGGTACTACACAGGCAACCTCATGCTCACCTGTGACACGCCCTGACCACACCATTTACCTACTCATGAAAACCTCCATGAGTAGAAACACGTGCAGAAATATTCTATTAATTATTCTAAAATTTTACATACCCTCCATGTGTCCTGGCACTTCAAACAGAAACCAAAGACTGGGAGTTGAAGCAGTTATTTATTTATTGGTACCTGGGATTGAACCCAGGGTACTTAACCATTGAGACCCATCCCCAGCCCTTTCTTCTATTTTACTTAGAGACAGGGTCTTGCTGAGTTGCTAAGTACCTTGCTAATCTGCTGAGGCTGGCTTTGAACTCACGATAATTCTGCCTCAGTCTCCCAAGTTGCTGGGATTACAGGCATGCACCACCATGCCCGACTAGCTTTTTTTATTTTTAATATATTTTTTTGGTAGTTATAGATGGATAGTATGCCATTATTTTATTTGCTTACTTTTGTATGCGGTGCTAAGGATCGAACCCAGTGCCTCACGCACGCTAGGCAAGCACTCTGCCACTGAGCCGCAGCCCTAGTCCCTGAAGCAGTTTTAAAAGCTTATTTTTTATATTATTCACTTTCCCCAAACTTTCTACTCCTGAACTTTAGATAATCCTTCCCAAATAGCCAGTTAGCAAGATCTCGTCAACAGTATAAGTTATTAAATTCAGTCATTTCACACACGACTTTTTAAAAAAATTCCCTTACTCTTCATTAACAATTCTTACCTGAAAATTTCCAGTGTCAACTCGATACTGGTACATTGGATCATGTAATTCATTAACTCTAAAAATGATGTTTAAACATATAGATTATTAATGAGCTCTTCTTTTATTTCTTATTTGGCCATTTTATTTTTACTTATCAACATAAACTATTTGCTACCAACAATGAAGGATTTTTAATAAAAAGCTATCCTAAATTTATGAGGAATCCTAAATTGTATATTTCACCTTCAAAAAGCACTCAACACTACTAACTGTCCCCATTCTCCAGTATGGTGACACGTAGTATGTTTTATTACAAAACCCTTCTGCCATTTCTCTTGTCAGTTTAGAGCTGTTTTTGATGACGTACCTGGGCATCACACAATAGGTGAAAACACAAGGAAAGCAAAAAAAAGGTGAATTTCCATGAGATTTCTTTTCAAAATGAAAACGGCAGGGGAACTGATGGGGAAGCAGAGGCGGGTAAGTGGGGCAGACGGGGGTGAAGTCATAAAGTGGGGCCCATCGGCCACAAAGCCACACCCCTGCAGGGAACCCCTCCAAGGACAGTCCTCTCTGGGAATCAGGCCTTCACACAGGCTTCTGCCTTGGTGCCATTTACAGTAGGACAATGACACTAACAAGGATAAACCTGGAGCTTGCGTAAGGACTGGAATGTAAAAGTGCAAGCCAGGCGGGAGCCGACAGACCTGCTGGACAGTGCAGAGCCAGTCCTGGTCTCTCTGAAGGAGAAATCTAACTGACTCAGGCTTTCATTTCCATCTCCACAGCAGCCTGTGTCTCTGTGTCTCGTTAAGCCATTCGAGCAGAATTGATTCCTCAGTCCCAGTCACACGGCCACCCGGGAGACACGGGGAGAGGATTCCTTTTTGAAGAGACCACAAAGTACAGCCAGACCCAGGTCTGCCGGCCTCTGCCAGTGCTCCTCAGGACCACGTTCCACACGGACTAGAATTACTCACGTTTGCCATATTCCTAGTGTAACAGAAGCCAGCCACAAGAGTCCCACAATGAAGAACTTAGGCAAATAGAAAGTTAGACACTTTCTTTCTCCCTAAAAAGAAAAGAAGGTAAGAAATAGAATAATTCCAACAAAGCACTAACCCTCACAGAGCACATGAGGTCACAGACATGCAAGCTGCTGACTCTACAAGGCTGAGGGAGCGTTCCACGGCTTCTCGCACCTGAAGGACTGCCATCAGGGATTGGAAGGAAAGGCAGGTCTTTCTGAAGCTCACCTGGACCCGTATTCCGTGGTACACACACAGCCAGAAGAGCAGCAAGGCACACAGGAACACAGACTGGAAGAGGTCGTCCAGCATCCCTGGGAACCAGCTGTTCACCAGGAAGGAGAGGGGGAAGAACGGGTCTGGAAGGCCAAAGACAGACGATGAAGGCCACAGAGTGGCCGGCACCCAGCAGGGCACTCACCCCCGCCAGGCCACACCACTTTCTCCCTGGTCAGGGCCAAAGGAAAGGTAGTGAACCAAAGGCCATTTTGTTTTCAAAACACCTAAAAGCCAGGAACAGATGGCGGCAGTGCTCTCGACAGAGAGCCGTCTGGCCTGCTTCAGCTCCTCCTGCAGGCCCGGGAATTCCAAGCACTGCAGTTCAGGAAGTAAATGTTCTCTGGAGCAGCGACAGAGACAGCCAGCCATGTGGGCAGCTTCAGCCGAGCTCTGGGACTGCTGTGCCTGCAGCTCGTCCAAGTCTTAACCGGGAAGCAGCCGCTGTTGGCTGCAGAGCCAGGCATCTGCCACAGCCTGTGCAACACGGCGTCTGGGGGCAGGAGCATGCTTCTACACGTTCCTCCAGGGGCTCCCCACAGGCGCTTCTGGGGACTCTGGGACCAGGCCACCTCCAAGACATCTGCCACCTTTAAATGTGAGGGCAAGTTCCAAGATAAAAACGGCACCTACCGTTGTAGAGCAGCAGCAGCGGCAGGAGGACAGACATCCACTTCTGCTCGATGCCCCAGTCTCTCATGGAGAACTTGCGCAGGGAATGTGCAAACAGGCACTGCAAGCCAAGCGAGGCCCATGGCCATCTGCCCACCAGCCTCCCCACCAGGCCAGCCTCCCCTGCAGAGGCCTGGACACCAGGCCAGAATCTTTGGGTGACACCCTGGTTGAGTTGACCACTGAGGTCCTGGAGGCCATCAATGACCACTGCTGCAGGGGGGCCACAGGCCATTCTCAAGGAGGCAGGGGAGAAGGAACACAGCAGCTTTCAATTCTCTGCCAAAGGAAAGGGTACCAGACCCTCCCTCCACCTGGACAGGCCGCTTCTGTCAGGCCCGTTCCCAGATGGCAGCTGGCAGGAGTCTCCGGGGCACAGGGACATCTGTGGAGCCTACCAGGAGGCCACACACCCAGGAAGGGAAACTTGTACAGATGGTGTCTGCTTCCAAAGAGGGTGCTGGGCTCCCCGAGGAAAGTCAAACCCCTTGTCAGAGGAGGAGTATAAACTGCTTTAAGACACATTATGCTACTTGTGACATCTAGGCCTGAAGTTTTTAAAAATTTTCTGTAATGTGACATAGGCCAATAATTTTCAAGGAATCCATATTTCATAGTTTGAGGCCATTTCCCTCCACCCAGGCCGGCATCTTTTTGTGGAGCACACTTAGGGCTTCAAGTGCCAGTCTTTGGGCCCGACTATGGCAGTAGAAGTCCAGGCACAAGGCAGGCCTCAAGAAACAGTGAGAGTCTACAACCAGATACAAATGCCTGTGGCCCTCTGCACTTAGGAACTTCTCCAGGGGAGCCCTGGGAGTCCCGGAGGCCCCAGGCCTGGCACAAACACCCTAAGTCCAGCTCCTGGCCGATGCTCGGGCCCATGCCTGCCTCCAGCCCCTTCTCACATGCCGGTCAGTCCCCTCTATCCTGCTCCTCACAGAGAGTCTGCAAAGTACCAACTGTCCTCAGGTGGCAGCTGGAGGGGCTGCCACTGTAAAGAGTGACACACGTCCTACTGTCCCTCCCATCACGTCAGCATCAGTCAGTAAACGCAGCTCACTTCCTCTTCCTCGAGCTTCTCAGTCCCTATCTGGGGCACCCCGTGTTCCCAGGTGCCACTGTGTCCCCTCAAAATTATAGGGTATTTGTGGGACAAACCCCCTCAAAGTTACAGGGTATTTGTGGGACAAACCCCCTCAAAGTTACAGGGTATTTGTGGGACAAACACCTGGCATCCAAATAAGTCAAAAGCCCACACTTCTAAAACTAGTTCTCTATGACCTTATTCCTGAAAAGCCCAATGTTTCACACACGAGAGCCCCAGAGTGTGCTGTGTCCGCACCAGAGAAGGCAGATAGGGCAGCTTCGATGGCAATGGTCACTGCACAATGACAACACTTACCTGGACATCAGTGATTGAATGGCTGTTAACTGTACGGAAATCCTCACTAAACACACCACGTCGTTCTTGCTGTGTCAGCATCTTGGCAGACACGGAACCTTTAGTGGCATCAAGCCGGCTGCTAGATGGCAAGTCTTGGAGCTCTAGCCTGCTCTCTGATGATCGTAACTGCACAAAGTAGCCTCATCCTTCCCGGCCAGGACCTGGCCCCAGCCCACCAGGAGATGGTACTTACCGTGACAATGAAGGTCAGCACCACGAAGACAAAACGGAACCAAATTTCCAGCTTGGAGAACGCAGGGTCATAAGTCTTCCACTGAGATAGAAAGTGGGGAAGCAACTTTAAAAACAAAACACACCTAGGAGGAAACTCCCTCACCTCCACCAGAAGTCACCTCCAGGTACACAGGTGTTCTCTCCTTTTGTTTTTCCTACATGTTGCTAATTTTTTAAAAAAAATTTTTAGTTATACATGGACACAATATCTTTATTTATTTTTATGTGGTGCTGAGGATCGAACCCAGTGCTTCACAGGTGTGAGGCATGTGCTCTGCCACTGAGCCCCAGCCCCATGTTGCTAAATTTTAACTTCGTACTTTTTACTTTTATGTTAAGAACAGAGATGTAAAAAGATTAATTATAAAGAACATAAAATAGTTTTAAATGATAAATATAACAGATAAATTCTCTAATAATAAGGGCATTTGGATTTTAAATCTCATATCAAAAACCAACCTTGTCAGTCTATTATAAAAAGCCACGCTTCCTATTAAAAGAAATAGATTTTTATAAGGTGCAAAGTGTTAGGATTTTCCAGAAAAGTCTAAGCATGTTTAGGAATCTGAAACCAGAAAAGTCTGTGGTTGTCAGCTGAGTGCAGTCCCTATTCCCCCTGTGAGCAGAGGCTGCAGGCGCCACCTGCTAACCACAGGGGGAACAGAAGACAGGCAGCCCCTCAACCCAGTCACCAGCCACATTCCTAACTAGACCCCAGAGCCCAGCCCTGCACTGGGTCAGTGAGCCCTATCCATGTGTCCCCCTGCTGGGACACTCCTCCTCACAGCCTTCCCTCTGCGGGTCCTATCAGCGACGGCTGAGAATCACCATGTGCTCCTCCAGCGTCCAACCCAGCAGCTGGACCTGCTATTCATCTGTGCCCAGGCCCGAGAGGGAAGCCAAAGCCCAGAGAACAGGCCCTCGCTGCAGATGCCAGCCCGCCACCCGCGCTGGGTCAGGCAGGTCAGGGCCAGAGGAAGGAAGGGAGGCGGAGGGCTTCGTGGGCGCAGGAAGAGCAGAGGCGGCTGTGGGTGTTTCCAGGCCCACCGTATGGAGCTGATTCTGTGGAATTCACTGTGGGGTTTTGTTGCTTGGTGTTATGTTCCTAACCCCAACAGATATTTCTGAAAGTAAAAGTCAACACAGGAAACAAAGCCTAGGATTTCCAGAAAAACCTCGGGCTGCAGGACTCCGAATCTTGAGCCCTGCGCTCCACACGCTTGCTTTTGCATCAAGGTTGCTTGGTCGTCACAAAGCCGTCTTTGTGCTCTAGAGACTGGGCTTGCCTGTGGCACGTGAAGGCACACTGGGAACAAGCGCCCCACGTCTTGCCTAGGTCACCAGTCTCCGGGCGGTGGCCTTGGTCACCAGCCCCCTAGGCAACACTCCTCATACTGTGTGCAGCAAACAAAGCCAGGCCCTGTGCAGACGGGGATGAGCGAACTTTGAGAAAAACAATCAGCCAGACTGTCCCTAGGAGCTGGCCTGCCCCTCCAGCAGAGTCCTTGGAATGGGAAAGCCATGGGAACCCACAGGGTGAGTGTCAGGGAGCCTCGGTCAGGTCCAGCAACCTGAGAAGCACCAAGCAAAATTCCCGGAATGGGGACCCGGTCCTGAGGCTCCCAGTACCGGCTTCCAGGGCTTTTAAAGCAATAGGATAGACCCCTCGGGAGAGGTCGGGGTAAGATGAGAACATACCAAGTGCAGACCAAGAAGCCGGCAGTCCCTAACTAGGCACTGCCTGCTGCCAGGCCTCTCAGCAGACATGGGAGCCGGCAGTGACCACCAGGGAAAGGACTGAAGGGCCAAGAACTGGGGCTGCTGTTTTTATCTCGTCCCCTGGTCAAAGGTGATGGCTTAGGAAGGAAAAGGAGGAAATGTGAAGTGCTGACTACAGAGTGTCACTGCAAGGTGCTTAATTAGAGGAAACGATGCCCAGCTGCCCGTGAGGACCCAGGGTGCTAAGAAACACTGGGTGACGTGCAGAGAACCACAAAAGCTCAAAAAAAAAAAAAGGCAGGAAGATGAGTAAAACTGGTCTGCATGGTGTAGAGGCCTACAGCCCAGGTGAGTGTGAGCACAGTCAGGACCACCGACTGTCTGCAGAAGGCACGCTGTCTTGTGAGTACAGCAGTCCCCCCAACACCCCACCTTATCTGCCGCTTTGCTTTCCATGGTCTCAGTTGCCCTCTGCCAATCAGAGTCCAGAAATATTAAATGGAAAACTCCAGAAAGAAACAATTCATAAGTTTTAAACTGTGCACCACTCTGAATATTGTGGTGAAATCTCCCACTGTCCTGCTTTGCTGCACTTGGGGTGTAAATCATCCCTTGTCCATGTGTCCATCCTGCATTATCTGTATATTAGGAAACAACCCAAACAAAATGTGGTTTATAATGAAATATTATTCAGCAAAAACAAACAATGGAATGGAGCGCTGAGACCCTCATCAACCCTGATGAACCTCAAGAACATCAGGCTAAGAGAACAGCCAGTCAGGCAAGACTCCATGTTGAACAATCCTCATCACATGACAGTCCCAGCCAGGCAAACCAGAGTCAGAAGGAAGATCAGTGATTAGTGGCTGCCAGAGGCTGCGAGGATGGGAAGTAGGAATGATTGCTGACAGGTTTCTCACAGAGGCGATGGGGATGCTCTGAATTGGTGGCATTGGTTGCACGACTGTGCATACTAAAAACCACTGAATCACACACTTTAAGAGGGTAAATTTTATGATCTGTGAATTGTATCTCAATAAAGCCCTTATTTAAAAAGAAAATGTAAGCTGGGTACAGAGGCACATGCTTGTAATCCCAGCAACTCCAGAGGCTGAGGCAGGAGGATCACATTCAAAGCCAGCCTCATCAACTTAGCGAGAATCTATCTCAGAATAAAAAATAAAATGGGCTGGTGGGGATGTGCCTCAGTGGTAAAGCACCCCTGGGTTCAATCTCAATGCCAAAAAGAAAATGTACCCATTAGCAGCGTCATTTAACTTTCGTAACACTAGGAGGTAGCTACCTTTCAGAAAAGGAAGCATCAACAAAGCTGAACTAGTCGGTGATGCAGCCAGGATCTGAATGCAGTTCCTCTGTCAAGCTGAAGCCCTGGGGCCTAGTTGCTCTGCTGGTTTTTTGAAGGAACAGGAGGCGGGTTTCAGCTGGATATGCGTAAAGTACAGTGCCCTCTCCTCACTGGACCTTCCAGCAGGCTGATGACCACTGACAGGGGCTGAGCAGGGAGTCCTGTTTTCGCAAGAGGGCAAGTAACCTTCCAACTGGAACACTAGTACACTCTATTTTAAATCTCAGAGCACCTAAGGTCTTTGCAATTCCTGTGCTATTTCTTTAAGCTATTCTTGATTCCATGTACTTAAGAAATTGTGGCCTTCTTGTTCAAAATAACCTCTCAGACCTTGTGATGGGTTTCACTCAACAAAGGAGCCAAGGAAGCAGGCGGTCGGCTGAGTACTTACCGTGAAGTTCATCTCCTTGATGAGCTGCTTCAGGTGCTCGAACCCCACAGTCACGGTGTATTGAGTGTAATTTAAGTAGCCGAGGTGAGCCACAATAATTTCTGCACATTTCTGCAAACACATGGAAGATCTGTGTTTTTAAAGCAAGTGAGGAGGACTCACCCACCAACTGACCCATGAGTAATGACTCAACAACAGATGAGCAAGACACATCTCCCGGGAGCTCTCTAAGAGCCAGGAAGTCAGATGCCAGCCCAGACAGTTAGTTCCTAGAAAGCATGTGCCAATTGGTATATTTGGAAACAATATATGATCTACACTAATTGGAGCTGTCCTACTTTGCATGATTGAAAATATGTCACCTACATAAAAATGTTAACCAAGCAACGCCGCAAGCCTGATGTCCCTAATGGCAACATGGCACAGGGAACTGCAAGCCAAGACACCACAGATGGGACACTTGCAGATGCACTTGTCCTGGCCTACTTTTGAAATCACTGTAACCATACACAGAGCAGTGACATCTGTCCCTCCCCTGTTTTAGCCTGCCATTCGCTGCTCAGCATCCTTCCCCATCCCACCCCACATCAAAAGCAAAGGCTGTGTGGACAGCTGCAAGTGGATTCTGTGGAGACTTAATGGTTTGCCAAAAGCCCTGTCCTCTTGTCCTTCAGGGTCTCCTCTATTCTTCTGTCCCTTCGGAAGCAGCAAGCAGGATGAGCCTTTACTCTGGGGCACAGAGGTGTACTCACTAGCCAGGTTCACAAGTCACTGACTTCTGCCGCTCTGCCCCAGCCAAGCCACACGGCCAGCCTGCCCTTGACCACCACTCTACCACCTGAGCAAATGGGCTCTCCCTGTGCCACAAGAGTACAGCCACCATCCAGAACTTCTGTGGCTTCCAGGTGGCGCTTGCTATTGCTGTGCTCTGAACAGGACAGTCAGCCCACAGTTGTTCAGCCTCTACTGTTTGAAGACAGGGTAAGAAAATACACCCAGGTTTTACATAAAAGGTCTTCAAAAGATGAGAGGGCAGCACAACATGGTGGTCTCGCCTGTAATCCCGGCAACGCAAGAGGCTGAGGCCGGAAATCACAAGTTCAAAGTCATCCTCAGCAACTTGGTGAGACCCTCTCTCAAAACAAAATAAAAAGGTCTGTAGCTGAGTGGTAGGAAGTGGGTAAATATCCCTGCATCATAAAAATTCTATGTTTTCTTATGTCAGGACAATGCCTCTTGCAGGGTTAGGGGGACGCCTGACTTGACAGGGAACAGAAGAGATGTTTCCATGGGTGACAAGCGTAAGCTGAGACGGGGCCACCAACAGGAGTGGGAAGAAACACGAGGGATACTGGAGGGTCACCCACAGGGTGCACTGGTAGGTGTGTGTTGTGGGAGCAGCAGGATAGCACCGCTGCCCTCAGCATCCTGGCTCTCCCCAAAGCCGAGGGTTCAGTGGGTAACCAACTGGTCTTGGTTTTAAAACCAAAACCCCCTGAGTTAAGGCAACTGCAGGTGACCAGTCACAATAGGAGGAGAGGCAGTCTAGCAGCTGTGGCACAGTCTCCCGTCTGCAAGGCCAGTGCTGGAGGCAGAATCCTCATTCCTGCCTGGGGAAAGGAGAAGACTGGCTGCCCGGACAACGGTCCTTTCTAACGCCATGTGACTCAGCACCTCCTGCACCCAGGCAAGGCGGGGAAGTGTGGACACCTCAGACTGGCACAAACACCCCACAACCTCTCGTGTGTTGTTCACCTTGATCTCGCCGCTCCAAGACAGGCAGGAGGCCTAACTCCCACTTCCAGGTGTGGACAGTACATTCCAGAAGCTGGCTCAGGTCACTCACACAGGTCAGAGGAGGTAGGCAAAACAGAGGTCAGCTGCCTCTGGAGCCCTCTCTAGATACTACCTGTCCTGAAGGGATGCAGCTGTGGCTGCCGAGGTCAGGAAAGCAGCGAGCTGCACTCTGCTGGAGGGGCCACACTGTCACCCAGCTTACCTTTCCAACGGCCAGGCCCTCGGGCCAGGTTCTGACCCCTTTCAGTCTCTTCTGTTAAACATCAACAGAGAAGGGCAAGAGGAGGTGGCTAGCCACCACACAGCCCCCCTGAAAGGACAAACAGGCTCCTGGTTCTTACTGTAACCAACCAGGAAGGATGCATCTCGGTTAAGGCCACCAGCTTCAGGACAAAAGAGGCTTAGATCCTGGTTCTGGCATTTACTATCTGCGTCACCTCCGGCAATGGCTTTGACCTTTTTGTACAAAACGGGCTCTACTACAAGTTCCTAAGCTGTGAGCCTGCTGTGAGGACCTAGGATGTGTGCAGGGAAAGCCTCAACACACCGCTCCACACACTGGGCAGCTCCTAACCTCCTCGTCCAGTCCTCAAGCCAATGACCTGCCGTTTTGGGTTCTCTCCAAGTTCCTCCTGATGCCAGTAACCTGGGGAGTCTGAGGTGTCCTCCCTGCTATCTTAGGGAGAGGCTCAACAGAATGCAGTGCCAACGAAATGAGAAGCCAGGCTCACTCCTCCCTGGACCCTCAGGAGCCTGCCCCGTAGCACAGCGCACCCTGAAGTAGGTGCCCCAAAAGGAGCCAATCAGCCTGTGTGGCCTGGGCACTCTGGATCAGGGTACTCTACACCAACTACAAGTGACCTGCAGCCCTGTGATGGAGAATGACTCGGAAGAGGCACAGCCCATCCGCATCCCCTGTGGGCACACCAGGCAGTCAGTTACGTGAACAGCAGAACAGTGTTGAGGGTGCTCAGGGTGGGCTGCGGGTGAGCGAGCAAAGCTCACTACGTGTGTCTGCATGTGTGTGTGCACCTGGGTGCGCACAGGCGTGAGTTTCTAGGAGCATAGCACATGAGGTTAGGCGAGTCTTTCATGACCTTCATTTCAATTTTCTTCCTTTTTTTTTCTTTTTTCTTTTTTTTATTATTTAAGAGTAATTTTTCAAAGTCTCTGGGCTCTGCCTTCTACCCTGGAGAAACAAGTCTGTGACAGCTGGGGGCTGTGGAGCCATCCACACACTCACCCCTGCACACGTGAGGGTCCTCGTCCGATTGTGAACCTTGTTGTGAATGTACATGGTGGTTCCATCCTGGGCCACACCGTTGACTTTGACAGTCATGGAAAAGCTTGTCTGAATAGAAGTTTCTACAAAAGAAAGAAGTTCAGTGTCACAGACCACCTTGGGCAGTACCACCCACTGACAAAGGTGCCTGCGGGGCTCTGCTGTGGCCTTGAGCCAAGCACACATGAGAGCCCCAGAGCGCACTGAGGCCCACGCTACCCTCTGCCGCCTTGAAACCTCGTATTGCCAGGCAGAGGACAGCCTGTCCACTGGAATCTACTTGCCCAAGACCAAGCGGCCTGTGTCAAAACCTACACCAGATCATCAACCACTCCATTTCATATTTAAGGGGCTTCCAACTTGTTCCTATTGTGAATAATAATGAATATCCCTGTATACCTATTACCCTTATATACCTATCTTTTAGCACACGTCCAAGTTTTTAAAAATCCCACCAATCTCTTAAATATGAGATTTGGTACCTGAAATGGCAGGTTACATACCTTCTGAATGATCCAACTCAACAACACATGTCAGCCACAGTTGCTGATTATATGTAGATAGTGGATTCGAACGTATTTGAATTGGCTTTAGCTAAAGCAAAAAAATGAAAGAAATTAAGTAATCCATGTGACCTCCTCACTGAGTCTACCAACTCTCTTAATACACCGTTCACATTTGCCCTAGAAGGCTTGAGCAGTAGTTCTGAAACAGAAACACAGAGTTTTCCTTTGGACAACCTGGTGAAAAGATGCCTTCCAGAACAAGAAAGGACACTTTCCAGCTGCAACCCACCTTCGTCTCTTCAAAATCTCTTAGCAGGCAGTTTCCACCACCTTGAGCCTTGGAGGGTGCACCTTCTAAATACCAAGGAGGCACCAGTGTGGAGAAGAAGTGGAAAGAGCAGGATGAGGAGACACAGAGTAAGAAAGGACAGCAAAGAAATATTCCACACTGACAAGATGTGTATCTTGGTAATTATTTCTTTGGAGTCAGCAGGCCAAATATAGCACTGTTGATATCAATTGTTTTCAGCTTTATTGAAGTCTAACTGTCCCTGGAGAGGAAAACCAGAGAAGACTATGCTGTCAGCGATCTTTCCACAATGTCTTTTGAAGAACATAATGCTGGTGTCTAACAGTCAGGTGCCACCTATGATCCCAAGGAAAAGCATCATTTGGGGCTGACGTTGTGGCTCAGTGGTAGAGTGTTTGCCTTGCATGTGTGAGGCACTGGGTTCAATCCTCAGCACCACAAAAAATATAAATAAACAAACAAATTAAAAGAAAAGCATCATTTGAAGGCACCACCCTTACTGGTCGATGTGTGGTTCATATCTTAATGCTTCTGTCAGGGTCCAAGAGAAGCTCTCTGGGACCAAAGCCTTCCCTGAAAGCCACCAGAAATTATATCTATCGGAGGAAGAGACACTGTCTTTCTTTTTCCTCCCACCCTGTTATGGTTTCCATGTGAAGTGTCCCCAAAAAGCTCACATGTAAGACAATGGAAGAAAGTTTGGAGGAGAAATGATTGGGTTATAGCCTGAACCTAATCAGTGAATTAATCCAAGTGGTTCATTGGGAGCATGGCTATGGGTATATATTTTGTAGCTAGAGCAAGGAGTCTTTCTCTGCTTCCTGTTCACCATGTGAGCTGTTTCCCTCTGCCACACTCTTCTGCCATGATGCTCTACCTCACCTTGAGCCCCAAGGAACGGAGCCTGCTGTCTATGGATTGAGACTTCTGAAACTGTAAGCCCTCAAACTTTTCCTCCTTTACAATTGTTTTGGTCAGGTCTTTTAGCAGTGGAAAGCTGACTACAGCTTTCCCAATACACCCCCAACCCCAGGGACTAAACCCAGGGGTACTCTAACACAGAGCCATAGCCTCAGCCCTTTTTATTTTTCAGGACAGTCTCACTAAGTCACTGAGAATGGCCTTGAACTTGTGTTCCTCCTGCTTCAGCCTCCCCAGGGATTACAGGTGTATACCACCGTACCCAGCAAGGTCCTGTCTTTCTTAAGTAAGGATGGTCTCCGGGAAGCAAGTCAGTCTGATGGAATGACTGCTATTTTCTGTATCAAAGAGAGACTGATACCCTGACAGACAGCAATTAAAAAGACCAACTACTGCCAGGTGTGGTGGTGCACACCTGCAATCCCAGCAGCTCGGGAGGCTGAGGCAGGAGGATAACAAGCTTAAAGCCAGCCTCAGCAATTTAACAAGGCCCTAAGCAACTTAGTGAGAACCTGTCTTAAAGTTTAAAAAAACAAAATAAATAAAAAGGGCTGAGGATGTGCCTCAGTGGTCAAGTGTCCCTAGATTCAATCCCTAGTACAGAAAAAAGGAAAAGAAAAAAAAAAAAAAAAGACCAACTACTGTCAGTAAACTCCTTGGGAACACCTCTCCACATTAAACCACTGGCCCCAGAGTTAAATAAAGGAAAGTAAAGAAAATGCGAAGATAGGCTAAACAGCCCAACAAAAAGAACTAAGAGGTCTAAGTTTTGAGACATTTATCTTTTTTTGCATTTTTTGAAATGCAGTTTTTGAAACCTTGTAAAGGTAAAGCTACAAGGAGGTGAGAGAATGGGAAGCAGGGATCTGGGACCAAACAATGAGATTTAAACTGTCCATGTTACGGCGCCGTAAAAGCGCAGGACAACTGGGCCCCATTCACGGATAAGGGTTAGGGTTGACAGCAGAATAAAAGCTTTAGCTATCTGGGCTTTTACAAGTTGATATTTATTAAAGTAAACCAAAATTCTCCAAATGAGAGAACCTCTGTTTCCCTCTAAAGATGGAGAAGAATCAAGCCTTGTTTAAGGGGCTGGGGGCTCATTTAAGCCGAGTCCAAGCAAAGCATACCAAACAAGCAATGCAGAGGCTGTTCAGCTAGAAACCTGATGCAGAACAAGCCCAACCTGGACACCTAAGAAGAAAGGGTCAGCTACCTAAGCAATCGCTGTTAACACATTCAAACAGGACTTACAGATGCAAGGAATTGGGAGGAGTTAACCCCCTTTGGAAATAAACTGCTGCTGCCTAAGTAATACCACCACACTTCCTAAGCACTGAGGTGTTTCCTATAGCAGAAAAGGTGATTCTGACAGACAAGAGCCCCAAGCCGGCAGCTCAGTGAGAGGCACTGCTGCCTGAGAAGCAGCTGCAGGTCAAGGGTATCTGTCTTCAGGACTCTCTAAGGAGAACCAAATTCCTCAGTGCCCCAGAAATTCATAATGTTCCAACAGCTGCCTCTTACACCCAGGCTTACCTTTTTGCTGTTATTTAGTGAAAAATTCGCTGCAGAAGTCTGGATTACTTTGGGTCCTGAAGCATAACAAAGAGAGGGGGAAAAGTGGATTATATCTATATTGTTAATTTATTAATTTTTTCTGAATGCTAAGACTCATACATTATGCAGAGGCATCTTATTTCCCTGCCCTTTTTTGAGAGATTTTATATTCATGGGTAAAACACGAACACACAGAACAGCCACTCTGCTGAGCACCCAAGGTTGCCTGACCACACTCAGCATGTGGGACTCCATGGGATCCCCTCCAGTGCTCCAGTGAGCACACAATAGGGGGAGGAGAGAAGTTCACTAGATTAGACAAAGGGGGATGGGGGGGGAATAGGAAAGACAACAGAATGAACCCAACACAGCTTTCCTATGTTCATAAATGAATACACAACCACATCATGTACAACCCCCAAAATGGGAAATGATACTCCATAATACATATAATATGTCAACATACACTCTACTGTCACGTATCCCTAAAAAGAATAAAAAATAGAAAAAAATATTACTTGAGATATTAAAAAAAATTTACCACATAATCACTACATATTTTGGAAAGCATAAGGATTTCTTCCAAAAGACCTAAGGCACTTTTATGTTTATCCAATTAGTCCAATCTTTCAGAAATATTAAGTAGGGGATATAGTAAGACAAATATATACTAATATAAGCATAAAAGAACACAACATAAAATTACCATTTTAACCATTTTTAAGTGTATTTCAGCAGTATTAAGTACATTTGTGTTGTGGACCCATCATCACCCCATCTTCACACCTATCTTGTAAAACTGAAATTCTCTCCCCCATTAAACAATAATTCCCCATTCCACTTTCTGACTTCTCCACATCCATGTAAGTAGAACTTATTTGGCACATCATATAAGTAGTCCTTTTGACTGACTTATTTCACTTGATTTCCTGAAGATTCACCCATGTTATTGCAATTATCTAAATTTTCTTACTTTTTTAAGGTTGATTAATATTCCATTATAGTATATATCATACTTTGCTTATCTATTCATCTGTCAATGAACACTTAAATTGATTCCACAATTTTAGTATCATAAATAACTGACCATTAGTATACAAATATCCCAAGGTCTTGCCTTCACATTTTTCCCCCCATACTGGGAACTGAATCCAGAGCCTCAGACATGTTAAGCAAGCGCTCTGTCACAAAGTTACATCCCTAACCCTTTTATTTTTTTATTTTTATTTTTTTTAATTTTATATAATTTATTTTTTATTTGTTTTAATTAGTTACAGTGACAGTACAATGACCTTGACATGTCATACATTTGAATCAGATGGGATATCTCATTTTTATGAGTATACAGGTAACCTAGCTCTTTTAAAACTATTATTATTTTATTTTGAGTTAAGGTCTTGCTAAATTGCCCAAGCTGGCCTAAAGCTTATAATCCTTCTGCCTCTATCTCTCAAGTAGCTGGGATTACAGCCAGGCTCCACCACGCCTGGCCAGTTCTTTTGAATACATACCCAGAAGTAGAATTAATGGGTCATTTGGTACTATTTGTATGGAATATTCTTTTCCACCTTTTCACTTCAACCTGTGTCTCTGGATCTAAAATGCATCTCCTGTAGACAAAATATCATCTGGATCATGTTGGTTTTGGTTTTTGTTTTGTTTTATTGTAGATGGACAGAATGCCTTTATTTTGTTTATTTTTATGTGGTGCTGAGGATTGAACCCAGTGCCTCATGCATGTTAGGCAAGTGCTCTGCAGCTGAGCTACAGCCCCAGCCCTGGGTCATGTTTTTTAAAATCCACTCTGCCTAAATCTTTGGTTTTTTAATCTTTACACACACACACACACACACACACTCACACAAAATAATATATAATACATAATATATATATACACACATAAACTATATAAAATAAAATAAAAAGACATATGTCTTTTTGTTGCAGATGGGACACAATACATTTATTTTATTTATGTATTTTCACGTGGTACTAAGGATCAAACCCGGTGCCTCACACATGCTATGCAAGCGCTCTACTACTGAGTCACAACCCCAGCCCTAAGACTGACTTTTGATTAGACAGTTTAATCCATTTCTGTCACTTTGTTTTCTGTATGCCTTGGGTTTCTATGCATTCATATTCTATGTCTCATAGCTTTTTGTCGCATATTTAATATTCAAAAGTTGTAACATTCTAATTTGTATTTATACCAGCTTGACATTAATAATATACAAAAACTCTGCTCCTTTTAACAACTCTGTCCCTACCTCTTTAATGACTGATGTCTCAACTATGACAATTGTTTTCATATATATAAATATATTATTTCTAAAACCAAAATATTTCTAGCACATTAGTCCCTTAAATCATGTAGAAAACAGAACAGTTACAGATAAAAGTTTTAATAATACTAGCTTTTATGCTAATAATTGGTTTTGAAAATGTATTTGTCTTAGATCATCAGAAAACAAAAAGTGCAATCATACTATATTGTCAGAGTAACAGGAGCTTTTATCACCACCCCTGGAACTGCCTTTACTGCCATCCTGCGGCTTCAAGTCCCTGCCTAGTGCCCTTTCATTTCAACCTGCCGTCCTCCCTGCAGCAGTTCTTACAAGGCAGTTCTAGTGGAACAACTCCCGCATCTTCTGTTTATCTGAGAAAGTCTTCATTTCTTCCTCACTTTTAAAGGACAGTGGCCAGATACAGGATTCTTCATTGATAGCTCTTTTAGCACATCGAACATTTCAGCTCAGTGCCTTGTGGCCTCAAACAGGCTTTGGTGCGGTCTCTGCTAACAACCTTACCAAGGATCTCTCGAAGGTGAGGAGTCCCTCTGGGGCTGCTTTCAAGATTCCTCCTGTTTTTAGCTTCCTATGATTTGATTTCAATGTGTCTTGGTGTGAGTGTCTTTGAGTTCAGCCCATTTTGGAAGTTTTCAGACATTGTTTCTTCAAATATTCTCTCTGCCCCCTTTCTCTCCCTCTTCTGCTTCAGAGATCCCATGACATGTACGTTGGTTCACTTGATGGTGTCCCATGTGCTCACTGACCTTTAATCACTTTTATTTCTTTTCCTCAGGCTCAAAAATTTCCATTGCCCTATCTTCAATTTGCTGGTTCTTTCCTCTACCTACTCAAATCTTCCCTTTAATTCTTCTAGTAAATTTTTCACTTATTCATTACTGTACTTTTCAGCTCTAGAATTTCTTTTTGGCTTCTCTTTAGATTGTCTAGATCTTTATTGATATTTCCATTTTATGCAAATGCTGTTTCCTGGACTTTCTCCACATCTTCATTTGGTTCTTTCAGCATCTTTAAAAAGTTGACTTGATTTTTGACTAGGAGATCAGCATATGGCCTTAGTGACAGATTTTTGTGTTTTCTTTTGTTTGTTTCAAGGAGTCAATACTTTTTTATGCATTATGATTTTCTGTTGAAAACTGGACACTTAAATCAAATAACAAGTTACCCCTGAAAATTAGACTCTCCCCCTTTCCTAGAGTTTTTTGGTTTTGTTGATATGGCTACTGTTGACTGTCTCTGTGCTAAGGATCAGTCTGAAGTATAAACTTAGGGTCTTCTTGGGTCTTTTCTGAGTCTGTGCCTTCCTTGGGCAGGTATGATGACTTCTCAATTTCCCTATATATATATAGTTGTTTTTGAATCTCCTGGCTTTTATCTGGCTCCCAAAAGGAAGGGGGTGAAATAACAACGGATGCCCACCTCATTGTATCTCTGTGATCAGAAGCAATAATCCAACAATTACAGCACAATCCCCAATATTAAGAGAACAGGGTCATTTTGCCCATCTTGAGTCCCATAAGCTATACACAGGTTGTTCTAAGAACACATACACAGCTAACTGTTTTAGGGCTTGGTGGGCAATGGGCCCCTATATAGTGCTAAGAGCTGCATTGACTGAAATTAGCCACAATTTATGGTTCCAATCCTACACTGGGAGTTGCAAGCCTTCAACTGGCACTTGAGCTCCAAAACAGGTACATAGATTCTGCCACTGCAGTTGTCATCTAAACAGATTCCTTCCTATTCCACCACTTTCCCAAAATCCTCTCCAAAATTTTATTAGCCTTGTCATAATCCTCCAGAACTTTGGACTTAAAAGAAATAGTCAAAGGAGACACTGTAAATCTGATTTTAATGTAATTGAGAACTGGATTTGCTCTAAAACATATCATTCTGAGACATGATGCCAGTTTCCTGGGGTGCCTCTGTGACCACCCCAGCCTGCTGCCAATAATCCTCCACTTCATTGCAGGCAATGCTGGTGTGTATACCTCAACTAGCGCAGGGATATGTCTCTGGAAAGTGCTGAGAAGCAAGACTCCCTGTGGGAAGGAGGCCCGTATTCAGAATCAGGCTTCTTTTAAATAGATTCACAGTCTGAGTGAACTCCTAACCAGGCAGTCTGGCTTCCAGGAAAGAATTAAGAAATGGCAATCAGAAGAACCTGGACTCTACTCTTTGCTAACTAGGCTTTCTGAGTCTCAATTTCCTTATTTGCAAAATGAGGGGACTAACCCAATGGTCCCTTAAGTACTCTTAACTCTAAAATAAATAATAACCTTGACACATAAAGTAATTAGGAACAGAGTACTTATGATAGTTAATTTTATGTGTCAACTTCACTGGGCTACAGGGGGCCTAGATACTGGACTAAACATTATTCTACTGTGTCTGTGAGGAATTCCTGGATGAGATTAATATTTGAATCAGGAGACTAAGTGAGCAGATTGCAGACCCCTTCCCTGCTGTGGGTGAGCCTCATGAAATCTACTGAAGGCCTAGTAGAACAATATGGCTTAAGGAGAATCAATCTCCCCCCCCCCCNTTCCCAGTGATTGTTAACTTGTTCCCCTCTCTCTCTCTCTCTCTCCCTCCCTCCAACTAGAACGAACACCACCAGCTCTCACCTGAGCAACATCACCACCATCACCAGAGCAGCAGCAGAACAGCCTCCCCAGCCTCCCCAGCCCTCTCACCAACAGGATGTCAGTTTAGGTAGGAAAGGGGCTCTTGAGGCACAAGTGCCCCTGGGATAGGCCAAGCATCACTGTCACACTGCAGCGTTAGTGCTTTGGTGGAATCAAGGGCCACCAGAAACCACCCTCAAAGACAATGACAGTTTACTTAAAAGAAAATGAAGAGGTGCACTCTCCAACCACATCGGGGTCCTGCTGCCCATCCTTCAGGCAGACTGAAGACTCCAGGGTTTCTAGAAACCTTGTGAGAACCACGGAGAACTACTCTGCTTCTGTGGTTCTGTTCTCTGTCTGTGGGAGAGGAGCCTGGTCTACCTAGAAGATTCCAAAGCACTTTCAAGGCCAAATTCCTGGTGTGGCTTTCCCCCCAAACACCTTGCAGCTGGGTGACTAAAGGCAAGGGCGAAGGCAGATCCCCACACTCCCACTTGGATACCATGAGGCTGCCAGCACCCTTCGTGGGGCCCTGCTGAGGGCTCAGGGTGTCACTAGCGCCCCTCCCTGCTCCCCGCACCGCCCCTGCTCTGTGCCATCAATCACACCCCACCCCCGTTCACTGCATCAGGACTTGTAGGTTGCCATCCCCCGGGGCAGCAGGTCTGGACTGCCCAGCACAGTGCCAACAGACTCAAGATGGGTCTGTTGGCCACTAAAAGGTGCTGACAAAAGGCTGACCTGGAGGCCTGGCTGTAATGAGGGGCATGGCCAGGGTCACTCAGCTGCTCACTGCGCCTCCCCCAGGAGAAGAGGTGCAGGAAGAGGCCTCTTCTGGCCTGTGGGCTCCGTCTACACTGGGCCTGGTGGGACGAAGGGGTGCAGCTGGGCAGGCTGAGAGGCAACACGCCAAGGCGGCCGTGAAGGCGAGATAATGGAACGATTAAACACCGAACTTACCTCTGATCCCAACGAAGACAGTCAGGCCAAAACAGAGGAAGAAGACGACAAACACGAGCACAAAGTGGCGCTTGGAGAGCGTGTAGAGCCGCATGGGTGCCAACCTGCAGAGCAGAGCGGGGTGACCCACAGAGCCACAGGAGGACGGCCGCACAGCACACATGCCAGCCCCTGCCAGGCCTGAAAGGCCACACTGGCCTCATCCGCCCACCTCCCCCCACCCAGCCCTCACCTCACAAGGACACCTGTTCTGAAACCTGTGACCTTCCCTGACAAAGCAGTCCCAAAGACATCAGACCATCCTGCACGTCCCAGGTCAGCCCCTGCCATCCTGGCCTGCACAGGACAGGCTAAATCCAGCCCTTGTGGCAGAACGTGCTGTGGCTTCTGCTTCCACAAGGTCACATGTCACCAGGTGGTGGGCTCAAACCTTCTTCACAAATCCCATCTCCAGCTGCCAGAGCAGAGCCCCAATGTGACCTTAAGAAGCCTGACTCACTCACTCACACATGTTCAACTCGAGCTGTCACAGGTATGTCACAGACATGCCCCAAAAGAACGCCAGGGACCACAGCTCGTTTGCATCTGGCTTCCACAAATGCAGGGTGCCTCCTTTGAAACCCCGTCCTAGTGAAGAGCAGCTGACCTTCATGGCTGAGTCTGCTTTTGACACAATTTACACCAATGTGGAAGCACACCTACAGTTCCCCACCCACTGTCCGAAGGAAACGCAGAGGGGCACAAATCTTCCCCTGGAAATCTCCGCAAAGTCCTTTCAGACGGACAACAAGGTCTGAGGACTTCTGGTAACCCTGCCTCTGCAGAGCACTTGGCTCAGCCTTCATGGTGGCCAAGGCGTCCCATGAACACAGCTGTCTGTGTTCCAATTCAACTTAACCTCACTTACAAAGAGACGGCAGGTGGACTTGGCTGGCCCGCCCCTGCCTGAACCCTCAAGAAGCACCACAGACCAGGGAGGAGCCCAGGCTGGCTCTTGCTTTGCTGTGTGTCCACAGTCCCCATGCTTCCTGGCCTTGGGAGCCAGGAGCAGTACAGTGGACTGGACTCTCTCACGCCTGAGACAGGCGTGGCCAAGAATGAGGGAAAGGTCACCGACTCCTGTGCACAGAGGCATGCCATGAGTAACCTGCCTCCTCCCCCCGTCGACTCCGGCTGCCAGGCAGGAGGCTGCCACTCTGCCATGCGTCTCAGGGCGAAGGTGAGGCCTGGGAGCCACGGCCACTCTGACGTGGCCCTGCTGACTGCCTGGTGCATGTGTACTCTGCCCCATGGACTTTCAGGTCAGGGTCATGGGGTTGACTGAATGACAGACCCAGTGAAAATCCAGGTCCAAACTCTGACCCACAAACGATCTGCCTGGCGCAGATGGAAGCTGGTGAAGGAGCCAGGTCCCAACTCGGAAAGCCTCGTGCATTACAGCTGGAAATGGTCTCCAGGACGGAGCCCAGTCCCTCGGATTTACAGAGCGGGAAACACTCTGGAGATGATAACTCTGTCCTTTGGCAGCACCTGCCACTCCCCTGGAGGGAGGCTCTGGAAAGCACCACCAAGTTCAAACTTGACACCCACAGGAGAACAAGCATCTCCTCTGTCCCTGCGTTACCAGGTGTGGAGCTATTCCTCAGGTTCCTCACTCGGGGTGCTGAATACATTTCTGTTTACATTCTGAAGAAGGGAAGATTTCTAGGCAACACACAGGGCATTTTCACACAGAAAAAACTACACCAAGCTCAATGGACTGGATGGTGGGGAAATGAAATAGAGTTATTAGTACTGTACTGGTGTTTTGACAAATGCCAGATTATGAGAGATGCTGCCACCAGGAAGCTGCCACTCTCGTGTGAACATGAACTTGTTTGGAGAACTCATGCATAGCCATTCATGAGCTCCCCCATCATGCTCCCTTCAGGAGAACCATGCCCCACAGCAGCCCAACCCAGAGCAACACTGAGAGCTCCCCAAGCACAGGGTGAAGGCACACCTGCAGGCACAGTGGCTCATGCCTGTAATTTCAGTGACTCAGGAGGCCAAAGCAGGAGGAACCCAAGTTCAAGAGAAACAGAATAATTATATTTTAAATTAAGTTTAAACTATAATGTTTAGAGGCTGGGGCTGGAGCTCAGTGGTAGAGCACTTGCCTTGCACATGTGAGGCACTGGGTTCGATCCTCAGCACCACATAAAATATAAATAAATAAAAGACGCAGTGTCCATCTACAACTAAAAAAATATTTAAAGAACTTTAACATTTAAAATACATTATCAACATCCTAAAAGCACCATGACTTAGCATATGAGAACAAAGGCTGAATAAAGACGTCAGAACGGGGCATGACAGCACAGGTCAAATGCAATCCGCCCAGGTGACATGCTTCCTTGCCCCTCAGAAGACTCAAGGAGCCAGGCATAGTGGTGCATGCCTGTAATTTCAGTGACTCAGGAGGCCAAGCAGGAGGATCCCAAATTCAAGGCCAGCCTCAGCATCTTAGCAAGACCCTGTTTCAAAATAAAAAATAAAGTCCTGGTGATACAGTTCAGTGGTAGAGCATCCCTGGTTTCAATCCCCAGTGCCACCGAAGAGAAAAGGAAAAAAAGTAACCCATCATGTCTTTTATCTTAAAACTTACACTTAACCCAGGTTAATTAGAAAATTTCCAACAGTCACCCAAGTCAATGGAAAAGACACAGAAAGCAAATCTCTTAGCTCAAGAAACATGCCCAGGTCACAGCTGCCCACACTTGGTCAGCAGGCTGGAGAAGAGTAGCCGCAGGCCTTGCTTTCCGTTCGTTGTCTGTGTCCTGACAAGCAACAAACATTCTCGGCCCTACCACACTCTGGAAGGCTTGTGTCCAGACCCTCTGCAGCCTACAGGGCCACCAACGGCCAGGAATGGCCCCTAGACTGTGCCTGGGATCCCTCCATGGTTCCCTCTACTGTTAACTTCTCATCTAAAACCTCTGACCCCAAAAACAGACTCCTGAAGGCCCAGGAACACTGCCCCAGCTAAGACAAACCTCAGGTCTCCACTGTTGCTCGCAGCAGAACAACAAAAACGTTGAGAAGCCACGGTAAAGAGAGAAGTGAGCAAGCTTTGCCAGAACTAGCCCATCTCTGCTGTGGGGAGACCAGCCCAATGGCGACACCCGGGGCATGGACTGCTGTCCTGACCTGGGTACAACTGACAGCTCTGCCTCCAGCCAAAGTCACCTCCCGCTGAAATGCCAAGTGTTCCTAACCACCACGCGGACCTAGGTCAAGGCAGGCAAGTCTCAGTGACCAATACAGCCCGTCACCCTCTATGATCAGACCAACTGGAGGACACTTCTACAACCACTAGAGGCCAAACTGGGTTGCAGAAAACTGCAAAGTCCACCTTCAAGAGGCCTCTGAGCCACCAGCCTGCCCAGTCCTCATGTCCACTCAATGCCTTGTATGTCTTCTTGAAATTCTCCAGCCCCAGATGCTCATGGTTCTCCAAACACTGGCTATCTGCTTCCCCTCTAATTGTCCTTCCTACTTTCAGGAACCATCCCTGTGCACCCTGCCCTCACTCTAAAATAGTGTCCCCAAAATATCCTCACTCAGACGTCCTATACTTCTTTATGGTCCATACGTTTAAAACAAAACTCACTGAAGAACACAAAGGAAATCCTGTACCCACTCTCCACTTCCTGCCTCAATCCTTTCTCCATTTCCACTTCCTAAAACCTCTGAGTCATCTGGCATGTCCTCTCCTGTTCATCCCACACAGCCACAAGAGGCAAGTCCCTGCTTCCCAAGTCCCCTCCATTCCTAGCAGGTCCTCAGGAACTCCCACCCGGATTACTGCCACTGCCTCCCAGCTTCTTGGTTGTTGTTACTATAGCCCCCATACAGCCTGTCCCCTGTAAAGCCTGGGGTGGCTCCCCACCAACTAGGCAAGTGTAGGCTCCTCCTTAGGGCACTTGAGGTCCCCCAAGTCCTTCCCTACAATCCCAATCCAATCTTCCTACCTCCCTGCACGCACCTGCCTGACTCCAGATTAGCCCTCACACTGTTTCCTGATCAAAAGGCTCTTTTCTCCCTGCCAGCTTGTCTAAATCCTCTTCCAAGTTCAGGCACACTGTGTCCGCCTTCTCGTGACTGCCCCATCTCGCCACCACAACAGGTGTGTCTGCACTATACAGCTGAGCACCTGAAGACAAGTACCACCTGCCTGCCAGGCCTGGCACCCGACAGGCATTCACACTGACTCCACTTCCACTGCATTTCCAAAGTACTTGTGTAGTTCCTCAAGCACAGGTGAAATGCCAGGGACAGCATTTCCCACTACACCCAGGGGGTCAAGGGGAAGTCTTCTGCCCAGCTAAGCAGGGCGGGGACCTCCTGCATACCTGCCACCTCTTCTGGCTTGTTCATCTTGGGCCAGGCAGCTCCTTCCTCTGCAGGCCCGGGCTTCATTCCACACTAGGCATTTGACATGTGCTCTAATTCCTGGCCTAGCTAGAACCCCCAGGCCTTAGAAGAGCTTCCAAATGCAATGAAAGAGAACATCCCCTTGGACTCTTTGGGCTTCTTATTAACTAACCTCAATTTCAGGGGTGCTTAAAAATACAAATTTCCTAGCCCCCAAACTGCAGTCATAATCTGAGTCACTGCAAGTCCTATCTTTCCCTCATTAGGCACAGTCATCACCATTTCCCAAGGGACTGCTTGGGATGTCCCAAGGAAGGGACATCTGGGATCATTTACCCGCAGGAGCTAAGTCACTTTTCATGAAATAATCTAACAAAACCAAAAACTTCCCATGGATATACACAACACAAATAATCAAAATTTAAAAATGAAACTCTAAATACCAAGTTGTTCAGGTGTAGATAACCTCCTCTCTCTAGGCACCCGGGACTGTCCCTTTCAGAATAACTGGCAGCTATCAGCTATCCCTGCCATCGGGCTGCCCACCTGCTGCCACTGATTTGTTACTCCATCCTGGCCGGCAATCTGCCTCAGGTGAGGCACCCCAACCACCCTGAGAGAAAGCAACCATTTACCCACCTGCAGGACTCAGTGCCCAAGCCTGTTTCAGGGCTATCGCGGATGATCCACATCCATCAACATCCGTGTCCTCCCTGATTCCTGCCCTGACCAGTAGGCCCAGCACATGCCCGAGCAGTGGGTGTCCAATGACTTCACCTTTCCCACTCGCTCTTCCCTAGTCTATTCCTTGGAGTTCCACTATGTTCCCTGCCATGATAAACTGTCAAACACTGAACCACAACATCTGTCTTCTCCCAAGTTGTCTTTTTATGGTGTTGGTGGCTCCAGCTTCCCCTTCCATCTGAGGTAGGCAAAGCAGGTCCATGCCACTTCACTACAAGAGGCCCGCCCGGCACCCACCACAGACCTCAGGGCCACACGCGCTCAGCCAGCTGGAAAGCCCCATTAGGCCAGTCAAGCACCTCGGAGCCCCTGCAGACAGCATTACACACTCACTACGCATTTCTCCCTCCCATGCCAGCCTCCACAGAGTCCACCAAACAGCACTGGCAGAGGGTGGGAGTCCAGCGCACAGTGTGCCCAGTTCATGCAGGCCTCAAGGCAGTAGACTGCAGACAGGCAGGATTCTGGGGGCAGAGAATGAAGGAGGGTACCAGCCTTCATGGAAGGGAAAAATAAGCACCTTAGAGCACCCCAATGACAGCACTAGGCCAGAGATGGCACCCAAGAGGCAGAAGCCTTGTTACCAAGACATATTTTTCTCATCAAGTCACCAAAACAGTAGGTGGTTATGACCAAAAATATTACTAGTAATTTGCTACTTGTTCAACTGAAAATGTAGATTTCCCGCTAGAGAACTTATTAGGATCTGTGCAGCGGGACAGGATTTTAAAATCCCTCAGTCCATTCTCACGTTTTAGTTAAGGTTTTATTTTTTCACAATTGGCATAAAAACAATCTCTTCCTTAACCAAGGTGCTGGCCTGTGTCCATCAGCCACACTCCCCACTTTCCAACACCACAGCTGCAGGCAAGCTAAAGCCACCTCCCAGGGCCTCATTGCAGGAAAGAGAACCAGCATTTATAGGGTTGTCGGGAGTTGAAATTGAAATAAAAAGCAAAATGTTTAAAAAGGTGTAGTGAGAAGGTAGCACTCAATCATGTAAGTTTTTAAAAGTGACAGTTGTGTTTTCTTATCCCTCTCTATCCTTTGTTTGACATGGGGTCTTGATATGTTTTCCAGGCTGGTTTCAAACTCCTGGGCTCAAGTGATCCCCCTGCCTCAGCCTACTGAGTAGCCTGGAGTACAGGTGTTTCCACGCAGTGTCTCCACTTCATATTGTGAAAAATTTCAGTCTCGCTGGCACAGTGTCTCTGGACATGCACTGTGTAAGAAGTCCCCTCCATGAGCTTCAGACTGAAGGACAGGGCAGCACCTACCTGACATCAGGCTAGAAGCTTTCTGGGCACTGGTGTTACAAGGCCGTTTAAACATGGGAAAACAGAAGGGTGAGGGTCCTAGGCAGCAGGAGGTAGAGGTGGGATCTGAACCCACATATGTGCACCCAACATGTGAGGGTCAGGCAGAAAGGAGGCCACTCTACTCCCTCACCAAATCTTTGCTTTTTAAATAACCTACCATTGAAGGGGTTTTGAAAAGAAACTTCTGAGGGGGCAAACAGAATAAGAAGTCTGAAATTTCAATCAATCACGTTGAATATATTATAAATAATTTCTTTACCTACTCAAGCAGTGAGCCTTCAAAAATACCATTATGTGATAATTCAAGGCCCAACAATATCCTGTGCATTTTAATGGGCTCCTCTAGGGAGCATGAGCTTGTGCATCCTTTCCAGGCTGCAGGTCAGTGGCTCACATCCAGGAGCCTGTTGGTTAGGTCATCAAATGCCTTTCCCAGGCCAAACGGAACAAGGAAGCAGGTCAGACACCGGGCAGCACACTTGTTCTCCCAAAAGTTATATGCCGGCCAAGGGTGGGGCTCCAGCCAGTGCCAGGTCATGTCACCTGGGGTCCAGTGTCCAAAGGCTAGCAGGAAGGCCTCTCCTCCACTAACCAGCAGAGGGACCTGGGGCCGCTACCTCTCAGGACCTCGGGTTCCTGACCCATAACATCCAGGAAACAGGGACCCCTTCCTGGGCTCTCTGTGATGAGGAAGGAGTTGCTCCTGAAAGCTCTTGCTGAGGACAGGTCAGCTGCCAGCTGTTGTCTCAAAGGAGTAGAGGGCAGTGGTCAAGAGCTCGGGCTCTGGAGCCAACTATGAGGCTTCCTTTCAAGCTGAGACTTAACAGCTTAGCATTGAGAACTCAATGGACTCTGCTGTACCTCAGTCCCCTCATCTACAAAATAGGGAAGTTAGAAAACCTCCTGGCAGCAGGGTGGTGGTGAGGATTCCACAAAATGACAGGTGTAAAGCAATACGACAGTACCTACTACAGTCAACTCCCAAGAGGTTATCTTTGGTTATATTTTATTTCTAGAGATCATTTGGTTCAGAAAAAAGAAAAATTAGCTAACAGACATGATCCTAAATAACTCCGGGACTGCAGGAACATGATTCTGACCAAGCCTGATGTCCCCTCAAGCACTAGGAGATTCAGCAGGCTTAATTTGTTCACCTTCACTGATGGTAGAGATGGGTCTAATCGATACATTCCTACTCAAAAACACCCCAGGATGAAAGAGACATGTGAAATACACTCTTTAAAAAACGGCTTGTGCACCAAGCAAGACCCACACAATGCCAGCCTTACTGACCTCTTCAGAGAAACACAACAGAGAAGCAAAGCAACCAATGGGCACAAGGAAGCCTCGGCAGCAGAGCTCAAAAAGAAGCCACCTGACCACTCTTCAAGATGCAGCCTATATCTCTCCTGTCCTGGCATTATCAGAAGGGATGGAGGTGGCAGGAAACTCCTGGTTGAAGCCTTAAAAACTAAGGCTCTGACTGGTTCCGATGGCAATCTCTCTGCCTTTTTAAAGAGCAGGTTGAGCCATACGTGAGCTGAGAGGTCACTGGGGCCAGGGTTGGCAGTGCGGGCAGTGCGGCCATCACGCCCCTGAGAAGTTTGCTGGCATTGCCCTGGCTCCTCCAGGCAGCTGTTTTCTCCTGATCTCTCCCACCCACTTCCTTCTTCAGGCTCCAACCCTGCTCCTGTCCCTTCTGGCCTTGGACAGCACTCTGACCTAACCAGACATGCTTCAGATGTTCGGCCTTGAGTAGGATTTTATTTACTGCCCAAAACCTTTAGTGATTCCCAGTTCAGTGCCATACTGAACACTGGACGATGTGGCGCTCTGACCTCCGGATATCCACACCCTACCACCCCACCCCTTTGCCCAACAGAGCCTGAGGCACACCTCCCGGACAGCAAGGGCCCACAGCGAGTCACACTGTGGGTATCAAATCTCTCATTCAAGCTGCAGTAAACAGTTCCTCCCCAAGACCTCTCCTTGGTTAATGGCTTCCGTTTGGGCTAGTCCCCTGGCCTGTAACAGACAGTGTAGGCAGGGGACCTGGGTTCCAGTTCTGGCCAAAGTCCAATCCCCTTCACATACTCCACTATTCCCCACAGAATGGGACAAGGCAGGAATCCCAGATGCCCTGCCCAGCCAACGAACCCAAGAGATCTGTAAGAGGACCCTTGAAGCATGCAACCACCACTGTGCCACAGGGCCACATATCTGGAAGGCACCTTTACCTGAGTGTTCCAAGACGCAACGCAAGAGCACACGTGAAAGCTCTCCCGGGAGTAGTGCAGCAGCAACACTGCTAACACACACCTCCACCTGGCTGTTATTTAAAAGAAAGATCTTTAAAACATCCACCTGGGCCTGACACTTAATGCCAGCCTGGTTTTCCACCCTGTGCTGAAGTGACCAACCAAAGTCTAACTTGCAAGGAAGGAGGGGAAAAGTGTCCTTCTACCACAGGCGCTTGCCTGGAGGCAACCTTCCCCACCACGTTACTTTCCTGCCTCTAGAACCCCAAATCAACTTCTAACCCACACAGTCCCTCCCGCCTGAGGCCGCCTTCCCCGGGGCCACCCTGCAGAGCCCGGCAAACCTCCTCGCTGCGGGACTCGCACTCGGCCCTGGACCTTCCGCAGCTCCACTCAGCGCCAAGCCTCCCACCAATCCCCTCTCCGGACGCTCCCTGGGGTCACCCGGGTGACTCTGCGGCATCAAAAGCAAGCTTTAGGGATGGCGTTCCTGGGGCCACCCCGACAGGTTTTTCCCCATTAAAGCCTCTGCACTTCACAGGGGACTCGCCGAAGTCAGCAGATTGCAAAACTGGTAAAACTCGGCATCCCAGTGACCCTGCGCGGCGGTGCCGGCTCCAGCGTGCCCACGTCACCAGCGACTCGGGAGGCGCCCCCGG
>NW_025999983.1:8568277-8580933 GCF_001458135.2 Marmota marmota marmota
GAGGGCGCGGGGTGCGGCGACCGCGGTGGGCGCTGGCCAGCGCGGGGCACCGGTCCTCCGCACGCCCGTCGCCTCAGTCACGACCGAGGCCAGCCGAAGGGCCGTAAGGGCACGAATCCCGGAGCGGGGCCACCTCTGGGGACCAGGCCGCAGTCTCCAGGGCCCTACACACGTGTCTGCTTCCTCTTTCGTCTCCAACCGCGAGGTCCTTGCATGGAACTTTCACTGGCCAGCGTGTGAGCGTGTGAGCGCGTCCCGCCAGAAAAGCATCCTATACCCGCTCTGCCTTTGGTAGTTTAGGGGTTTTTAAGCATCCCTCCCAGTCTATTAGACTGCAACACGTATTTTATTACCAATATTTAGCCGTAACATCCCATCATCATCCCCTATGATATCACTGTGACTGCTTTTATTTGTCCTCCTCTTCCCAGGACCTGGCACCAGTCTAGCACAGAAAGACACCAGCGCACGAGTATTGAACAGATGACTGAACTGGATTTGCCAGGTGACTAACAATATACCAGCCTATGTTCCAAGAGTTTAAGAGAATGGGGAACACTTTCCCAAGGAATCAGAGGGAATGGGTTTCAGGGGACTAGTAAGTATATAATTTGCTGATGGGTGGTTAAGTGGGCCCCTGCCTTCTGGCTAGGGTGAGCAGTTAGTTCTAGAAGGCCTAAGAATTCCCTAGTTCTAGCACTAAAAGTCCTATGTCCTGGAAACCCCCTCAGTTCAGACAAACCAAGACAATTGATCACCTTATTTCTGACCCATGTTTTTCTTAGTTACTGGCCTAAAGTGTCTTTGCTTGGTTCCCTCAAAAGTAGAAACTGAGACAGTAGTGTCCATGTAACTTTGTTGGGAGCAGGGAAACAAGGAGAGAGAATAAAGTTTAGACAGGGACAGAGAAGAGTACACTTGAGGAAGTGCAAGCTGGTCAGAGCTTTCAACACAGCTGGCTGCTCAACCTTGCAGGAGAGACTCATAGAAACTACGGGGTCAGGAGACAATCTGTTGGCTCTGTCCTGTTACCTGTCTCTCATTGGTCAAAGTCTGATCTACACATCCAGGTGACTTTACCTGTCCCCTGTAAGTGGCTACTGATGGCTAGCAGCATCTGAAGGAACCAGTACAGGGCAAATGAGCCTCCCTTGTCAGTCAGCACCCAGGGGCTCCTTTGCTGGGGCTGCAGGGACAGAGGTAGAACCACGGGAAATTTTTCCAGCGTAGCTCAGGCAGGAAAGCAAGGGGGGAGGCCCATGGTCCTGTGGGGTGTGGACCTAGGCAGACCAGGGGGATCTGGGGATCCAGCACAAAGAAAGAGAAGGTTTGGAATATTTGTTACAAAGACTGGGGAAATGGATGGCCTGGGAAAGCCTAGCAGTACTCCAGGGCTTCATGAGGCCTCAGCTCACAGTGGTGACTTCCTATCAATGGTGACCTTTCTGAAACCTGCCTGGTGGCAAGTGCCTCCTGCTGACCAGGCAGCCTGGCATGACAAGGGAGCTTGGGTCCTGAGCAAAGATCAGAGGCCGTGAGACAAAAGGAAGTGAGAATCACTTGAGGAGCTTTAAAAAACCATGATGCCAGGGCTAGGGTTGTGGCTCAGTGGTAAAGTACTTGCCTAGCATGTGTGAGGCCCTGGATTCGAGTCTTAGCACCACATATAAATACAATAAAGGTCCATTTACAACTAAAATAAATATATATATTTTTAAAATGCCCAGTGAAATGAAACCATATCTGAAGTGCAGTGTAGGCACCAGTGGTTTCCAGAGTTCCCTACAGAATTCCAGTGTACAGCAAGTTTGATGGCTAGTTGGGCACTGGAATCTAGGCTGATTGGCTCCAGCTCCTTCCTGGGGGCCACATGCATTTTTATTCTTTGGTTCTGTGAATTACCCCTGTAATAATCAATTCCCTCTTTTTGGTTGACACTAATACCTGTAACCATCAGTCTTAAATGCTGCATTACTATCTCTTTATGAAATGACAGTGCTGCTAGGTGTCCCTGATGTGACTCTCAAGATGAGAACTGCTGCAGAGTTCCAATTCCTACTGCACTGAAGGAGGGGCACTCTGCTCTGCAGTGCTCCCCACAGACGCCTGACCCTCCACGAGAAGGTGCTACTCTGGAGGAGCAGTGCCTGCACCCCCTAGGCTGACTTCAAAGGAATCTGTGTTGGACCAGATCCTACACTGGGGGCTCTCTCTACCCAAGAGCCCGAGTGAGGTACCAGAGACACTGCCACAGTCACAAAGGATGGAAAAAACAGGGAAACTGGATCATGATTAGAAACATAACCCTCCCCCCTTTCAAATCCTCACAAGACCTTGCTGGACATGCTGCCCTGTCACAAATGCAACTAAGTGTCCTTCCCAGCCACCGAGGTGTATGAAAAGAGTGGAAAGAGCACAGCCGTCCCTGGACACAGATTTCAGTTCTGCTTGGCTCCTTCATTCCCAAGGGGATCATGCCCCACCTTCCCAGGTCCCCAGCCCCATCTTGAATGCAGTACACTGGGGGCCATGTGTGCCTGTGCCTGAGTGCTTCCAGCTGATAATTAGTCCTTGACTCAAGCTATTTCCCACATAAAAACCAGGGCTGCTCAATTAGATTCATAATTTGCCACAAACTGCCAGATTAGGGAAGGCCAAGGTAGACCAATCCCAGGCACAAGAAGGGTCTGTCCCACTGCAGGGCTCAGTGTCACAAAGAAGTCTCTACTTGAGCTTGAACACACAGAACAAGGAGCTCTGTCCTGATCCTCTAGATCCGGCCTAAACTACACAACTCCAGCAAATACAGGGTAGGGAAGAAAGAGAGATGTGGCAGGAAAGCTAGTGTAGAAAGGTTCAGAGCAGACATGGCAGTGTCCTGAGGCTGGGCAAACCTAAGGGGCATGGTGGCCTTCAGAGAGATGCCCACCTGTGGCTATGGCACTTGGAGTGACCCAGGGCCTAAAACAGCAGCTTCCTGAAATCCCGCCTCCTGGTGGCTTTTCCTTTTATATGGCTTTGCTACAGTACTGCCAGGCTAAAATGCAAGCCACCCATTAGGAGTCACTTTTCTTCCATTGCTCCTTTAGGTCACATTTATGGCCATTTTTAAGGTTATGGATGCATCAATGATATTTCATTGATATTTCAAGGAATTTCATTCAGGATAGGAGAAGAGGTGTTACAAAACAGTCCTTATGTTTTTTAAAAGCTCTAGGGAGGGAGAGTTCTCCTCCCTTTTTGAGAATAAGAACCCGAGGGCAGTAAGGCCTGCTACACAGGGAGCTGTGTTGAGAGTGGAGGGGCAGACAAGGGTGACTCAATGAAAAGAGCAAGACACTGAGCCAGCTGGAGGGGGGAAACCAAGCCTCCAGCCGGGGAAGTTCAAGACACCTGCCCAGCAGACGGCCAGCCAGCCTGCCTTGGCCCCACTTCCCAGCCTGACCTAACCTGGACTCTATCCTTGGGTCTTCGCTTTCTCTCCTTGAGGGTAACCAACCGTCCTGATTTTTCTGGAACTAAGGGGTTTCCTGGGACACAGCTTTCAGTGTAAAGCCAGGACGAGGTGGTCACCTGACCTCTGGCTCTTCAGCTCCAGAGCTGCCTGGTTACGTCCCCCAGTAGAGGCTGGGCCACTCTGTTCTTTTGCCCAGAATCTCCGTGCCTGCTGCTCCCCAACACCTACACACAGCACACAGCCCTTCCTCAGCCCACAAGTGATAAACCTCAGACCGTTCAGGTGACAAAGCCAAAATTCCAGACACTCTGCAGGGGAGACAGGGCAGGGGCAGACACGGGTCACTTCCTTCAGACTCATAGCTCCACTAGTATCTGCTGGCTGGGTTTTAGAGCCAGGGGGATCAGATCACCCTGAGACCCGCAGACTGGCCTGAGAAGTGCAGTGGTGGACCCGAACCTGCCCAGTCCTCCCGACTTGTCCATCAAACATCTGGCTGTCACTTTAGGCAGCTGTCAGCAGAGAGGAGCCAAACTCCACAGCCCTGTCAACACCTGGGCTTTTCTCCTCAAGGAGATCCTTCTATGGATTGAATTGTGTCCCCCGCAAGAATGTTGAAGTCCTAACCCCCCAGTGTCTGTGAAATATGGCTGTATTTGGAAACAGGGTCTTTGATGATGAAGACAAAGTCATTAGGGTGGCCCTAATCCAGTGGGAGAGTTGGATGCAGAGCAGACACACACAGAAAAGATGCGTGTCTCTACCATTGAGCTACACCCCCAGCCCTTTTTATTTTATTTTAATATTTGTTTTTAGTTGTAGATAAGCACAATACCTTTTATTTATTTATTTTTATGTCGTGCTGAGGATAGAACCCAGTGCCTCGCACTTGCTAGGCAAGCACTCTACCACTGAGCTACAACCTCAGGCCCCCTTTTTATTTTTTGACACAGGTTCTTGCTAAGTTGCTGAGGCTGGCCTTGAAATTGTGATTCTCCTGCCTCAGCCTCCAGAGTAGCTGGGATTACCAGCATGTGCCACTGCACTTAGTAGACACCTTGATTTCAGACGTACGGCCTTCAGAGCTGTGCGAGAGTAAGTGGCTGTATTTTTGGCCCTTGTCTGCACACTAATGTGGTGCCCCAGCCCTCGTCTGCACACTGATGTGGAGCCCCAGCCTTCATATTTCTGGGATGAGGAACTGCCTGAAGTTTCAGGTGCCCAGCGCTAGCCTCAAGGCCTGGTCTCTTCTGGAAAATGTTCTTTCAGTTGCCAGACCTAAGTCAGCATTGAAGCCCAGTGAGGACCAGGGCCCAGGAGAACAGATGGGGTGCCTACACCTGCTCTGCTCTCTAGGAAACCAGAGAGAGAAATGGTTTTCTCTCCCAGTCCAGTGCAATATATAGTTTTAAAAAAGAAAAAGAGGGCTGGGGTTGTGGCTCAGTGGTAGAGCACTTGACTAGCATGTGTGAGGCACTAGGTTTGATTCTCAGCACCACATATAAATAAATAAAATTAAGGTCCATTGACAACTAAAATAAATTTTAAGAAAAAAAAAAGTAACAAAATTCTGCTATCTGGGCAAGAGCTCTGCTCACCCTAAGATACACAGAAAAGTAACTAAGCCCTGGTGAACCTCCAGGTTCTGAGTGTGTAGCCCTTCTGCCATTAGAATCCCAGGTGCAGCATGAGCACAGGTGACCAGCTGAAGGCATTTGGCTGTGCCTTCAGCACTGAGCTGTACAACACAGAAGCACTGAATGACAAATGGAAGAAAGCACCAAGGAATGGCCAGGTGGGTTCAGTGGGTCCAAGAAGGGTCCAGTCCCTGGGGGAGTGTGTTTTAGGCAGCACCTAATTACACTTTCTTCATGCCCAGGCAACATGAGGCAGGGCAGAGGCTGTTCAGCAAGGAAGTCCCAGCCCGACAGTGAAATGCAGCATCTTGCACCTGCACACGCACAGCAGAGGGGAAGGGCCTCTTGCCTCCAGCAAGCTACCCCTCCCAGGCCTGTGGGGTGGTAGAATACTCAAAGGAGCCTGCATTTGTACAAAGGAATCACTGGTCCAATGCGCCCCTGCTTTGGTATTCAGGGGTTGAACTGAGCCACATCCGTACCCTTTCCTTTTTTTTTTTTTTTTTTAATTTTGAGACCAGGTCTTGCTAAATTGCTGAGGCTGGCTTTGGACTTTCAGTCCTCCTGCCTTAGCCTCCCAAGTTGTTGGGATCACAACTCGGATCGCTACGCCCCTGGCCTGGTCCAGTGTTTTAAAACGGGGCAGGCTGGGTGGTTAAGCTCAATGGTTAACCACTTGCCTAGTATGTGCAAGGCCACAAGTTCAGTTCCCACTACCACACAAAAAGCGTTTGCTCAGCTCTTAGCTAAGAAGGCTCCCTATGTTCTTGGAAGGCTGCAGCTGAGGTGCAGCATGAGGGTGAGAACAAATGGCAGCCATGTGCCACTGTTCTGTCAGGGACCCCATGCTGGGACATACACAGGGCCTTCATGAATCAGCTAGAACCCGGTGGTGCTCACTAACAGTGTGGTGTCTACCAATCCATCTCTGAGCTGTAATTCTTTATCAGCTTATTCCCATTTTCTGAGGTGAAGCACCTCGTGTATTTAAAGGCCTTTGGGCTTCCTCATAAAAAAAACTGGTGGTCCTGGTGTTTTGGCCAGGTGTGGACCACTGTTTTTGTGGGTGGTGGCAGTGGTACAGGACCTCTTCTTATGTGCTACATAATGATTCCTTAAAAAGTGCAGATACTGAAAATGCCCTCTACTCCACGTGCTTCGGGGCCAGACAAGGAGGTCAGAAGCCCCTGCTCCTAGCCACCCACCTTCCTCCCCGTGAGGCAGCGAACATGGGTGCCACACAACTCTTCCTCCCACAGGGAGCACAGGTGAAAGCTTTGGCTGGGATTTGAGTTTAAATGTTCAAGCCCACACAAGTGTTCTACTTTCTAGAACCTATATATAAGTAATTGAGAGACACCCCAAATGTCCCTGCATCTATGCTGGCTTCAAGACACTGTCCCAGTCTCTGTCTTGTCTCTAAGGAGAGCTGGTGTGTGGCTTGTGTTGTAATTTTCCTCAGTTCACACCTCAACACGGCAGAGAAGAAAGAAAGGGTCACTTTGTAGCATGGATAACCTGCAGTATGTGGCATGACCCCAGTGCCACTCTGCCATGTTTAATGGTACTATTTGCTCTGAGGAAATAGGGGATTCATATTTTTTTTAAATATTTATTTTTTAGGTGTAGTTGGACACAATGCCTTTATTTTATTTATTTATTTTTGTGCTAGGCAAGCTCTCTACCACTGAGCTACAGCCCCAGTCCCTGAAGGATTCATTTTAATTTAAACAGTAACAAGAAGAGAACCCGGAAGAGACTCTGATGCCATGCACTGACAAAGCGGTGGAGGAACCAGAGAGCAGGCCACTATTGGAGTCAGGGGACAAGACTTTAAGAGGCCCAGCTTAAGGTCAGATCCTTGAGGATCACATGGTATGAGGCCTTGTGCTTAGGTCACCCTGACTTGGCAGGGAAGAACAGTTGTGGCAGGTTCGGGGATTTCAGACTGGTAGCCAGAGGCAAGCCCAGGGTGGCAAGACTGCATGGAGCTTTCCTGGCTGGTGCTCAGAGAGGATACAGGAGAGGAGAGTCCTTCTCAGTGGGAGACCCTCCAGAGACAGCATGTGGGGAACTCCCCTGGGAAAGAGGAACTGGAGAGGGGGGCTTATGATCCAGATGATGTCAGTCAGCAACAAGGAGAGGTGTCTCTGGGTAGAGGGCAGCAGCTGTTTAGGGTTTGTCTAGCAGATGCTGGGTGCTACTTCATGGAATATACAAATAAGCAGACCCTAAATAGCTAAAAATATGTTTGTTTGTGCTATATTTAACGCAATTGTTGTGTAAGAATTTGGGCTTGGCCCAGGTGGGCTTTGTGCTAATTATCCTACTATGAAGAAGGAAAGAATGTGGAAGCCAACCTGCAGGGCCCAGGCTTCGTCCAAGATGACAACATGGGGTGGGAGAAGCCAGACTACTCCAGACGTTAAAGGAGATAGTGTGCTTCCTAAGGAAGCTGGGCTGACGGAGGTTAGTGGGAATGAACTTATATGGCAATGGAAGGAGCTAGTATTGAGGGAAGACTGAGTTATAGGGCAAACAGGTCAATCAACAGAGCAGGAGCACACAGCATGGGGAGAGCTGCCTGCAGGGGGCAGGGGCAGCCCAAAGGCACGGATCTGTCTGGGGGCATGCCCTGCCCAGCACCCACCACTGGCCTCTCAGACACACATCTGCTCAAAGAGGGAGCTAGAAATGTGCAAAGGGAGAGCCAGCCAAGGTCATTGTCAACAGTGGCAGCTGGGTTTGTGTGGGAGGGAACTCTGACTTCTGACAGCTAGCAGAATACACAAATAGCTGGGTACACGTTCACCAGGCAAATGTACCTGTAGAACCAGTGCCCAGATCCAGAAGCAGACTAGCACCAGCACCTTCTTTCCTTCCCGGCCCTGTCCCTCCAGGGTAAACATCGGACTTCTACAGAGTCACTGGACTATTGTGCATTTCACATAGATGGATTCTAATGGTAAGCATTTTGTCTGGCTTCTTTTGCTCAACACTGTGTGAGATTCTTTTTGATTGCTGTGTGTAATTGTGAATTGTTTATTGCAATATAATATTTGATTATGAAATGAGTCAAATATATTTATCTATTCTACTGTTGATGAATACTTAGCTAGTTTCCAGTTTACTGCTATGAACATTTTTGTACATGTCCCTTGATGGACACCTGTATGCATTTCTGTAGGGTACACACCTGAGGGGAACTGCCAGGTCAAAGGGAATGTGTATGTTCAACTTTAGGAGAAACCAGTAAATGGTTTTCTATAGAAATTATACCCATTTCCACCCATCGGCAGTGCTGGAAATTTCCATGTGTTTCTCAACTTATCTGTCTCCTTCACTTTGCCCGCTGTGTGTGTGGGGTATAGGGAGACTCAAGGAACTTTTCTGTAGACTTCAAATTATTCCTTTGCTTTTAGAACCAAAGATAGCCAACCACTTCTTCACAGGAATGTGAATGAGAACCAAGAGTCAAAATGGTTATCAGCAGCTAATTGCTACCAAGTTAAAAAGAGAAAAAAAAAATGATTGCATCATTAAGCTGCTGGATCAACAATCTGATTCATCGCCTACCATCCAGGCAGGTCTGCTTTGGTGTTTTGTTATCTGTAGCAGGAAGCATCTTTTTTTTAAATATTTATTTTTTATTTTTAGGTAGACACAATATTTTTATTTTATTTTTATGTGGTGCTGAGGCTCGAACCCAGTGCCTCATGCAATGGTAGGCGAGCAATCTACCACTGAGCCACAACCTCAGCCCCAGCAGGAAGCATCTGTAGTATAATCTTCTCAAAGCACTTGACTCTCAAAACACCCTTGTGAAGATGAGATCACAGGCTTCATTTTTCCTGCATGGAAACTGATCACCTGTGGAATTCAGTCATTCCCCGAGGCCAGGGAGTTTGCAAGGACTGAGCTGAGACTGGAACCCAGGATTCCAGTTCCCCAGCCTTTTCTACCTTCCCTTTCCTGGCAGGGAATAAAGTGGCCGTATCTCATTTTGTAGAAATGACTGAGAGTCCTTTGATCACACAGCTGTAGCTCAGCAGATTACGTAACTGATCCATACACAGCCATGCCAGCTACCAGAGGGGCCCGCCATCTTTTGAAAATGGGTCATTAGCAGCTGTTCCCTGTATCACCATGTTACAAGGAAACTGTCAAACACGTGAGGTTATTTCCCTGCAGCTCCAAGGGAAAAAAAACGCTGGTGCCCTCTAGTCAAAAATCACCAAAGAAGTGGAGATGGTGAGAAGAGCAGGAGCAAACACTGTAGTAGCAAGTTTACCTTCCAGCAAGGCGGGGCAGGCGCTGCAACTGTCAGTTGTCTGGCCTAGAAACCCAAGAGCATTTCACCTAGTATGTGAAGGAACACTCCATTGATACAAAGGCTCAATGGAGCATCTGAGGCTAGTTCAGTGACCTAAACACTCCCTCACTATGGAAGCCTTTGTGATCCAGCCAAACTGCTCTGTCTACACAAAATATTGTAAAGCACCCTGCGGTCTACTTGTTCTCGTGGCAGTGGGTAGAATTTGTTTCTGCCCTTTTCCAACCATGGCAAATTGGTCTTCAGGATCCAACTTAACTGATGAAGTTGTTCCAGAACAAAGACTTGCATGCCTGCTTAGGACACGCAGCCAAACTGCTCAGGTCACTTCCCTGACTTAAAACCCTTAAGTGGAGTCACATCCTATTTCTAATGAAACACACAGTCATTGGCCTGCCTTTCTCTCTGACCATAATGCCCCACACTCGCTGGTCTTCTGTGGATTCCCTGAACAGACCATGGTTTTTTGGGGTTTTTTTTGGGGGGGAGGATGGGTTGTTTGTGTGTGTGTGTGTGTGTGTGTGTGTGTGTGGTACTGGGGGTTGAACCCAGGCCCTCGCATATGCTAGGTGAGTGCTCTGCCACAGAGCCACATCCCCAGCCTCAGACCTTGTTTTTATTATGGCCACAGGGACTTTGCATTTCTCCTGCCTCCTCTGGAGCTTTTCCACCTCCTTATCTAGTGAGCTCCTCATTCTTCAATTTTCATATCCATGTCACCTTCTCAAAGAGTATTTCCTGACCACTTGCCCTGAAGTGACACAGGTCACTCTATCATGGCTCCTTTCTTACTATATTGCTAGCATTCATCGTAACTCAGCCTCAGCTAATATTTGTAAGCCCCATGACAGCAGCTCATCTTGCTCACTGCTGTATCACCCATTCCCTAGAACAACAGCAGGAACGGAGGAGATGCTCAATTTTGATGAGTTGAATAAATGGATAAATGAATAAAGGATGGTCCAGTGGTAGGTTAACCAGGGGTGCTGTGGCTTGTTCTTTTCTCCTATTCACCAGCTCATTTGACAAAGAAACATTTCCAGGAAAATAAAATGAAGCGAGGAGGAACCAGAAAGGAAGAAAACTGTGGGTGTTAGGGACTAGATATGTGTCCCCCAAAAGTTCATGTGTGAGATAATTCAAGAATGTTCAGAGGTGAGATGGATTACCTGGGTGCTAAGTGTAGATAGGCAAGATATGGCTGGAGGAAATAACTCACTGGGGAGTGCCTTTGGGTTTACATTTGTCCCTGGTGAGCTCTCTTTGCTTCCTGCCAGCCATATTCTGAGCTGCTTGCCTCTAACATGCCCTCTGCCATGATGTTCTGCCTCACCTTGGGCCCAGAGCTGTGCAGTCATATGACCATGAACTGAACCTCTTAAACCACGAGCCAGATAAACTTTTCTTCCTTTAAGTTGTTCTTGTCAAATCTTTTGGTCACAGTGATGCAAAGTTGACTAAAAAAAAGTAGGAAAGGAGACTGGAAATAATCTTACTTCAGAAACATAATGTGACTACTTGAGAGGCTGAGACAATAGAATAGCAACTTCAAGGTCAGCCTGGACAACTTAGCAAGACCCTGTCTCAAAGGTGGAACTCTCCTAGGTTCAATCCCCAGTACTGGAAAAAAAGATTTTTAAAAAAAACAACCTGGGAGCTGTGGTTGCAGCTCAGAGGTGGAGCTCTTGCCCAACATATGTGAGGCACTGGGTTCAATCCTCAGCACCACATAAAAATAAATAAATAATTAAATAAATGTATTGTCATCTACAACTTAGTTTTTTAAAAAATAAATAAATAAATCTCTGTGGGCTCTTTTACCTGTCCAGTCTGCCAGGAGGCTGCATTAGAGATTGAGGGACTCATCTTCAAACTACAACATTTGATCTTGGCATTGTATTGTTTTAAAGGATGGGATTTTCACTCAGCAATCATGACCACAACCATGATATATTGCTAATGAGCCCCCTGGGAAGCCAGAAAGCTCTTGAGAAGATTTACTAAATATGCTACGTATTCTGAGCATGAATGGTGTAACTACTAGCACAGGGTAAGTAGAATAAAACTAACGACCATAAATTCAACGACAGCTTGCAGTACAATTGCCATTCTTGAACACAGAGGGAGTAAGCTGTTACTAGAATCCTTCCGGTTCATGCTTCCCATTAAAGGTGAGGACTCCTGAGGTGCGGAATTAGGTAACTTTCTCAGCTCCAGAGCTAGTAAGTAACAGAATCAATCTAGGTTGCAGGCCACACGACTCCTGAGAGGGTCCTTTCCTGACACCTGGATACAGTAGGTAAAAGCAGGCCCTGGCAACGGACACCCTTCCCCACCAGAACAGCGCTGCACAGAGGGGAAGGGGCGGGTGCCCTGCGGCAGCACCTGCAGGCCCCACTGCTCTCGCCACCCAGGAGAGGACGACAGGAAAGAACGCAAACACGCCCCAGTCAACAGCTCCTCGGGGCGTCTATACAAGGCCTCCCCGCATCTTCACGGCGGTGCCACCCAGTCGTGTGACACTGTATCCCCGACCTTCGGCAGCGCCCCAGCCTCAGAGATTTCACCCCAGGGCAGAGGCCAGGGCCCGCCCTCGCTCCCCAAGCTCCAGGAGAAGTGGCAGACCCCCAAGGCCGGACTCCGCGAGGCCGGAGCGGCCGGCGCGGGGAGGGGAGGGAGAGCCACGAGGCAGAGGGAGGAGCCAAGCGGGGACCAAAGCCCAGGGTCCCTTTCTCCCGAGGCGAGCATCGGCTCTGGTCTACGGGGATGGGAAAGGGCCCTTGACCCTGCGGCCGCGACCTGCGGGGGACCCCGCGGGCGCGCGCGGCGGCCAGCGCCGGGTTCCCAGCCCCTCCGGGGCTCGGCGACGGGGCGCGGGGGCGCCGCAGGCCCGCGGAGGGCGGCGGCCCGGGCGCGCCTACCGGTAGTAGCGGTCATCTTTGAAGGGCGTGAGGTCCTCCTTCAGCTCGCGGTACGCCTCCTGCAGCCGCTTGCACAGGTGCTTGAGCTCGCTGCAGAGCGGGGGCTCGAAGGCAGGGTACTCGGCGTCCATGCCCGCGCCGCGCTCCGCAGGCCGCCGCCCGCGCGCCCGGGCCCCGCGTCGCCTCCCCGCGCCGCCGAGCCCTCTGCTCCGCCTTCCTCACCGCTCTTGGCTGCGGGCTTCCGGGACCCCGGCTGCCGGCGCGCTGGGTGAGGCGCGGTGCGTGGGCGGGGTGGGGAGGGGTGCGGG
>NW_025999983.1:8580958-8689810 GCF_001458135.2 Marmota marmota marmota
CCGGGGAGGGCGCGAGCGGGGCGTCCGAGACAAGGTCATCTGCTGCCCTGGACAAAATACGACGTGCCGCCCTCGCCGGTGGGTGTTACGAGGGAGGAAAGGGCAGAGCAAGGGGGCGGCAGTCGGGGGCGGGCCGGAGCCAGTTCTGCGGAGAAGGCGGACGGGAGCCGGCCCCGCGCTCAGCACCACGGACAGCTCTCGCAGACGCCTGGCTCCCGGGGTTCCACTCGGCCTGCTGCAAAAAACATCTTAAACTAAGTCCATGACAGCTGAGTCCTAATACATGTTCCTTTTTCTTTCTTTCTTTTACGATAACGGAGTGTGTCCACGGAAGATGCCTCTTTCCACACATACTAGAGCCATCAAAAAATGTCTGGATGGGGCTGGGGATGTGGCTCAAGCGGTAGCGCGCTCGCCTGGCGTGCGTGCGGCCCGGGTTCGATCCTCAGCACCACATACAAACAAAGATGTTGTGTCCGCCGAAAACTAAAAAATAAATATTAAAAAAAAAATTCTCTTTCTCTCTTCTCTCTCTCTCTCTCTCTCTTTAAAAAAAAAAAAAAAAAAAAGTCTGGACAAAGGAATTTCATTCTCTACAGGCTCAACACTAATGTTCCAAATAAAAACAAATTAACATGGACTCATGGGATTACTCACCAAAGGGTGGTGAGATCGCTTGCAAAATTTTCTAAGAATAAGCGGCGAAGTAGCTCTTTGAGATAGTATTTGTTTCCACAAGAATCCACGACAGGTTTCCACGCAAGACTGATCTTGCAAACATTGGGGGAACATCTCACAATTACACAGTTGTGGGGTGGGGACAACCTACATAATTGTATCCAAATTTTAGAATATGCATCTCAGCAATTTAATTTTCAAAGGTGAGTCTAATAATGGAACTCAACTCAATTTTCCCAAGTTCTATATTTCCTGTTGCCAGCCAGTATCTATGCTCTGACATCACCCACTCTCCCTTGCTTTTTATTTTAAACCTTGCTTTCTATTTCCTCCCTCTCCTTACATTTTGGAATAACTTTTTATTGGTTAGCCAAGCTATCCAGTCAAGCCTTGAAAAATCTTCTGTAGCTTATGATCACCCTACACCATACACTACACTGTTACTTTACCCTTAATTCATCAGAGTGAGCATTTGTAGTCAAACATTCCAGGATGATGAAAAGTGAAGCTCAGAATTTGTAATACCCAAAAACAGTGCAGAAAGAGGCATGCTAAAAAGGAACACACAGATTTGTCTTCCATAGTGAAAGAATTTGAGCCCAGCTCATGCCCTATTTCAAATATCTTATAGTTAGCTACAGGGAGCTTATCATTAGGGAGAATATTAACCAACTCTGAGATGCATCAAAACACTCAACCCCCTCCCCCGACCCCAGCAAGCCTTCCCTCTCTCCTCTGGGTGGACTCCCCTCAACCCCTAGAGGACAATTCAAATCTGGTTCCAGGGTTATGGGAGTACTAATCTATTTTGTTACCCCTTTGACTACAAACAACTAGCAATGTGAGATAAAATATCACATGCACATACATATAATGACTGTATAAATATTTTACAAGTTGAGCCATAGCGTGTACTATAGTTACTTTTCTTTTTATATTTTATTTCCCACAGAGTTAATAATTGTCTTTTTATTGCTTGGCTTTCTGTGTACTTGATTCAACTTCAGGTCCCCCACCAGTTTTCTAATTCCGCTCTTAAGGTGTTTGGATCTGCGAGAACTTCCATCAGTTTCACGCTGGCAAAATAGCTCTTTCTGGCCCTCTGCCAAGCTGTGGACCAGCTGCCCTCATGCCTGGTGCATGATGCCATCCGAAAGGTCTTTCCACCACACCCTGGGGATTCTCTCCTTTGGTTCTGTTTCTGTTGTATTGGCCAGACAACCTTCTAGCAGCTTTTTGAGGAAGAGGGCAAGAGAATGGAAGTGTATTGAGATCACAAATGTAGGAAAACATCATTCTTTTACCCTTATCCTTTCTTGGTAATTTGGCTAAAATCCTCAGCTGAAAATAACTTTCCTGTAAATTTTGAAGTCATCTCTTCATTGTCTCTTAGATTCTAGCATTGCTGTTAAGAAGTCCAAAGACACGATTTTGTATAGACCATTTTTTCTCTCTCTCTCTCTCTGGAAGAGTGTAGGGGCTTTTTTTGTCCATAGTTTGATGACATTTCAAGATTTGTGAAGCTGTTCTTACCCATTGGGTTGGACTTTGGGAGCACTTTCCCCCTGGAAATCCAAGTCCCTGAGTTTGGGGACGTTTCTGTAGTTGTTCCCTTGATGATGTTTTTCCTCTGCTTTCTGTTAGTTCCTCTGGAACACCTATAGCTAGAAGTGGGTTATCTAGAATCGATCCTCTAATTTCTCTAGTAGTTTTATCTATTTGCTTAACTTTTATTTATTATTTCCTAAGCCTCCTATTTAAATTTTATTTCTACTATGATGCTTTTAGTTTTCAAGAGCTTCGATTACTCAATGTTCTTTCTTATCCTATTTCTTATCTTGTTCTTGTTTAATTGATACAATGTCTTTTCTCTCTCCTCTTCATGAATAATGATAGTTTTAAAATACATCATTCTCCCTTTATAATTTATTTCCTCAGAGTTTCACTTTACTGCTTGTTTGTGTCACTATCTTCATGCTAGAAATTTTCTCCAGATGTTCAGGGATTTGGCTGAAAGTTCCTCTTTAAGAGTAGAACACTGAAATGCTTGAATATTTCTTATGTGTGGGTGGGTGGGTGCTGATGTTGACCATGAGCTTTGTTGTATCTGATATTAGAATATTGCTAAGCCATTTCCTTGGGGAACCGCTGGTATCCATATCATTAGGTCTTTCCTCTTGAACTGCTGTTCAAAGGGCATCCTCTTCCAGCATGACCGTCTACTCCTTCCATCAAGGTGCAGAATCTTGAATCTGGGCTGGTTCTGTAACTAGCGGGGACAAATAGAATGCTTTGGGAGTTACAGCACATGTTTCTGTGCCAAAGCTCCCAGGTATTGCACTGTGTGTCTCCAGCTTCCTCAAGATCTGCTTCTGGGTAAGGAAGTCTGGATTTTCTATTGAGAGACCTGGCAGAAAGAGACCGGGAGTCACAGGCAACCCCTGCACGGGGAGGCCACCCAGGGCAGCCCACCAACAGGACTGCAGTAATTGCTGACGTTTTAAGCTGTGTGTCTTCAGGTGGTATGTTTTGCTGTTGAGAGGACACTGACAACAGTCAACTCAGGGGAGAAGGGTCCTCTCATTTCTTAGAGGCTGAGGGTCCACTGTGGGAGCGGCATGAGGATGAGGGACAGCAGCTGTGAGGAGGTACAGCCCATATGACAGGAGTAAAAGGAGGGCAGGTCGTTCAGATCTGACATGCACCCGTCCCTGTGACTGCCACCTCAGTGAAGACACAGCAGTCCCAGCAGGCTGTGTGCTGTCCTTCCAGGACTCCTCTTTCTGTCATAACCACTGTTGTGGCTCTATCACTGTAAACATGTTTAGCCTGCCTTATTATAAAATGGAACATGCAGCACACATTCTGCCAAGTGTGGCTCTGTTCATGGCATTTTATGCCAGTGAGATTCTACAGCGGTTTCATATAACAGTAGTTTTTAAAAAGTGGTATATAGCCTTCAATGTACATAGATGAATATACCACAGTGAATTCCACCTTTATGCACCCATTAAAAAACAATAAATGAATTGAAGGAAGACCTGCAGAGTAGAGGGAGGAGGGTGAGGGACGGAGGAAAGGAGGGAAAGAGGAAGCACTGAGCTCTGAAATGGAGTAAATGATTTTCTATGCAGTATGATTATGTCAAAATGACCCCCTATTCATGTAAAACTATCACGCACTCATAAAAACATTGTTACACTTGGTGTATAGCATTCAGATAGTCCACCAATCCCACTCCCACTCTGTTTCCTTATGATTTATGTATGCAGTGTCACCAGGTCGGCCCACCAGCTCTTGCGGCTCTGCTCAACTTTTTTTTTAAAATTTTTTTGTAGCTGTAGATGGACACCATAGCTTTGTTTAATTGATTCATTTTTATGGGGTGCTGAGGATCAAACCCAGTGTCTCGCATGTGCTAGGCAAGCGCTCTACCGCTGGGCCCCAGCCCCAGCCCTCATTAAGCTTCTTGCTTGAGTATGGGACGCAGAGTGCATCTCGATGGCCTCACTCGTTGTGCTCCCAGTGCTGTGTATCTCTCCTCCGAAGCCTGCACAACAAAACACACAGGCCTCTTTCCAAATGCCACACCCAGGGTTTTCTACTGTCCCTCAAAACTTCACTTCCCTCAATCCTAACATTTGCACAATTGGAACCGTGTCACATAAACTTTTTGGAATCCTGCTTTTTCACTTATATGAGTGACACAACATTATAAAAATTTGTTTTGAAAATCATCTTTGGATGGTGGAATGTGCTGGACATCATTATCCAAAGTATATGTATGAAGACATGAGTTGGGTGTCAACCTTCTTTATATACAAACAGAGATATGAAAAATTGTGGTATATATGTGTAATAAGAATTGTAATGCAAAAAAAAGTACACGCATAAAGACATGAATTAGCATGAACATACTTTATACAAAGATATGAAAAAATTGTGCTCTATATGTGTAATAAGAATCATAATGCATTCTGCTGTTGTGTATTTAAAAAAATAAAACCAATAAAAAAATAAAATCATCTTTAATGTTGCACAATGTTCTAGCCCAGAGATGTATTACAATGTATTTAACCAGTCCCCAATTATTCCCTTTTTAGTTGTTTTGAGGTTTTTGCAGTTACATATAATGTTATAGTGAAAAATCTTCATGCACAAATCTTTGAATTTCAGATTATATCCTTAGGATCAGAAATGAAATTGCTAGGTCAAAAACACGTACCTGTGGGGCTGGAGTTGTAGCTCAGTGGTAGAGCACTTGCCTATCGTGTGAGGCACTGGGTTCGATTCTCAGCACTGCATATAAATAAATAAAATAAAAGTCCATTGACAACTAAAAAATATATTTTTAAAAAGTATATGCATTAAAAATGTATTTTTCATGGAAATTTCCAAACATACAGAGAGATTCCTAAGCCACTATTTTACATGAACCCCTGTTACATGAGTTATATAAACCTTTATCAACCAGCTTTAAGATGGAATCCACATTTAAATAAGAATACTTGTTATGTCACAAAATCAAAATAATGAATCTCTAATGGTAGAATTTAAGGCAATATCTACAGGCTTCTACTGTGTTCGCAAAGAGTCTCTTTGTAGCAGAGGGACTTTTTTGTTTTTAAATTTATTTATTTTAATGGGGTATATATGACAGCAGAATGCATTTTTGATTCATCGTACACAATTGCAGCACAACTTTTTTTTAATATTTATTTTTTAGGTTTAAGTGGTCACAATATCTTGATTTTACATTTATGTGGTGCTGAGGATCGAACCCAGTGCCTCATGCATGCTAGGCGAGCCCTCTACCACTGAGCCACATCCCCAGCTCAAGAGGGACTTTCAAGTTGTACAAAGCAGGTAAGGACTTGCTCTGCCAAGGGGTGATGGCCCGTCATCCTTGACGAAAATGTTGGCCACAGAGCAGGTGCTCACTAGGTACTGTTGACGGACTGAATAGCAACCGTCCCAAACTAAATGGACACAGCCAGCTAGCCAGGAATAAGAGGGACAGAGAACGATGTGAACACGGATGAAAAGGAGTCCGTAGGCCTAAGGAAGTCAAGTGGCCAATTGCTTCCCAAACACCCAACTTTTAATACGATGGTGCATTTCGGTGAATTCAAATGCACTCCAGGAATTCAAGTGCACATGGAACCGTATAAGGCATGTACAGAACCATAAGCTTTCTCTCCCACTAAATGACACTCAAGCCCTAAGCTTGTATTTGGGAAATAAAAATGGGCACCATCCCCGGACAGAGACAGAACCTTTTCACAGATACCCTCAATCACAAATGTGGCTGTGAAGACTCTGAAGAAGTTACTGGCTCCTTTTTTTTTTTTTTTCTTTTTCAGACGCAGAGATCAATTTTCAGAGATCGGTTTTCTTAAAGATGTTTCCACATGTCCAAAGCAAAGAATTCCAAGGAAAAGACCTACTTACCGTGAAAATAGAAGTATCCCAGGATGACAAAAAATGCATAAAACACGTACACCCATGATCACCGCCGCCTCCGAGAATCGTTTTCCTTCCGACCTTGCTTAGGGATCTTCGTCTGCTTAACAGGATTCTGATCCTCATCAAGAGAGCGGTTCCTCCTGTCGATGCACTGATGTCACTGAAGGGAGTGAGGGAATGAAGCTGTGGGCTCAGGACATTTGCTCTTTGTCACCGTCCTTCCTCTGGCTTCCTGACACTTAAACGTGCTTTCCTTAGTTAATCCTATGTTGTCCTCTTGACTCTGGCAAGTGACGTGAGGATGGCCAGCATCTCAGATTTCTTCTGGAGCATCTGAGTACTGCTCGCTAAGTTCACGAATGACAGAACCACCTCTTGGCTCCTTCCAGATGCTTTTTCTCCTGCTCAGCTTCTGTGCCATCATAATGTACTGGCACCAGGTAGGTGGGACTTGTGTCTTGGATTTTCAGTACCTAAGGTTGTCTGGGGCACAATGAGTATTTAATTCAATGTTTACCAAGATTAAAATATAATTTTTAAAGTGCTTTACTTTTGCTCCAATGTTTAATTAAAAAATTACGGAGCCAGTTGTGGTGATTTGCCCAGTGCACGCCTGTCACCCCACTTACTCAGGAGGCTGAGCTGAGGCTGAACCTCTATCAGAGACCAGAAATCTACAAAAGGAGTGTTGATGGCCTTGGACTGGCCATCCTCTGTTTCATCTTCCTCTTCATCCTTAGAGCTCAACTTGCTTATCGTATTGCTGGGATGAGGCTTCAAACAGAGTGGGTCCTTCTCACTGAGGCTGTCTGTCACTGCAATCTCAACCAGTTTGTCAATTTGATACTTCAGTTTTTGGTCCAAGGGACGAAGCTTTTCCAACACTGTGCGAATCTCTACAGTCTCAAAACTGCAGCATGTCCCTGAAGAGATCCTCCTGGGGCTTTGTCCAGGATGAGGTGACTCAGATCCATAAGGTACAGTGCAGCAGCTGATCTTAACTTTCAGGAAGCTGAGACCCTTCTCTTCAGGAAGGGGCTCCCGATGGAACTTTTTTTTTGTTTTAATATTTATTTTTTAGTTTTAGGTGAACACGTATCTTTATTTTGTTTCTATGTGGTGCTGAGAAGCGAACCCAGTGCCTCACGCATGCTGGGCAAGCGCGCTAAACTTGAGCCACATCCCTAGCCCCCCGATGGAACTTTTGTGGTCAGTGCCTTCAGTGTTACAGCCACCATCTGTTCCTGGAGATGTTCCAAGGGTGTCACGGCACGTGGTGCGTCTAACTCCAGCACCCCCAACGCCACCATCTTTGCGAGCCCAGTGGCTCTTTTTTAATTTAGTAAAGCCTACTGAAAATACCCTGTCCTACCAGGAGTGATGGCACACACCTGTAATTCCAGGAGAGCCTGAGGCAGGAGGACCACAAGTCTGAGGCTAGGCTCAGCAAATTAGTCCCTAAGCAACTTAGTGAGACCCTATCTCAAAATAAAAAAAAAAAAATAAAAATAAAAAGGACTGGGGATGTAGCTCAGTGGTTAAATGCCCCTGGGTTCAATCCCTGGTACAAAAATAAAAAAAAATCCTGTCCTAATGACAGGGTTGACTTCTCCCAGACGTAATCACCTCACTTGAATCTGCACGCACCTCTCCCACTAGACTACGAACACCCAGAGGTGGGAACTGATTCTTAGTCAGTGTTGAGTTTTCAGTACCTAAAGTTGTTTAGGGCACAATGGGGTATCTAATTCAATGTTTACCAAGATTAAAATATGATTAAAGTGCTCTACTTTTGCTCCAATGTTCAATTAAAAAATTAAGGAGCCAGGTGTGATGGTGTGCCCAGTGCATGTCTGTCACCCCACTTACTCAGGAGGCTGAGCTGGAACCTCCATCAGAGACCAGCTCAGGCAACAGAGCAAAACCCTGTCTAAGAAAGAGGAAGGAAGGAAGGAAGGAAGGAAGGAAGGAAGGAAGGAAGGAAGGAAAGAAAGATAGATCATGTTGATGAGACTTTGAAACTTTCCAGCCAGCAACTTTTTATACATTTTCTAAGTGAAATACTTAGCTCACCTAAATGAAAATTAGTGGAATACACAGCAAGCAAATATATATATATATATATATATANTGTGACCACTTAAACCTAAAAAATAAATATTAAAAAAAAGTTGTGCTGCAATTGTGTACGATGAATCAAAAATTCATTCTGCTGTCATATATACCCCATTAAAATAAATAAATTTAAAAATCACTGGAAACACAGAAGAAGTAATACCATTTATAATTGATCCTTTGCATCTCTATCTTTTTGAACTATGAAATCAAGAGCCCTGAGTGATGCACTTTTGCTTTCAGTGAAGACTCCCTATGTTCATTGGTCTGTTTATTTGGTGATTAGATTTTAAAAGGCATTGTTCCTCCTGAGAACATCAAGAACTTTGCAGAGAATCCTCAAATCAAAAATCGTCTTCAGCTAGCCACTGGGACACATGTCTGCAATCCCAGCGGCTCAGGAGGCTGAGGCAGGAGGATCACAAGTTCCAGGCCGACCTCAGCAATTTAGCAAGACTCCTCAAAATAAAAAATGGACTGGGATGTGGCTCAAAGCAAAACAAAACAAAAACTCTTCAGATAGTTTTCATCTTCTGAGAGGAATCAAATAAAGGAAGGTCATAAGAAAGTCTGCTTAGAAAAATGAGATGGAGCCAGGCGCGACGGCACAGGCCTGTAATCCCAGTGGCTGGGGAGGCTGAGGCAGGAGGATTGCGAGTTCAAAGCCAACAAGGCCTTAACAAAATAGGGCTGGGGATGTGGCCCAGTGGTCGAGTGCCCCTGAATTCAATCCCTGGTACCAAAAAAAAAAAAAAAAAAAGAGATGGGAAGGACAATGGATAGAGGCAGTTGGTCTAATTTATTATGGCTCAACCAGCCAAACATGCCATTCTTCTTTTCCTCAGAAACCACACAATAAGTTTTTTATTTTTGTGGCTCTTAACCGAGATACTTCCTAGCTGCATTTATTACCAACAACCATTATAATAAAGCCACTTTATTGAGCACATACTGTGTACTGAAAGCTGTGCTAAGCATTTGCCAGTATTTCTTTTTTTCTATCATTCTGGGGATTGAATCCAGTGGCACTCTCCCATTGAGCTGCATCCCTAGCCCCCCATTCCCCCCTTTTTTTTTGAGACAGGGGTAGCTAAGTTGTGGAGGCTGGCTTGGAACTTGCCACCCTCCTGCCTCAGCCTCCTGAGTTGCTGGGATTACAGGTGTGCACCGCTGCACCTGTCAGTTGCTGGCACTTCTCACTCAGTACTGGCAACATTTTATGAGGTGTGCACACCACTGTTACCACTGTCTCAACACAGACATCTTGCCACTGGCGTCTCTCAGATATTTCATCTGAGAATCACAGAGATATTCCTTCTGTGAAATGTGACTAGGCAACGCTTTCCTGATGTGGCTAATTTATCCCAAAGCACCAAGGTTACTCTCATTAGAGGACACATGGTCCATTTTTATGAATATCTGCTCACTATCCCACAGCAAGTCATGGGAGTGTTTGGCTCCTGAGGATTCACTTTTCCCCATGTACAGTGCGATCTGTGCGAGGTGCCCCATCCAGGACCAACTGCGTTTGGAGGTTGAAGCATTGTAGTTCTATTAAGAAAGAGTTCCACCGCTAGGCAGGTGGTGTTGGCCTGTCATCCCAGCCACCTGGGAGGCTGAGACAGGAGGACTGTGGGTTTGAGGCCAGCCCCAACAACTGAGCAAGATCTTGCCTCAAGAAAAAAAAATTAAAAAATTTAAAGGGCTGGGGATATAGCTCCGTGGCAAAAATGTCCCTGGTTCAATTGCTAGTACTAAAAAACAAACACAACAAACCCAGAAGCTCCATTTCCCTGATTTCACATGGTATCGCACAACCCACTGAAGATACATCCTGTATTTAAGGACAGAGGAAGCTAGTGTGTGACAGCTGGACCAGGTGGCGGCACTTAGGCACCTGTACTCCTGCGTGCACTGCAGCTGCAGGCCTCATGCCAGTGCTTCCCACCAAACCTGGTGGAAGCCAGGGATGGAGGAGCCACGGAACCCAACCCAGAAGTGGACACAGAACTAGACGGGGGGGGGGACCCAGGGAGAGGGACAGAGAGCGTGCCCCACACACGGGCTCACCGCCTTTGCCCTGGTGTCTGTGAACCCATGAGCTTTGCCGCTCGGTGGCCGGTACGTATTGTGAGTGTGACCTGTGACCTAAAGAGAGACAAATCTTGTCCCTCTCTCAGGACCCAGTGTGGTTTAAGAGGACAGAGCACGGCACACAGCAGCAGCCATGCGTGCTGGGTCTCCTTGGCTTCCGCCCAACGGGACAGAAGGGGCGAGAGCCACAGCAGCTCTGCCACAGGGAGAGCTTCTCTGCTGTTGGTGGAAGAAAAGGCTCCCAGGCCGCAGGGGAGAAGTTAGAAGGTGACTGCTGCACAGGGTGAGGCGCCGAGGCCCTAAGGGCCGAGGCGGCAGCAGAGCAGGAGCTGGGCCCGGCCCTCCCGACCCGGTGCAGGGCGGCTGTGAATGCTTGATGTGCGAGGCCTTCGCGTCCCCTGCACCAGCAGGATGCTTCGGCCAGTTCCACCGGAATCGCCATTTCCCCTGGTGTTTCCTTTACATTTAATTTTAACATAATTTTAAGCACAGGCAACATAAAAAGGCACCAGGTAATCCCAGCGGCTTGAGGGGCTGAGGCAGGAGGATTGCGAGTTCAAAGCCAGCCTCAGTAACGGCGAGGCGCTAGGAACTCAGTGAGACCCTGGCTCTGAATAAAATACAGAAAAATAGGTCTGGGGACGGGGCTCAGTGGTTGAGTGCCCTGAGTTTAATCCCTGGTACCCCCCGCCCCCCGCACCCCCACAAAAAAAAATGGAGGCAGCATGTGTCTCACAGTGAAATCAGCAGTGGCACTTTGGGATGAGTTGGCCGTGTCAGGGCGGCGTGACCGATTATGTCTGACAGAAGGAACTCCTCCGTGGCTCCTAGATGGGCACCCTGAGAGATGTTGGTGGCGAGGAGATGAGGCGGTCACCATCAGCTGCTCACGCATCAGGGGGCTCTTCCAGCACTTTCAGGTGAAGTGCCACCTGGCCGGGACTTGGGGTTTGGTCCATGGGCACCGTCGGTGGAGATTCAGCTAGTAGGACCAGAGACTCTGATTTCACGCATTTTGGCGGGGCTCTGGGCCCTTAGCTTCGGCACATAAAACACAGAGCTGCTCCTTGGCTTCATGGTTTGTTGACCGTTTCTCATTAACCATTATCAACCCTCTAACATCATCTCTTACATTGAAATGCCATCAGAATCCAGGGACAGCTGTGACTGAACACTGGACAACAGACAGATCTTGGTTTTCCAAGTGACCATTGAGGCAGGATCACACTTTAATTTCATTCGGAATGTTAAGTGTGTATTATTTTACAGGCGATATTAGGTACTGGAGATTCAAAATCAAGTCAGAACCAGCTCCTGCTCACTAGCAATTCAGATTCTAGCCTGGAAAAGGCATGGACAGAGAGAGGCCCAAGCCATGCGATGAAGTCTGCAGTGGAGGTGAGGCCCAGAGTTCCCAATCTAGGAGGACTTCAGAGAGGAGGTAACGCCTGCGCCAAGAAACACGGAGCCAGGTGTATCCTGGGTGAACGAGGGCAAGAGACATCGCGGGCCAGGAGCTGCCTGTATCAACAGCTCACGTGAGAGCGCAGGCCCAGGACCCAGCACCAGCCCAGCACAGGTGGGGCTCCAGTGCTTTGGGGTAGTGAGAGAAGAGGCTGGTCCATTAGGCAGAGGCCTGAGGACGCTGGGCAGGAAGCATCCAGACCAAATGAGCTCTGGAAAGGGGAATCCTGAGGAGCAGCAGAGCAGGGCAGCGTGAGGAGAGCCAGAAGGCTGCTGTCATTGTCCCGGCAAGAAACGATGACAGCTGAAACTGCACACAGGGCAGCAGGTGGAAGGACACAGGCTGTGGAAGGCCTTTAGAAGGTGGCGTTTACAAGGACAGACGCGGGGTGACAAGGAAGGGTGATTCCGACATCCGGCTGGGGGGACGGATGTCACAGGGCCAGTGTTGGGAATAATGCTGTCTTTGGACACACCATGGGGGTGGCACCACAGAGAAGGAGCGGTCAGTGTCTCTGGCCCTCCCAGTGAGATCCTGTCCAGGAAGTGTGTGTGGCATGGCTCTCGAGGACTGTATTGACATAGTGAGTGGCTGGACCCTGAAGAGGCGTGCTCCTCCTCCTGCATCTGCCTGAAGGGGCTGTGGAGTGGAGCCTTGGCCAGCAGAGCTCTGTCCTTTTCCCAGGCTGGTTGACTTGGCCGCCTCATCACCTGGGGCTTTAGAAACGTGCCACCCACCCCCAGAGGCCACAGAAGAGGGAGGCTTAGCTTGTCCATTCACCAAGGTCCCCACAGACCTTGCAGTTAGGTAACTAATGTGGCTCCAGGGCCCTAACAGCACACATTGGTTGGCACTTGCCCCAGCTCCTGGGCTGCTGGAGCCGGCCCCTGACTTTGCCTCAGCCATCCCCATCACCACCAGGCCTCACCCTGTGCCCTGAGGCCTCACCTGCCCTGCCTTCCTCTGCACCCCCCAAACCAAACCAAACCCAACCCCTCTTTCCCTTCTCTCTTCTAACTGCCTTGGGCAGCTTAGCATTTGAATCTGAATAGCTTGCCTTCTGAAGTCCCTGTGGCCATGAGATCACACTGTGCTGCTGTCCTAGCTCTTCAGCGGCTTTCTTGCTTGTGCCTCCAGCAGGTGCCCAGTGCTCCTTGGGATGGGATGTGAGACCCGGTAAGCTGCACCATGACTAAGATCATCCACAGATCAGTATCTCACAGAATCCTCTTGGACCCCACGGAGCTGCCAAGAGTACATCATTTAGACTCTCCAACGAGAAGCTGGCTCCTTTCTGATGAGTAGCTCTGCCTGTCCTGACCACACATTCATGCACCAGTGGCCAACAATCTCATTATCTCCGCAAACAAGGCTCTGGGAAAATACTCTTTTCCTTTCTTGGGGTCATAATATTCTAGCTCACTGGTCCATCTGCATTGCATTTCTGCTGGCACTGACATATCAGAGACCAATTCCAGATATACCAACGTATTTTAGCTACACCCTCTCTGTGTTGCTATTAGGAGAGAGGGTGACTCCATCACCAGAAGTGGTGGTGCGTAGAGGTGGGATGTGGCTCAGTGGCAGAGCACTTGCCTAACATGCACAAAGTCCTGGGTTCCACCCCGAGCGCTTCAAAACAATAAAATACCATGACATTGCTATGTGGGGCTTATCTGCCTCCTCGATGCTTTATTGTCTCATCCATTAATTTCTACCTTGGCAGTCGGACATTTCATTTAATTTACACTGGTTTCTGTTGAACTATTTTATTTGGCATTATTGGACACCAGCATTCTAAGCAAAGATGCTTATTGCCATTTTTTTTTTGTTCCTACTGCAATAGAAAATGGATTTCTAGATTATTCCTAGAAAGAAATAAGAAGCTTTATCATTTAATATCTTTACATTTCCCTACTAATCTCTTTTATTGTTTTTCATTGTTATGAATGTTGATTGAGGTATCTTACTTTATGATGTAACTAGGCATTTTTTCTCCCTGGAAATATGTTATCTAATTATTTTACAGAAATAAAAACTTTTAAAAAACCTTCTTTTATTTATTTTTTTTTTTGAGAGAGAGAAAGAGATTTTTTTTTAATATTTATTTTTTAGTTTTCGGGGGACACAACATCTTTATTTGTATGTGGTGCTGAGGATCGAACCCAGGCCGCACGCATGTCAGGAGAGCGTGCTACCTCTTGAGCCACATCCCCAGCCCCCAGAAATAAAAACTTTACCTATGAGTTGATTTCCCTCAGAGGAGAGAATAAGAAATCAATCTCCCTGAATTGTAACAAACATTTCTTGAGACTTATGGGTCTGGCACTTTCTAATGGCTGACAACTCTTCTGGGTTTTTGGACTTTTAAAACAGTTCTTCCCTTTTGGCTTAATTAAGAGGAGTCTGACTTGGGTTGAGCTAGGGCCACTTCTCCCAGAGACACCAGTCCCAGTAGCCCTTGGCAGAACTGAAGAAGAGGGTACTGACCACCAAAATGGGTGACTTGTTTCTATCTCTACAAAAACTTTTGCTTGAAACTAAGAATAGTGTGAGAAATGCCAAACCAAGAAAAATTTATTTAAGTAGGAAACAGGATTTCAAGGGCAGTCTTGATTACTGTACCGCTCTGCCCAGGTTTCTCAGAGTTAACCCCCAAAAGAAAATTTTAACCCAAAACAAACAAAAGAAATTAAATCTTGCCTGATAGATGAATCTGTTGGGTTGCCAATTTCTAGGGTGAGAGAGAAAGGGAAATGAGACCAAAGGTGAGGGGCCCATTGTTGCCCTCCTGCTTGGTCCTTGTTTCCGTCAAGTTCGCATTTGCCTCATGGTGGGGGGCAGGGGCTGGGAGAAAGTGCTTCCTTTTTTCTTTCTGTTAATTTTTTGGAAGTGGCTGTATGAGCGAAGGGATGAGTTCTTTGCAAGTTGATGTCACAAGTAACACCATTTAGCTTGAAATTTTCTTTATAGGAATAGTTTCTACTAATGTTTCAATTCAATTTACAAAAATTTTCAAATGTCTGGCATACGATTACTCATAGAATTCTTCTTTTTCCCCATAATACCTTTATTTGTTTATTTATTTTTTATGTGGTGCCAGGGATCGTACCCAGTGCCTCTACTATTGAGCCACAACCCCGGCCCTCATACAATAATAATAATTATTATTATTATTTTAAATATTTATTTTTTAGTTGTAGTTGGACCTTCATTGAATACCTTCATTTTATTTATTTGTTTATATGTGGTGCTGAAGATCAAACCCAGGGCCGCACACGTGCGAGGCGAGCGCTCTACCGCTGAGCCCCAGCCCAGCCCTGGATTTCTTATTTTTTAGAGATCTCTGAGTTTCTATACCATTCCCCTGCTAGTACCATCTATTTGTGCTTTTCTCTTCTACTCCAATACCATGTCTGGGATTTGTCAGATTCAGCAGTCTGTCCAAACGCTAACCTTGGACATCATGGACCCTTGTGAATGTACTTTTGGCTTTCATATTTATTATCTTTCTTTTTATTTATCTATTTCTTTTTAAAAATAAATGTTATTTTTCCAGTGTCTGAAGGTGTGTGCTTTTCTAATTTTGTCTTTGTTCTTATGTAAAAAAAGCATTTAAGACTATAAATTTATCTCCAATTACTATTTTCTTTGTTTTAATTCATCATCACACAGTTCCTTCTTTGACCTATAATTTATTAGAAGGTATTTAAAATTCTAGTTTTTGTCTTATTGATTTTTTTTAATGCCTTGCTCTGTGTTCCAAGAACATAGTCTATATGGGGCAAATTCTTAGAACTTTGTTGAAAGTTGCTTTATGGATCCAGTATATGATCAGTTTTTATAAGTGTTCCATGTAGGTTTCAAAAATTTTGTATTCTCCACTTGTAGGGTGAAAAGTTTCATTTCTGGCCACGAAATCAATGCTTTGATTATTTAGAATAGAAAGACATATGTTGTCAACTCCTGTCATGATGGCAGATGTGTCAGTGTATCTCTATAGTTCCAACAGGTGTGCTGTGTGCGTGTATTGTGTGTGCTGTGTGTGTGTGTGTGTGTGTGTATGCATGCCTATGTGAGTATTACTGGGGACTGACACTCTCTCTGGGCACTCTGCCACTAAGCAACATCCCTAGCCTTCTTAACTTTTTGTTTTTGAGACAGGGTCTAAGTTGCTTAGGTTGGTCTCAAACTTATGATCCTTCTGCCTCAGTGTCCCTAATCTCTGGGATTACAGGCATGTCACTGTGCCTGGCCACATGAAAACAAAGGCAGAATTCCCGTCAAGTCACCACTCACACTGTGTACTTACTGACCTTCTGCCAAAAGGTTCACAGGCACAGGGGCCCGTCAGCAGACAATGACCTGCTTCATGGTTCTGAGAACATATTGGCTTTAACGTTCATGTGCTGCTGGGCTCGCTGCAGGGGCGGGTCCCCTCTCCCCTTCCCTCCAGTGCCATTCAGAACCCATTTTCCTCCTCGGGATGGTATCTCTCCTTAGGAGTGAGAAAATTCTTATTTCAACATGTCACAAGCAAGTGATCTGGTCCCCATAACACAGCTCTGTCCTAGAATAAATCTCCATCTGTGGAGAAAATCTTTGTTCCGACTCTGCCACAAAGAATGTGACAGAGACTCAAGAGACAGGTGACTGCTTGCTCCCTGGGGCAGAAAAGTGAACAGAAGGCCTGTGGCATAGTGTCACTATGGTGGGAGTGGTTCCAGGAGCATTTCATGATTATTTTCCTCAGATGGCTTTTGAGGTGTGTCCCCTCAGGGCTGTTTCTGCCTACATGGTTCATTTCTGCAAGCCCAAGCTACAAACTGGGTTAGTTCTGCACAACATTTCTAACTTCTTGTGTCCTTTAAAGTAGAACTGTGTGCTGGGTGCAATGGCACACGCTTGTAATCCCAGCAGTTCTGTAGGTTGAGGCAGGAGGATCGAGTTCAAAGCCAGCCTCAGCAACTTAGTGAGGCCCTAAGCAACTCAGCAAGACCCTATCTCTAAATAAAATATTAAAAGGGCTGGGGATGTGGCTCAGTTGTTGAGTGCCCCCAGATTCAATGCCTGGTACCAAAAAAAAAAAAAAAAAGTAAAGTGGTATAATTATAGGGTATTCTTAGCATAAATTAATTATTGTTCACAGGGGGCAGATGAGTTTCATTCTTTTAGTGATAAAATTCAAGAACATTGAGAATTGGCTTAAACTGAGACTGAATATACAGATGGACAGCTGCTAGACCATATATAAAAACACACCCTGCCACAGCCAGTCCAGGATGCCAGCCTGCTGTAAGCCAGACTTGTAGGAGGGAAGGCAGAGCGCTGAACCCAGCATCACCCAGGAAGTCAGACAAGGACCCTGTAACAAATCCATCAAACACTGACAGCTTCCCTAAGTTTTGTTCTTTCTTCCAACTTAGGACCCACTAGAGAAAGCCAGTTATGCTCCTCTAACGCACATCGCTCAGGACGCCCTGCCTTCAGCTGGCTGCCTCCTGCTCTCTGGTGCCCACAGCCTTCCACCAGGGCACAGCTGGCACCGCCCTTCCTCTGCCTGTCTTGGAGTCTCTGCAGGAACACAAATGACATGGCTGACTCCCTTGCTAGACTCTAGATAGATGTCTTTGCTTGCTCTCATTTAATTGGTTTTCTTTATTTCCACAAAGTGAAAAAGCTAAGATCCTCCGGATCATCTTGGGCAAACCCAGCCCGGTGCTGTCCTACTGAAGGCCAAGTGCACCTACGCAGCATCTCTCGGGGGGCACCTCTCAGGGGCACTGGCACTGTGGCTCTCCCAGGAAGGCCCTAAGCTGGGTCCTGGCAAACCTCCCAGGGAAGCACAGTGACAGGCCATCTCTCCTCATGTTTAGGCAGCCCCTGGGTGACACCAGCTGTTTCTCCTTCCATCTGAGCAGGCTCCAGGTGAACACCAGTCATTACGAGGGCCCTGAGGGCATTATTTGCTTTCAGAATGCATGAATATGTTCAGCCCTTGGCTCTTTATTTCTGGCAACTGAAATGCTAAGTTTTGGGTTTTTTTTTTTTTTTTGCCAGAGTTCAGAAGGGACATTCCCTTTTGGAAATTACCTACCCAGCCAGCTGGAGTTCTATTTATGGCTCTGTTTCTGGGTAGGAACTCCCAAACCCCAGGGAGCAGAGACCTTAGCGTGCCACCCACTAGAATTAATTGACACCAATCCAGATGAATACTTGGCTGCTCCGAAGTGGTTTTTTTGCCTAAATTGAATGAAAGAGGTCTAGGGCCTCCAATTAAACAGGAGGCAGAAATCTCAAAGTATTAATTAGGAACAGAAGTTGAGCTAGGTTGCAATGCATCTCGAATCCTCAATTTTACCATGTGTTTTAGGAAAGACTATGTTTGCACTGGTTAGAACTACTTATTGAACAAGCTAAATATCTGCATCTTGGTTGGTTGTAAAGGGCCACAGCTCATTTCTGTTCCTCAGCTTGGGCTTGGTGAGAAAGTATACGGAACACCGAAACGAAAAACTATCCCTTTCCAACCTGGCAAACACAGGTTGGTCTTGAGCAAGGGTCTCTTTGTCTATTTGAGCAGAAAAAATGCAGACCTTTTATTCCAAAAGAAAAAGCTGCAAAGAAACCTGCCTTAGGTTTTCAATAAAATCCACAGAAGCACAGAAGTCTGCAGCTGGGAATCTGGAGAGCATCCAGCCTATTCCTCGGATAAGTGTTCCCACAAGGCACTCCTCCACCATAACAGGATTCCAAGGCCACACGTTTGGGTAACACTGCACTCTACTTCTTTCTTTTTGTGATCTACCAAGCATGGCATATTGGATACGGAAGTTTCTAGGAAATACAGCAAAAGGTACTTGTTTTAATCAGTGTGAACAAGTACTGGGCAAGTATGGGGTATGCCTTGGGAAACCCCGATTTAGTTCAATTTCTTGTTTTTCAGTTGGACAAAGTAAAGCCCAGAGAAGCTCAGTGGCTACCAAGATGATACAGTTTTGGTGGCAGACCCCGGAGCTCCCTGATCCCCTGCCTCACATGGTCATGGAGGCTGTGACCTTCTTCAGGGAAAGCACGGCCAAAGGGTGACAGGAAGGGAAAGTGGCCTTCCTGCATCTGGTGTTTGAAGTGCCAAGGTACTGTGTTCTGTGGCAGCAGGTCCTGACCTCATGGCCTTCCCCACAAAGGGAGCCTGAAGAGGGTTTTACTGCCATCATGAGAGGTCGCCTTTCCTGGCTTGCCAACTTGCTGTCATCGTGGGGTTGGGTTGCTATGTGACTTTTAACTTTGCCTTGTTTCTGGGCAGTATACATGTAAGTGTTCTTGTGTTCAAGCATTTAGATGCAGAAAGTCTTAGCTAATTATATTTTTATCTGACTTTACATTGTACTGAGGATTTAAAAAAGTACCAAGCTCCCTACAGGAGTCCCTTGGTACCAGTGCACTCCTTTCCCCCGGTTTTGCTGTACTGGGGACTGAACCCAGGGCTCTGCATATGCTAGGCAAATGCTCTATCACCAAGCAACACGCTAGCCCTCTTATTTCTTTGAGAAGGGGTCTTGCCAAGTTGCTCAGACGGCCTTGCATGTGCCACTGTGTCTGGCCTGGTTGATCTTTCAATGTTATCTGTGTTTGAATACAAATTTATCAGTCCTTTGTTACTCACAGATTAAGTCACTGTTTTCAAGCATAATCACGAGAGCCACATTGTTGGGACTCCATAAATGACACCCCTAAGCATGGCACTTTGACATGCTAAGCCGTACAGTCCCAGAGCCAAGGTCTCAACCTCCCCCTGCCCTCATCCCTCCTAATCCTTGATCATCTTTCTCCCCAAGTGCAGGGGACATCTTTCTTGCAGTTCCCTTACCTAACAGAAAGTCCCTTCCCAGGAAGAACTGACTCCTGAAGCAGTGACTGAAAATCAAACATCCCATTGTACAGCCCGAAAAACTGGCGGTCACTGTCTGTTCTGGGGCCCATGCATTTCCCTAAAATCATTTACTCCCCCTTTCCCCTGTAAAGAGGGCATGTAAGCCCCAGCACTTTTCTTTCTCTCCTTTTCCTTCACTCTGTCATGACTGGGTGGGCAACGCAACCCTGAGCCGAGCGTGCAGTCCTTTGAGAGTGCCGAAGTGAGGGCTGGAATCCCACTCTCCGCAGCAGAGGAGTTCACCCGAGGAGGGGCAAGAGTGTCCAGCTAGAGTTCCTCTTTTCATGGAAGCTAAGTGTTGGCAGCTCACAGCTCATTACAGGCAAATTTTTACTAGACATCAGAGAGAGAAGCTGGGAATAAACTTAGGTCTATTCATTAATGTGACTCAGAAATCTTGGGTTCTATTTCAGGATTGGTTTTTGTATATGAAATCCAGAAATAATTTCAACCTCTCAGCGCTCCAATTTTCTCCTGAAAGAAAGGGAAGCAAAGGCATCTACTTCATACTGGAGCCAGGGGGTTTGGTTGTGACTGCTATCTCTACATCTTTGGAAAACTGCAATGTGATCTCCAGGAGATGGTCACTTCTCTTTTACATTGGGTTTTTTGGAAGAGTTAAGCTGATTTCCTGTTCTCCTCATGCTACCAGGAAAACTGGAATAAAAACAGAATGAATCCTTTCCAAAATAAGTTTAAGTTTGTAGAAGGAAAGAGATTTGCTAAATTTTCTTACTAAGTCACTAAAAATAAACCACTCGGGGCCCGGGCTGTAGCTCAGTGGTAGAGCGCTCGCCTAGCAACACATGAGGCACTGGGTTCAAACCTCAGCACCACATAAAGAAATGAAATAAAGATATATAAAATAAATAAATAAACCCCTCCTGGAAACACTGTCTCATAGCCAATGGTCCCAACGCTGACAATGGTGCCCTACGGTGGGGACAACAGTCCTAGACACGCCCTTCTGATGGCCCAGGTATGAGCTGGTTGTTTTGGTGTTTGAGTGTTCCTCTTTTCTTGGAAGCTAAGTGTTCCCCTGCCCTGCCCTGGGGTAGGGTGTTGGAGCCTGTTTTGGGCCGATTTTCCTTGCTACCTGGTAAAAGTGATAAAGATGCAACGAATATTACTTCAAGTTTATCAACTTTCATAGTAAAATAAAATGTTTTAATTCTTTTACAAAATTCAAAGTGGTTAGCATTTATAACTACTACTACTACTACTACTACTACTACTACTACTTAAAGCATAGATTTATAATCTTACAATAATTTCAAAACAACTTACATCAGAATTTGTTAGAGTTGACAGTGGCTTGGGTTATTCTGTTTTTCTGTCTGTTATTCTCCTAAAACCCAAGTGACCACATGTCTATTTTTTTTTTATCTCCAAAAGGAACTAAAGGACAGTTTTGTAAATATACACACATAAAGTCTTTGCAGAGAAATTCCTATGCCCCAGCTTCCTGCCTGAGTGTTCATAGGAAACTTGAGGGGAGAGAAAGCAGGCCCTCAAGTACTCATTAGTAATAACGATTAGCAATTATGTTAGCACTGTAGAGATGAACTGCTTAAAATCAGGCTTTATTAAGTTTCCTAAGTAACAAAGAAGGTGTCCACCTTTGATATGTTTTAGGGCTATACATATGCATTATTAATAGGGCCTCTTTAAAAAAACAAGCAAAACCAAAAATAAACTCAAGGGCTGGGGATGTGGCTCAAGCGGTAGCGCGCTCGCCTGGCATGTGTGCGGCCCGGGTTCGATCCTCAGCACCACATACAAACAAAGATGTTGTGCCCGCCGATAACTAAAAAATAAATAAATAAATATTAAAAACAAAACAAAACAAAACAAAAAAAAAACCAAAAATAAACTCAAATCAATTCATCAAGAGCACAAACCAGTCTCTGACCTTGCAAAGTGGGCAAAACAATGATCGGGATCTCAGGGTCTTGAGTCACAGGTGGGAGTTGCCTCAGGACCTTTGAAGCAACTGGAGGGTGGCCAGGTCGTACCAGTGGAGCGAGGTGATGTCTTCTCAAAGGACTCAAGACCCATATCTGAATTCTGCACACAAGTAGAAGTTTTTTGATCTGCAAAATTTTATTAAGCAATAGCTGGACAACTTTTACAGTTTCAAATCATCAAGGGAAAAAAATAAGGAGATTAATCCATCTCAGTAATAAAGGCAGAAAATAATTTGGACAAATCACATCATTTTGAATGCAAACCATTAATGCCTTCTAGAATACCTCCTGCACAATCTAATACACAAAATACATACATAGAGAGGTGAATAAGAGGAGCTCACTGAAATGCAATCGGGAAACTCAACAGATCTTGCCTGGAAAGTAAAACAAAGCAGGATGCTCAAGTAAAAACAAACGACACTAGAGGAACCAGGTGCACAAAGCAGTGCACGCCCTTCCCAAGGTCTGAGAGAACATGCTGGTGGTCTTATGTGGTCTGGGACCTGTGTGCCTCATCACACACTTACAGGGTCGGGGGAAGGAAGAAAAAGAAAATGCCAGTAGTAATAAACTCAGAAGTGATGTTCAAATTTACAGTACCAAAATAATGCATTTATAAACAAATGCAAAAACAATACCCCTTTGGTAAATAATACAGTGCCTTTTTCACTCAAATGCATAACCCATGCTTTTTTACAACATGAAAAAAAATTTATCTACAATAAACGAGATCTTAGAATCCTACCCCCCCACCCTTAAAAAGAACTTGTAAACAGAAAGTATAGGTACAAGTAAAATTACAAGAAAATTGCACAAAGTCAAAGAAAGGGAAACAAAATAAGCCACAACCTTTCAGAGTTTATCAGCCAGAGAAAAGAAAATACCCAAATGGCGCCACGTTCTGAGTCGTGTGTTCATACAAACTCCCAGGACCCAAACAACACTTCAGACACGTTTGTCTCGGCCAGCTTTGTCCACAACCACAGACTTGGCCACATGATCTGCAGCCCACACACGGGTTCCTTTTTCACAGGTCCCTTTTCGATAAACCTTCGGATTAGAAGGTGGTGCAGCGCTGGGAGCACAGGAGCACACTAAAGGATGGGATCCGCCTGGATTCCTACTCCTCTCTTCTTCCTGAACACACTCTCAATCAGTTATGGGGGAAAGTGGTGACTTATCTTAGGGCTATTTTCAAGGGTGCCCACTGAGTAGGGCACACTCAGGGGATTCCTCCGACTTGCCTGGAATCAGTGCTTTTGTGTAATTTTATGAGATCAAGCATGTTTTGAAACGTATTTAGAGGTGAACTTTCTAAAGATATTCTGTTAAATGCACTGGTTTATATTCAGCAGACAGCTCACAGACTCAGGAAAGGAAACACTTCTCCACAAAAAGGCAATGTTTTGAAACACACTTTCCACGCTTGTCAAGTGGGAAGATGAAGCTGCTCAGTTCTGAGCTCTCCGGCTGCTGGGGGAGTGTGGATGATAGTCCAGGCGCCTCTTCCATTTTCCAGATGGACAAAGCTGGATCTGGCAGCCCCAGACTTGCCCAAGGTCACCCTCCAACCTTCTGCTCTGATTTCAGAGTGAACCTTAGATGTTTCTGCATGTCCTTGTGGACACCTAACAGTGGAGCGAGGGCTACAGATGAAAAACACCAACCTGCAAAAGCCTTTCATTTACACACCATTAGAGTCTTGAGAGCTTCCTCCTTCTTTGGCCCCAATTTTTCCGAGGTTAAACATTCAATGGGTATTTTGTGTATACATCCACGGCCTTTGGTTTGATGAGGTTAAGAGCTAAACAAATTTAAAATTGGTTTTTATGTTTCTTAATATACAGATTCCCTCAAAAAGACCCCATGTAGTTTACTTTATATTTCACTAATATTTTAAAATTTAATAAGGTATCTTGACATTCATAAACTGCTACTAACAAGCACAAAGTACCTGGAATTCTGCTGCTTAAACTCCTCATATTGGTGGCATTAAACCCCTACGATGAAGTCAGACACCAGCACGGCGCCACGGCTGCAGCCAGCAGCTTCCACCTCACTGGGCAGGAGACCCTGCTTCTCATGCCCCTGCAGACTCGGGCGAGCAGCCATCCCTGATGCACCCATCTGTGGATCCTTGGGGGGAAAATAGCTTTCGGGGAGTCATTTGTTCTTATTAAGAAAAGTCCTAAAATGTACCCTTTTGTGGCTTTTGCATCTCAAAAACCAATCAGAACTGAAAGAACTAAAACTTATTTCTTAAGAATTTCACTAATGGGTCTCTCCATTTCCTATAATCCTTTATTATGAATTGAAAATTTAAAATTCTCAAAATAAGGGGAATTAGGGCATAACTGTCTCAAAGAAATATTCTCTTGTATATAACCAATACTACAGAATTTTTAAAAAGGATCACTCCTAAAGGATTAATAGGAACTTTTCCCAATTAGAAAGTTACAAATTACCCAGCAAAAACATCTTCTATTATATCCTCTTTATTTCTTGTGGTAAAGTACACTACCACCACATGAATCATTACAAAGATACTATTTTTCTAAATAAATAATAAAACGGGCATAACTCACCAATACATAGTAACAAAATAATTCCTAGGAATACTATGAAAAGCAAGGTAATAATTATCTCTCGGACAACAGAACAGGGAAATTGTATTTAAATTACTTCAGAAACAGGCGATAACAATTATTGCACAACTAATAAGAAGCACTGAAACACCATATCAAGCTCCAGGAACTCATATAATAAGAATTAGACAAATCAAAATTTACCTATCAAACAGTTGGGTCTAATATTTTAATCTCTAACATTGGGAAACTCCAGTATTACCTGGGAGATGTCCTTCTCGTTAAAAACCTTGTTGGCATTTCTTTGGACTTAAGAGTGATGAGTGATATCTCCTCACTCTACAAAAGGAATGGGCCAGTTTCTTTTTCTAATTTTAAATCCAAATAGGGAATTAATTTTTTTTTAAATTTGAAAATACTTTTCTAAGCATCTTCCATTTTTCTGTTTTTAAATAAAATCCATATTTAGGAGTTAAAATCAACAGACAGTTCTTGTACTTTGGCCATAAACATCACCACAGGAATGAACACCAAACCACCATCAAAAAAATGGACGGGACCTTGTGACAGACTGGGATACTGTGGAAGGGGGAGAGGCAGGCAAAGAGACTTGAGGCGGATTTTTTCCCCCCCTATTAACAAAGAGTAGAGAACCCACTCCCTAAAGTAAGATCAATAATTTTAACTATGTTTTTTTTTTTCCCCCCCCAGTGGTTTATTACCTTAGTAAACAGTCTATACAATTAATAAACAGCTTTTTGTTTCTTTAGAGAAGATCCTAACTTTTGTCAAAGATTTGATTATGCTCCTAACTTTTAAAACCCTGGCAAATGCTGAAAATATTGTGTTTATAATTTCTATTTCGATGGAAACATTTCTAGTTAATTGAATTTTAACATAGCCAAGAGGAAGAAAGGAGTGGTTTCAACTCAAGTCTCGTCCACAGTTTTAGGAAGAGAAAGGACAGAGAAATAATATCGGAAGGGAAAAATCATGTTTACAGTAATGGGTTCCAGGTTCAAAAACAAAAGGCAGAGGGAGGACAATGGCTGTTTCTCAGGAAGTGGATCTAGTGACTGACCACCACACCGTCTTGGAAAACTCCTTACCCTACCCCGGGGCCAGGATCTTTCCCCTGCTGTCTCCTACCTTCTCCTGAAGTCAACCTCAATGATGATCATCATTGGTCCCATGGAACTCTGACACAGGATGAGACTAGTGGAGTCTCCCAACGTAAACATCCTTGGAAGAGGAGCTCAGCCCTTGCACAGGTCACACTCCTGAGTCACTCAGGTGTCTGCAAAGCATTGTGAGCCTGTCCAACATGCAGTTTCTTCCTCACCCATCATGCTTTCCCTGATATCACTCATGACCAAACTGCAGTTAAGCAGTGACAGCACCCCTATACAGAGCATGCTTTCATTAGTCAACAGAGTTCATTTGCCCAAATGCCTTTATTCCTCAAGTCACCTTTTAGGGAGTGGCACAATACAAATAAATTAAAAGCTGTCCCCATTCCCCCAGGAGAACCTGAATCTGCAGGATTTTTGGTTGTGATCTTTAAAAAAGTTTTTGTTTTGCACTAGTGGTAATGTTGGAGGAGTAAAGGCCAGAAGTTGTGGAGAATGAACCTAACGCATATTCCCTATGTCTGAAAGAAAGGCAGGCTAGCAGGTGGTCTGTCTTCTCTCCAAGGCCCTTGTCCCAGGCACTGAGAAGCAGATCCAGGAGAACATTCAACAGCCAAGCTGTCCCTCCTGAAAGAACACCAGGCCCCTTGCACTCTTTGCTTCCAAAAGTCACACGACTGAAAGAAAAGAAAGACAGTAAAGGACAGCCAAATATGCGCAACGCCTGAGGGTTAGCGCCCCTCTGGCCTGAGGGCTCTTCCTGCCCGGCTGACATCTCCAGTCTTTCTGGCACCAGCAGTGCAGGCTCCTCCTCCCAGGGCTCCTCGGCGTCTTCTCTCCACACCAATCTCTTCATTTGAGGCGCTGAGTCACATTGGCCAGAGCCACTGCAAAGGCCTGCACAGCTGAGAAGGGGTACTGGAAGTCCAGAATGTATGCATTGCCGTCAATCCGTCCAAACTGCATCACCTGGGGGGAGGGGTGGCAGGGAGCAAAGACACGAAAGGAAACAAGGTGGGAAAGAGGCCACCAGGTCTGCTGGCTCCTGATGGAAGCACACAGCACAGACCGTGAGTAGTTCTTCAGGAAGAAGGTAATATATGAAACCAAAAATTGAAACATCAACAAATAGAAGCATGTTCTTTGCAAATATGATGGCAAATACTAGGAAAAAACCAACCACTAGGAAACACCTGCCTCAGGGGGAAAAGGTGCCATTAGGTGGGTATGGTGGAGCAGGATCTTGTTTTCCTTACAAATCTCATGGAATCATTTGACTAATAATACTTAGTACATGCATTACTTGGATTAAAAATACATAAGATAGCAGTGGGCATACTCAGAATCGTAATCCTAATGGCTCCACCTCAGAGACATTAGTTGTTTCCTCCCACCCTGCTTGGCTTCTTTTTATGGTCCTGGGTATTGAACCCAGATCCTTGCCTATGCTAGATAAGAGATCTTTTGACTGAGCTATGCCCCCCAAACCCTTATTTTGAGACAGGGTCTCCCCTAAGTTGCCCAAGCTGGCCTTGAACTTGTGATCCTTCTGCCTCGGTCTCCTGAGTAGCTGAGATTACAGGTGCATATCACCATGCCTGGCTCTCACTCGGCCTTTTGAAGTTTTCCTGGAAGGCCAAAGCACTGATATCCTTCACTTAGTGGCCACAGCCCTGCAACTTTCTTACCTGCCGCCCCTCCAACTCGATCTGGAAGTTCTTGGCCGACTCCTGGGTCACCCGCCCTCCAAAGTCCAGCTGGTACACCTGTGTAGCCTCGTTCCACAGAGGTTGCTTGTTGGCCATCACGTACACAAATCCCTGGCTGCCCAGACGCCCATCCTCCTTCTCACTGGCTTTGCGGCACTTGAACTCCTCCAGCTCACTGGCTGTGCGCAGACTCCTCTTGCTTTTCCACCCCTTCTTGCTGCCCTGGCTTTGGTTCATCAGCTCGTCCCCGCTGATGAACAGCTCGGGCTCACTCTCTGAGCTGTCCTGGAACTCGTTGGTTTTGTTCAACTTCTTTGACTTCAGCTGGTCTTTCTGACTCTTCACTTTCTTTTTTTCTCTCCCTAGGCGAGGACTGGAGATGAGCGAGTTAAAGTCACTCAGAGTCCTAGCCTCCTTCTTCACTTTACCCTCAGTGATGGCCTGAACACTTCCTTCCTCTGCTCGGCTGTCCAGTCGCTTCCGGTTCTTCTTTCCAAATTTTTCAGTCCGCTGGGGAACAGGGCTTTCAGTCAGGGAGAGGACTTCTTGGAAGTTGTCTGCGGTCTCTACCATCACCTCTGTACCCATGTGGCTTTGGAGGTCAGGTGGTGGTGGGGACACGAGGGGCTTCTCCACCACCACGTGGGGCTTGGGGGGAAGAGTGGCCTGGGGGTTCTGCACGGGGGGGCAGGTGCTATAGGAACTCCATGGGTGCAAGGCGATAGGTGGCAGCTGTAAACTGGAGCACGTGCTGCTTCCTGGGTACATGGGGGGCAAGGTGCAGTACGAGAGGCTGGGCGGGTGCGCTGGCTGCAGGACAACGGCAGACTCCTGTGGTGCAAACTGTGTTGGGGACAGGGCATCTTTGGGGGAGCAGGGAGCCTGCACTCCAGGCAAAGGGGTGTTATAGCTTCCTGGATATGGAACTCCCATTCCATAGCCTGTCTGGAAAGTGGCAGTAGGGCTGGCAGGAGACTTGGGGGAGACAAAGGGTACTCGGGTCACATCCAGGTGCTGGCTCTGCCCTAACATTAGAGGGGGCAGTTTTAAGGGGTTGGGCACCGAAGTCTGTGCTGTCCTTTCCTGGGGGACCCAAACATCCTCACCCAGCACAGGGTCCCACTGATAAGGGGGAGGCCGCTTCACAGTGACAGCAGCTTCGGGCAGCGGGGGGTGCCTAGGGGCCTTCTCAAGCTGACAGTGCTGGGACAGGGCCTCGTCCTCTGTGAAGGCTGAGTTCACGTAGTCAGTGCGGTCGCGGGCACTGTCGGGCGGGCTGAGGAGGCTGTAAGAGGACTGGGAGGCCAACGGGGAGGTGCTGACAGCATGGGCCAGAATGGTGCCTGACTGTGCGCTGGGCCCCGCGCCACTGCACTGGCTACAGGTGTACAAGGCTGGCGGGGGCCGCGCAGGGAGTTGTGCCACTGCTCCCCCAGGGCCACCCTTGGGCTTGGCCAGGGGCTGCAGTGGGGCTCGGGAGCTATCAGCCAGCTGGGCCATCTTGAGTGCAACCTCACGGTTGTTCCTCCGCAGGGTGGCATGGATGAGGCTGTTATCCAGTCTCTGGGCAGCACTCCGCCCCTGGGCCAGCTGGCTAGCAATTTCGGGATATGGGGGTGGGTCCCCTGTGGGTATGGAGTAGCGAGGGACTGTCAGGCGGTTTAGGGTGGCACTGGTGCAGGGCTGGGAGACCTTCTTCTCAGTGGCGGTGAGCCTCAAGGTAGCTGAGCTGCCTGGGCCGGGGAGGGTGTAGGTGTTCTGGGAGCAGAGCATCCGCGTGCGAGGCCGGCACACCTCCTCCACGTTGCCGCTGCTGTCGAAGGTAGTGATCCTCTCGTAGCCCAGTGGGGGCTGGTAATGTACTGATGTAGGGTAGAGAGAGAAGTCCCCTTTCTTCAAGCACACATCCACCGGGGCCTGTGGAGGTGGCAGAGGGGGTGGGGGTGCCGCTGTGGTGGGGGCAGCAGGGATGGTTCCTGGGTAGGGGGGTGGGGGATTCATCTTCGTCACCTGGATCTCCTGGGGGGCACTGAAGACCACTGTATCCCCCTCTGCTGCCAGCTGAGGCACCGGCCGCAGGGCCTTGGTGGACTTCTGTAGGTGTTCATGGTCTCGGTCTCCGTGGTCCACCACAGACAGCTGCATGGCCCCCTGTGGTGGCGGCGGCGGTGGCGGTAAGGGCAACTGAGGAGGGTTCTGAATGATGCGGCCCATTTCCACACCTCCAAAAATCACCTGACCAGGGTTGGAGTACCGGTTGGAGACTGGGTATTGGGTGGCACTGTCAACTGCATGTTCTGCTGCCCCCACCACTGTAGTTTGATTGGTCAGGATGTCCAGCTGCACATTCTGATTGGCCAGCAGAGACTGTACCAGGCCAATGCTCTGTGTGGGAGACATAGCTTGAGCTGAGCTGTGAATTGGTGCAATAGGGATATTCACGGTACAAGGTGGGTTGTTCTCAGGGACACCAGATGCTCCTGTCACTGAAAGGAAACTGGAATAAGAACTGCTTGCAAAAGAGTGTTGTGAAATAGGGTCAGAATAAGCAATACATCTGGACTTATCCCACCCTTAGCATGTAAAAGGCAAATGCTAGAGAATGAGCTGTGTTTGCTTAGAGAGAGGGCGACTGTTCCCCAAACTACTCTGTTTCTGGAAGGGCACACAGCAGCCTGACTGTTCTGTGGGTTAAGGGCATTGCCAGAGCTTTTCAATGAACAAAGATGGAACCTTCTGCATTTGGTACCAGGTGCCTGAATGATGCCATTACAAATAACTTCAGTTAAAGAAACTTGAGGGCAGTTGTGTAGTGTGGAACTCTACTGGGGACTTACAATGTCTAGGCTTCCAACCTATCCATAATTGTGGATTGGTTAGAGTGGGAAGTGTTTCCAACACATACACATCTGAAATTTGTACACAAATTAAGATTCTGTAAGTAGAATCACCTAAAATGTAGAAAAACCAATAAAGAATCTGCTAGCAAATGTGCATATTGGGTGAAGAATAATTTCACAGGTTAGGCAGCCCTAATTAAATGCTCTTTGGCATTTCAGACACTACGGAAGGTAGAGCTACTGAACAAAACCCTATCAACACTCCCTATGGCATGCAGTGAGGATTTCATGGAGCATGCGTGTGAACCACACCGGCAGGCAGCTGCTCAGAGCTGCTGTCTGTACCCATGTCGGAAGTGCACCCTGGCAGTTGAGCTCTTAGAAGCCTAATGAGCCACTGTGGCTCCTGTTCAGAGAACGCTTCCATTAACTCAGAAGCCCGAAGGATGGGGCTAACTGCCATGTGGCAACTAGTCCCTGGGCAGGAAACAGATCTAATAGGCTTGTGGTACAGGCTGGCTGACATCACACCAGAACTCCAGAAAGCAGCCAACTGGCTTATCAAAGAGTTGAGCCCACCCTTGGTGCCTGTAACTAAGGTCTCTAGTAAGATATAACCATCCTCTGGCTGCACAAACCTGGTTCCATTTCAAGTTTCCTATCATAACTGTGCAGATCTCTCTTCCAGATGTTCTCTGGTCTGCAGGGTATAGTGAGAACAGGCATCTTCCCCTCCAAAGGGAAGAGTCTCTTTACTGAGTCACTGTCAGTGAATGGAAGCCCTCAGTAAACCCGCCTCGCTCCCTGGGAGCCACAAACAGCAGCAACAACTGCAGCAGCAATATAGCACTGGAGGGAGCTATTTGGGGAGATAAGGGAGACCATTAAGGGTAAAGTGTAAAAGACACTAAGTATAAAATTCCCTAAGAGAGGAACCACAACAGAGCAGTCACATGTGTGAACACACCTGGTAAATCATCTTCATCTTCACTGAAAACATTTGGGTTGAAGACAGGTAAGTTAATATAGTCCATGGAAATCTTCCGAACTTCTGGGAGATAGATAGTCATCTGCCGTGGCTGGAGATGCAGCAGGCTGGTTTTATAGATCACTGTGAGGATGAAGGAGGACACGATGAACAGAGGTACGTCAGAGGAGAGCCAAAGCACCAGTGGAGTAGTGGGAAGAGAAAAGGAGGGCTGTGGCTCTCTGCCATCAGAAGACAGCTCTACATGTAGGGCCACAAACCCAAGGAGCTCCTTGTCCCTGTGCACCTCTATGCAAGGCTGGTGCTCGGGCTGATGGCTAAGGGACTCATGTGTTCACCTCTCCTGCCCACAAAAGAAAAAGAATATAAATTTTGGTGAAATCATTATGTATGGTTCTATATAACTTAAAGAGTTAATGCATTAAAGTGCTATTCTTTGTTGTCCAGATTGACAAATAGGGAAAAAAAAATGTGAGGAGGGATTAGGAAGGCAACATCAGCTTCCTTTAGGAAGAAAACTAGGTGTCTTTGATTTTTACTGTATATTTCTCTTAATCTATTGAATTCTGAATCTCTTATGAGTTTTTAAAATCAAGAAATGCTAAAAAAATTTTCACGGGTTAGGCAGTCCTAATTGAAGGAAATAAAATATCCAATACAGTGAACTACACTCACTTTTTAAGTTCACAATATACAGTCTTTGAAATATTTAATGGGACACCCTATATATATTATGCCTTCCAGAATCTAAGAGTTAATATCTGTTCTCCAAGAGAATCATGTGGAAAATTTTTGTAGCTTGATAACAGTAACATATAGACCCAAATGCTCTTTTTAAAAAGGTTAACGATTTGAACAATGATTCCAATGCTTTTGTCTTAGGGCACCCAGATGACTGGCAGCAGGCAGCATCTGCTTCTTCAAGGACTCTCACAGGCTCATTTGTGGATCTACTCATCATACAAGAAATAAGGGTAGAATGAGAAGATCCCTTAAGTGAAGTCTGACTTCCATTCCTTTTTTCAATATTTACTATAGGCAGATGGCTGAGTTGTCAGCTTACTGATGTGGGGATAATAATGATATTCAAACAGTGGTTATTAAAAATCAACCATCTCCATCAACAGGGCACTGGTGCACAGCTGCACAGACTTTTGTGGTCCTCAGAGAACTTCTAGGTTGCTGAAAATATGCTTTCTTTGCATCATATACAGGGGTGGTGTGTTCTATCTCCTCACTTTTATGTTTTACTTTTATTCATCTTTTTTCTTTGAAGCTAAGAAACCCTAAAATGAAAAAATCCAAATGCAATGCTCTTTAATAAATCTCTGAAGATGCAGAGCAAAAGATCTTTTTTTTTAACATCTGATTTGCAAGAATTATTTATATTAAAGGATCTGCATGAAAACAATCTTACAGATTTAAAATTTTTCAAAAACCATTTTTAGTAGGTCACATAGCACATCTGAGATGCAGCCACAGGCCCGTCTGAGCTGGCCTGGCAGAGACGTGTATATGGGAAACGAGATGGCAATGAGGAAGACAGGGATGGGCCACAGCCTCTCAACCAAACGGGAGCCACCCAGCAGAAAGAAGGTATTTTTAAAGAATCTGCCATTTTCCTTTCTTCTTTGTCTCTGATGTCAGTCTCACAAGGGAGCACTCCTCAACTGGGCAGGATGCAGATGAGAACCAAGGTCTGCATTCTGGCCCAGTTTCAGTCCCCTTAGTTTGGTTTTCCTCTGTGTCTCAAACTTGTCATGGGTGGGGCATTTATCTGGTACTGAAAAATGAAATTATAAATATATACATATTTTTTTATAGTTTCTTTCTTTTTTTTTTTTTATATATTTTTTATTTTTTAGTTTTCGGCAGACACAACATCTTTCTTTGTATGCGGTGCTGAGGATGGAACCCGGGCTGCACGCATGCCAGGCGAGCGAGCTACCGCTTGAGCCACATCCCCAGCCCTGAAATTATAAATATTTACCACTAAGAACAGTCAGCCAACTTCTTAAATCTCTTAAAACTATTTCCCTCCATTTTGTTCAGATGTTTCTTGTAATTCAAGAAGCTGGACTCTGGTCCCACGTGCCCACATAAACCAAAATAGCTAAACATCTTTGAGAGCTTTGACAGAGTTTTGTATTTCTCTTATTTATTTATTTTTTTTTAATTCAGGAATTAACTTTTTTAAAAAAGTGCCAGTAGCAAAAGTGACCTAAAAAATTAATTCAAACTTTTCTGAAATCATAGTGGCTGGAGTGAAGGTTTGGCAGAACACACAGGCTAATCTGGTGCTGTTTTAGGAGCTCATTTTCCACTTCAGGCTGCCAAAGGTTGAAACTGAATCTTTTAGTCTGATTTCAAATGGGGCAGTGGAATAACAGAATAAGATTTTTTTTTTTTTACCTGCACCGAGGTTGGTTGGCAGGAAAGCAGCCAAACCCACAATCTTAAATTTGGTTCCCCAGATATTGGACGTGACCTGAGCAAGATAATTGTGCTGTGAGGGAAAAAAGGAAAAGAAAAAGTCAGAATCTCAGTCTACTTCCATGTTTTTTATTAGTCCCTGTAAGAATTTTCATACTTATTGCACACCATCAATCATTCCTGCCATCCTTCTGTCGTTTTTAAGACCAGGTGTTAACTAGAACAGGCCAGGCTCCCATTTCCTAATGGCCGTGCACACAGCAAGAGTGAGGGTGGTTCTGTCCTAGCACGTCCACGTGTGCAGTTTAAAAAGCCATCAAAGCTGGAATATGGGGGCATGTACCCGTAATCCCAGCTACTCAGGAGGCTGAGGCAGGCAGATCACTTGAGCCCAGGAATGTAAGACAAGCCTGGGTGACACAGAGCAAACCTGTCTCAAAATAATTTAAATCAATAAATAGTCCACCAAAGTGGTTTGGGCACAGTTTTCTTTGTCCCTGCTTTCCCCCAGTCACTGGTCTAAAAAAGGAAACCAACTCTGAATCCACTGTTCTCCTTGGAAATTCTCTTGGAAACTCTTTGTGTTTCCAGCAGGCTGAGTGGAGGCAAAGGAGGCAGGGGAGTCAGGTACGGCTGGACTGAGGGGCCATGGTTGGGGTTCTTGCTGAAGACAATGGCGAGTCACTCTAGGACAAGAATTGGCTTGAAGGGGCACAGGTAGAAAAGTGGATGTGCCTCAGTCAGAGTGCCACTGGAGGAAGTTTCTAGAGGCAGAGAGGCACATGGAACAGAACCAGGCACCTGAATGCAGGTGGTAGAGAGTAGGGCAGGCAGGTAGGGGAAGGATGATGGAGTGTCCAAGTGGCTGGAGGGTTCAGCCATGTGTTACTACCTGAGTGATGTCTTCAAAAGGAAACTCTCTCCGAGTCAGGCTGGGTGAGCCGATGGAAGGCTTTCGCATAGGCAACCTTGGAGATCGGGAGATCTCCTGAGCAGCCCGGGGCAGCTTGGGAGACTTCCGGGCCTCAATGCTGATCCTGTGGAGACAAAGTGAGGGGGGTCAGGCATGCACAGAGGGGTAAGGCCAGTATTTCTTCCCTTCCAAGGTCAGCCGTGGACATCAATTCTCTGCGGCCAAGGTCCTATTTTCACAAAGCTCTTACTCCTGCTTTGGCTTTAGGAATATGAGGAAAGAATGAACTGTATATTGAATAATAAATACAACATCTGAAAATATGTTGAAATTAGATCAAGATTTTTTTCCCTCCCATTTCTCTGTATGGGGGATTGAACCCAGGGCCTTGTACCTGGTAGGCAAGTGTTCTACCCCCAGCCCCCAATTGAGTCATTTGAAAGGAACTTCATTTGTAAGGGAACTGTCTTTCACTTTCTACCCACTTAAGAGTAAGTTTGGAAATGTCCACATGACTTCTGCCAGGGGTGTGTACAATCAGTCCTGGGGAAAATGCAAGAAGGGAAGTCCTCTCTCACTCTGAGGCCACTATGATTTTTTAAAATTCCTTCCACGACAGTTTGAATTTTAACAGATTCATCTAACACTTTACCACCTGCAATAGTTATATCAGATCAATGAATCTAATACTTTTCTGCTGAATTCTGACACCAGATTCTAGCTCTGCTCGGTTCTTTATACTTTCTTTCTTTCTGAGGTGCACATGTTCAATGCCAGTCTACCCCAAAGAGAGGGTTACAAATGAATATAACAAGGTTTCTAACATCCTATAAATATGTGTTGAACCTCATACATAATGCTTGCAAGCTTGTTGAGAAACTTCAGGCTCCTGAGGAATAGGGGAATTGGGGATCAAGTTAATGAAAGCTGTGAGCCAGGGCTATCAGCCTGGATGCTCTGTGGAGGGGGGGTTCCAGGCAGGAAGAGGACGAGGAAGGGACCAGGCAAGAGGTGGCAGCCTTAAATGGACATCTACATGCCAAGGGTTTAGTTTCTTATATATAGTAAGTGCCCTCTGCCCAATGAACTAATTGCTTCAGAGCTAGGCATTTGGGTATGTTTACATCTAATGGAAAAAGTCAAGCATTGTGGCAGCACTGGAAGGTTCAAAATTTTATGTGCAATTTTAACAAACTTTAGAATAAAGATGAAAAAAAATCAGATTGCTGGACCAACTGATATCTATATGGGAAAATGAACTTTTACCTCTAATTCACACCACACACAAAAATTAACTAGATGTAAAGTTGATCTGAGATACAAACTCTCGAGCTGCTAGAAGAGAACAGAAGACCATCTTCTCAGCCTTAGGGTAGACCAAGATTTTAAAATAGGACACAAAATGCACTAACCATAAAAGGATTTCACATGCTGGACTATTTGTTAAGTATATACATTACTAAAGACCCATTGCTAGAATATACAAATAACTCTTGCAAATCAGTAAGAGAAAAACAACCCAATAAAAAATGGGCAAAAGGAGATAGATAGCCAGGTGGGCTGATCCGCATATGAAAAGGTACTCAGCCACTTAACTGGTCAGAGAAACTAGACCTAAACCATAATGCAATATCACTATATACCCAGAAGAATGGGCAAAATTATTTTGAGCAATGACAATGGAGCTATAGGTGAGAATGGACGCAGGTAGAGCTCTCATGTGCTGCTGCTGGGAATTTAACTTGCTGCAGCCAGTTTGGAATAATGTGTGGCAATTTTCAGAAAGTTTAACAATGATCTAACTCATGACTGCCCCTCCCTTCTTAAGTGTACACCCAAGAGAAATGAGTGCATGTATTCAAAAAAGAATGTTTATATGGATTTATTCACAGTAGTCCTAAACTACTAAATATCCATGGAAATACAATAAACACACAGAAGTATATTTGCAATAGTGGAATAATTCCACAGAGCAATAAAGAAAGACAAACTACTGATACATGCAATAACACAGATAAATCTCGAAATCATGTTAAGCAAAAATCCACATATTGTTTGATGCAACATATATGAAGTTCTAGAACAAGTAAAAATAATCTATCATGACAGAAGTCATATAAAATGGAAGAGACACATGGGATTCTCCCTGATGATGGGCATGTTCTTTATCTTGAACCGAGTGGGGACACAACTGGTATATCAACTGCCCAATGAACTAGCTGCTTCAGAGCTGGGCATTTGGGACTGTTTATATCTGTATGTAAATTGATTGAACACCTTAATTTTGCATAGCATCATGGAGCTGTAAAGCTAATGAGGATCTTGGCAAGGATCTGGTCCATCCATTATCATCCATAGATAAGGAAGCTCTTATCTCTATCCAAGGTCATACTGCCTACAATGCTGGCAGTGGAGAAGGCAGGCAGTACTCTCTAAGACAATGCAGGCCTGTCCATTTACTCTTAGTTTTCTGTCTTCAGACAAACCCTAGGAACTTGGGGCATTAAAATACCATGTCTTTTTGACAAATTTACTATTATTTTCTCAATTACAGCACTTAATTTGGTGTTCTCAACAGGCAGCACCCACTGTAAAACCTTGTTCTTCCTTTTCTTAAATTGTAACAAAAAACAAATAAACCTGAGAACTATGACCAGCCCTATGTCACCCACCACTGCTACTAACTAGCCCTGGAGATATTCTGAGGCTTGGGTAAACTTCCCACCGAGTGTCTTTTCTATCCTTAAGAAAAACAAAAAAGAGCTGTAATTATTCCAAGTACAGTCTCCCAGAAGAAAAAGTGATGAGGGGGAAAAAAAGGTTGATCGTGACATACAACTGTCAGCTTCTTCCTTCTTTTTTCTTTTTTTTTTTTTAATATTTATTTTTTAGAAGTAGTTGAACACAATAACTTTATTTTATTTCTTTTTATGTGATGCTGAGGATCAAACTCAGGTCCTCGCATGTGCTAGACGAGCGCTCTACCTCTGAGCCACAACCCCAGCCCGTCTTCCTTTTTTTTAACATAACAAAGTTTATTTATTTATTTTTAATTTATTTTTTAGTTGTAGATGGACACAATATCTTTATTTATTTTTATGTGGTGCTGAGGATTGAACCCAGTGCCTCACATGTGTGAGGCAAGCATTCTACCACTGAGCTATAGCCCCAGCCCTAACAAAGTTTATTTGAGCAAAAAAATGTTCTTGAACTGGGCAACATTCTGGATCAAACATGGTTCAGAATATGCCCCTAGTGTCAGATTCAATGGGACTCATTTGCTAGCACAAACACATTTCTGTCCAGAGCTTAAAAAAAAAAGGCTGGGGGGAACACCCTGAAGACTGGGATTACCTTGGGAGTTTGGGTGACTTGCTAGCTCTGGAAATTTTGGGAGATTTCTTGGCAGCCCAGTCGTCACTCAGCTCAATGTCACTGGAGTCCGAGCAATTGCAGCTGTCAATCACAGTAGAAATCAAGCTGTTTCCATAGATCTCATCTGCAAGATACCAATTTAAGGGAAGCTAAATCAAGTAGACTTTAACAATGATCCCTGCATAAACCAGAGGACAGACTGGCGGATATAGACCAACAGGAGCCTTCCTAGGTTGTAAGCAGGTTCCCAGGGCAGCGGTCAGGGAGCCTTCGCTTGGCATGAGTTTCTTAACTGGCTAGAAACTTTCCATTTCAGCCTCTAAACCTAAAGTAATGGCCTGGAGAGTCCGTCAGTCCTAATCCAATAGAATTAGGACCTTATAAAAAGAGAAAGAGCAAGGTCTCTTTTTAATGCACAAGGACCGAGGACAGGCTGTGTGAACACACAGAGAATTCTGGCAGCTGTCCAAAAAGCAGGAAGAGCTCTCCTTGGAACTTCCTGTGACAACACCCTGATCTTGGGACTTCTCACCCTCCATAATTGTGTGAACCAATTCTACTAATAAATCACGTACACACAGAGGATGAGTTTTGTTTCTCTAAAGAACCCTGATTAATCCTGATTTTGGTACCGGGAAGTGAGTGCTGCCGTAGTGAATAGTGGAATAAACGAAAGAAGCTTTGCAACTGGTAATGGGTAGAGGCTGGAAGGTTTGGAGGCGCAGCAGAAACACAAACATTAAGGGCAGTTCTGACAGTTTGGGACTCAACGCTTATAACCTCATTGAACTTTAATTATCCCCTGAAAGTCCTATCAAATACACTCACACTGGAGGTTAGAACTTCATATGTGAATTTGGGGGAGAGTGCACACAGTTCGGTCCATAGCAAGTTCTGATAAAGATTCCTTTTGAAAATCTGTGAATTTTCACTAAAAAATATACTTGGAGAACATTTACAACAGTGGATCACAAACTTCAGTGCATAAAAATCACTGAGAACCCACAGCAAACAGGAACTTATATTAAATAAGTCTCCCTGGTGGTCTGCATGGAGATGGCCCATGGACAACATTTTGAGAAACAATGATGCATAAGCTTGGAAGAGTTAATTGGCTTCTCAAGATGAAAAATTCTTGGCTTTTCAAAGTCAGGAATCATTTCCTTCTCTGAGCTAGTTTATATATACCATTCAGTTGGCAATTAGTCACATTGTGCCTTGTGACACAGCTTCTACTTTTGTCATGAGGTATTTAAATCTTGATTTCTTTACTGAACTTTTCAAGTGTTTGTCTTGTCTTGCAGAAGGGTTTACAAACTCCTTAAAAACAGAGATAATCCTGGGCCTTCTCCGTTATCTAGGAGGCTAAAGGACCTCATACAAAATAGGCACTGTTGACTGGTTTGCTTTACAACTTATAATTCTTTAACTATAAAAATAAAACATGGCAATCCCCAAAGGATTGTTAGCAATTGGTCAGTCTCTTTGGTATGAGCTGACAAATGTCAGCACTAGGGGAAAGCAGGCCTTTGGGTAATGAGGTCAGGCTTTAAGCAAGTCTGGGGCCTTAGGAGGCTGCAGCCTTGGTGCCCACATGTCCCCTCCTGTCCCCTCTGTAGTGGGAAGACAGACAGTTCTTCAGGGGAGTACCCTATGATTTCAGCATAGGTTTTATGGAGTCCCATCCAGAGGAAGGGCCTTAGATACTGACAGCCAGAGAGAACATGTGCGCAGGCTCTGCTTGGGACTCGTTCTCTGTACCCCTTCCCCAGGCACCTCCAGTTAGTGTCAGCTTTCCTTCTCCCTTTCCTGAAACCATGCTAACATCTTCTGCTCTGTTTTCTATCTTCCCTCTCCCTCCTTCCTATATGCCTCCTCCTCCACAGCCCCAAATTTTTCTACTTGCTTTCTGTTCCTAGTACCAGTTTGTTACATAAGTCAAAAAACAGGAAAAAATGCATATCTAATATTTTAAAGTAGAGGTTCATTGCTTTTGAATTTATACAGTAACACTGGTAGGAGAATGTTCCCAATGATGCTGAGCAAATAATGTGCAGCGGACAGGTAGAGCAACTGCGTAAAACATCAGCATGGGAAAGCGAGGTTTAGGGTGCACAAGCCCACTGCTTTGTGATATAGGGTCATGCACATGTCACAGCAGCTTTAGGGATGTAATGACAGACAAAGGATAACCTGATGGGCAGGACAGTGAACTAGTGCAAGGAAGTAGGGACATTTAAGTATAAACTAATAAAAACAGATTCAATCCAATAGTGTTGTTTCAAGGTCAAGCACTTGGGAAGCTCTGGGGGACAAAAATATGACTCAGTTCCCTCCCTTGGGTCCTCAGGATTTGATGGGCAAAGCCTTTGAAGCACGATGACTGCAGTGTGCTGAGCAGGTCTCCACAGCCCATGATCAGGGATGGTACCAAGGACAGTGCTGTTCACTCTGTGGTGGGTGTCAGGTAATGTCTCACAGAAGGCAGCACATTGAGCTGCAGGTACTGATGGGTACGCAGACACTGGGCTAGCATTAAGTGGCACCAAACACCAAAGTACCTTCTTACAAGAGCATCACAGTCTAGGATCTGAGAGAGAGGGAGGCAAGAGTATCCTTAACACATTAACTAAACAATGAGGACCAGCAAAGGAGGGAGTCTGTACAAAGGTAGAGTGATCCATCATGTTAAAGATTTTATGGACAAGCAGGAAATTTTCACTGGTAACCAGCTAAAAAGCAGTTAATGGCGTATCAGTGAAGGACATAGGCAGAAGGCCAGGGACAGGGCTGAAGGCTTCAAGTGTTCTTTCTTCTTCTTCTTTTCCTTTCTTTCCTTCTTTTTTCTTCTTCTTTTTTTTTTTTTTGGCAGCGCTGGGGATAGAACCCAGGGCCTCATGCATGCTAGGTAAATGCTCTGTCTCTGAGCCACACCCCTGGCCCTGAAAAGATAAATTATCTCACCTACCCAAGGAGGGCAGGGACATGGCCCATTACTATTTTCAAACCACCTCAATATGACATTACGGCACTCATGAATGCTTGGTCTTTAATTGAAAGAGGAGGCTCTTCCTTCTAGAAGCTGGATCAGCCTTCCCTTCTCTCAGAGCAGGTTTTCTCTACCATGGCCCCAACTCCATCATGCCTTATACAACATTATTAACCTATCAGAAAGTACATTTAGAAAACTGTCACTTAAATAGGATTTTAGGAATGTAGGAGCTTCAGGGATATTCCACGCTAGCCAACTCAGGCTCACTTCACAAAAGGCATTCTTTTGGCATGGGTTGTAAGTAATAACATTCCATAACCATAGGGGAACAAGGGCTCAGTCCCTCAGCAAGGGTCCCACCTGTCTTGCTGTCTGTCCGTGGGTCCATGATGACAAACTCTGGCCGTAGCTTGCTGATACGCCGCCCCTTCAGGATGGGCACGAGCCCGCCCAGGTACTCCAGATAGAGGGTGTAGCACGGGCCGCCCACCTCCGGGTCATCCTCTGTGCGCTTCATGGTGCAGTGCAGCCGCTCATTGCCTGCTGAGGGGTAGCTGACAAAGTCTCGCATGTTGTTGGGGTCTGGAATTGGGGGCTAGAGGCAGGACACAGGCAGAAAAGGAAAGAGCTGGGACTCCAGAGACTCACACAGAGAACAGAGAAGGCGTGGGCACATCAGGGAGCTTGGGAAAGGTTAACTATGTGGTATGGAATAGCAACTCACAATTTGTGGGTGCTCATCACACAACACCTAAGCTAGGATCCCACTTGAGACAATTAAATCAGAACCTCTGGGGGTAAGACTGGTTAGGTTGTTTCCTAATATGATACAATACAGCAATGTTGAAAACTGCTGGTGTGGAATCAATGGAAAACATCTAGGAAAAAAAAATCATGAGAGATTCTAAAACTTTGAAGTATCAGTAAAAAAAAAAGCACCCAACAAATCAATCTGATACTCAGAAGTAGAGATAAAAATATAGAAAAGGACCTAGGATACTGAGGACCTGCACGAGTAGCAGGTTCATATTCACACGCTGCCTTTATAGTTTCTGGAGGCACAGTCAGTATGAAAGATGGCAGGCGGCTGTGTTGGGCCAGGGATCAGGGTAGGGGGGACTCTCCCTCCAGCACAGCAGAGAGGAGAGCAGGCCTAAATTTTGACTGGGTCCAATCCTGCCTCTTCCCTAACTAGCTGTGAGGCAAGTTACTTCACTTCTATCAATTTCTTTCTTGGTTTCTCAAGTGGGAACAAGGTCAGATTCTGTTTGGAAGTTAGGATGGAACAAAACTGATTTTTACAAAGGATGGTACAAATCTAGTATACAGTTAGTGCTAAATAAACACTTGCTCCTTTGATCATCAGGACGACAGGGAGTCAAGCTGGGAATACCAGCATGGACATGAGAGAGGTGAAACTACCATACAAGGCAAAGCTCACTTGGATACTCAGGGAAGACTGCGGGCATGGAAGGACATGGCGCAACTCTGCAGAGTCACACTTGAGCCATTTTTGGACACTCTGGTGAAGCAGGGAGCCCTGTGCATCTTTTCTGATGCCCTCCCCCATCTCTCCTGTCCCTATCCTCCTCTTGGTGAGCAGAGGGTGGCAGAGAGGTGAGGATGGAGAATGGGGAGGGCAGAAGGCTGTACCTTGATGGTGGGGATGAAGGCAGTGGAGAGGTAGGAGCAGAGGCGGGGGGGCAGGGTCAGCTTGCTGACATCCTTGTCTTCTCGCAGGGTACTGGCAATGGCCTGCTGGCACAGCAGCTGTAGGCTGGACACCCGGTGTTCCACTCGAACCACGTACAGGGCGGGTCCTGAGGCCATCAGCAGCCGCGAGTCCCTGTGGCCCCAGCAGATGGAGATGATGGGGCGCTGCAGGCAATGAGAAGAAGACAGTGCTTAAGCTTTTGCTCTTCTGGTGAACAATGGACATCATGTCCAGTGTTCTCAGTAAAATAAAGTGAGTTGACAGTATTGAGAATATTGGTTTTAAGAGCATAATAAAGAATATTAAATACCACATTATGAAAATTGAGCATTTTAATTGAAAAGGAATGAGATCTTTAGGCCAGAGCACAAATAAAGGACTCAAATAATTTCATATTTTTCTGTACAAGCACTGTCTTGTTTAATTTGGTGCCATAAATCCTAACAGCTCTATATAATGGCCCTTCTACTAGCCAGGGCAATCACCCCAGGATGTAGTCATCCATATTCCGTACTGAAGTGCTGGTCATCAGAATCCCCAAATTACCCAGTGTTGTTTCCCATAGCTCAGGGAGGTGGTGGGTAGGTAGATCTGAAGGCTCTTTCCGTCCATCCCAACAGGCAGCATTTCAGAGTCAACTCAACACTGGACGTGGGGGGCCTGGGCATGTGAACTGGGGAATATTTCCCAGTCAAAGTCTCTTTAATTTTCTCAGGAGTCAACTGGGAGCACTGTGAGAATTAAAGGACATGGTGGTACCATGATGCTTCTGGGACCCATCACAATCTACAACCCAGGTATCATTCACTGCTAATCTCCAAGTGACTGGGCAGGGAGGCAAGGGGAAAAGCTCTGTGGAAAAGGGAGAGGTGGCAGGGAGAGAGTTCCTGTGGTGGCCTTGCCAGGCGTTTGTGGCCATGATTTTTTTCAAAAGGCATGCTGAAATCCAAATATGTATGTTAGAAATGTCTTGAACTGAAAACCCCCAAAGCTCAGGGGTGCCATTAGCCAGGCAGAGAAGAAAGAGGTAGAGAGCTGTGATGGAGAAGCAGCGAGAAATGTGTTCATTCCCATCCAAACAGATGGAGCACTAATTTAATGAAGTCTCCAGGGGGTTCAGAAACCAGAAAAGGGAATACCAGATCTTTTATATGAATGACAGATAGGAACAGAATTCACAACACTTTAGTGACAAACATCAAAATAAAAGAACACATGAAGACACTTCCTTAAAATACCCCCCAGGGTCAGCTAATCCTGGTTTCAACTTCAAAGCAAAATGCAAGGCTGAGGATAACTCATCTTGCATTTCCATCCATGAGGCCAGGCAGTCCCAGGATGGGACAAGATTAACAGCCAACACCCCCAACTCCCTAAGGAGGACTGAGTGATTGCTGGCTGTGGACCTAAAACCCAAGTCTGAGGGTTTCTGAAGCATGTTCAAGCTGGGTCTCCTCATGAGATGATCCCACCCAGAGGGCAGACCCCATAACAGGGGACTGTGAGCTCACAGCAAGGCACAACCACTGCTGAAAACCAGGACACCAACACAAAAAATACAAAAAAGTCTCCGGCACCATCAGCCCTGTAATTGCAGGTTAGAACAGAGGCCCTATCAGCACCAGCACCAAAATCTGAACCCAGGGCCTCCCTACTATATGATATACACACACCCTACTACTGAGGTACATCTCCAGCCCTCATGCTTAATTTGAAAGGCAAACTGCTGCCTCTTTATTCCTGAACCCCTAAAATAATATTCTGCAAAGAGCTCAAGGCATGAAAACAGTCCTCCATCATCACTTGACTCACTGCAGCTGGCTGCAGACATGAAACACTTCTCCCATCTTCCATTCCTCCTTCATCAATTGATCCATCTGACATGCTGGTGGTTACAAAGCAGGAACTGCAGATTTATCCGCCCTTCTCCTAGTTCTGCTTGTCAGAGTAACTATCTCTGTTGAACAGCTGATTATATGTTTTACATAAAATTATCATGGGTAAGTATGTATGTCTTTGTGTCAAGAACTACTAACAGACTCTCAAACTGGATGAAAATCCTGTTACATGTCCACCAAATAATCACTTCCCATCATAACAAAAATAACCATGTCTTCAAAACTTACCACATTCCAATAGCACACAGAGTGCCTGCACATACTCCCTCAGCAGGTCCTCTCAACTCGGCTACACAGGTATTATTAACCCATCTAACACAGGAGGAAAACAAGGCTGAGGGGGCTGGGTAACTCAATCACAGCTCAGGAGTGGGAGAGCTAGGGCTCATCTCACCAGCGGGTGCTGCCTCTGAAGTGTCAGTATACCCACGCTTGGACTAAAGAATGTGCACTGTTTCCTTGCAAAACTCAACTAACTGCCAGTCACAGATGCGGTGATGAGTCCATTATTCTCCCCTAGTCTGTTTTGCTCAGAAACAAACCAAACGATGTCTATGGAAAAAGCTAATGGACAAGAGAACAGACTTTACCAACAGAACATGGACAATGACTTGACTGGTTCATTTATGGCTGAAAATAAGCCGCAAATCATGTGGGCTAGCATGCAAAGACAAATGACCAGGGAATATTGGTAGATGAACTGGAAATAGCATTAGGATGATATGCCTGGATGGTGAGGGAGGACAGTGCTATTACAAACTGGGCATCACATGAATGTGAAAAACAGATCCCTCAGTCAAACAGGAGTGTGAGGTCTTCAAAGATTAAAGGACAGAAACCAGAACCCAGGAAAAAGAGCTGAAATTATTTAGCCTGGACAAATAACACCTACAGGGTTTCAAGGGAATCATTATTATCTGGATCAAGGTTACCCCCAAATTCCTCCTTCTAAGAACAGGACATGGATACCAAAAGGAATTTAAATTAATTTGGGGTGCAGGACTCATTCATTTACCCAAGTTCGGGATGGTTTACTCCAGCCTGGGGGACACATTAGTTTTTGTAGCCTATACTCCTATGAAATGATAAAGTAGCCGAGAAAGTGTTAATACCTTTCCTCTTGTGATTTTTAAGGTTGTATCACAAAAACACAGGGAAGAAATTACAGATAATAAAAACTGTCCCTCTAGTGTGAAGATTTCCAGGTATCATCTGTGTGGGGAAAATTAATTCTTGTGGTTACCATTTAGTCAGATGTCAGGCAGCAGGGACATGACCTCTCAGGATCCCCATAAACCTGTCCACAGAAAGTCCCTTTATAACACATTGTCTTTCATTTTCAAAATCACATTTCCCAGCCTGCTAGGCTCATGTTACAAATACGCTGCTGCTTTGGAAGCAGTCAGATTTCAAACACAGGTGTCCAGTCTTGACTTGGCAGCCATCATTTTCTGTCACTCTGTCCTCTGGGCTCAGCCATTCTGGCAGAGCACGAGCCCACTGTCTGTTTGTCCACAGACCTCACCACACAGAGCATCCTTCCTCCTGAGGAATCTCACCTGTTGGGATAAGCTGCTAGAGAGAAATGCACTCCATGTTCCGTTCCAGTAAAACCCTGGGACATACAAAGGTCCCTCAGACTCATGTTCTAATCTGAAGAGCTGCTATCCACTAGGAAGAACTAGAAAGCTTGTGGATTTAATCTCTCAAATCACATAAAATGACTGATGGCTAAAACTGTGAAGTTGAAAATGTTAAAATCTTGTGGGGCTGGGTTTGTAGCTCAACGGTGGAGCGCTCACCTAGCATATGTGAGGCACTGGGTTCTATCCTCAGTACCACATAATAAATAAATACCTACATACATACATAAAATAAAGCTACAAAAAAACCCTTAACTTGTGTAAAGAGGTTCACGTATTTGGTGCATCGGAGGTAAAAGGGCGAAACCAAACAAAACAAAGAAAAAGGAGCTGCATCTAAGAGAGTCAGCAAGGTGGACACTGCTGCTCTGCTGGATCCACAGGAGCTACTGCTCACCTGGGAGGATGTGTCATTCACCACGGCAGGTGCGAGGCACAAGGTTAATGGAGAGTCCTCCTGCCCTGCACCTCCCTCTTTGGATGATGATGCTGAGCAATGTAAGCAGTGGGTGCTGGCTTCCTCTCCCTCTCTTCCTCTGGACAGCAGTATGGACTGTACCCCTGAGTGACCACTTCTCACGCCTTACTATGGCACCCCATCTCCTGCCACTACACAATACATGCCCTGTGTCAACCCAATCATTTATTCATCTATTGCACCACCAACCAGTCATAAAATAAAATATTTGCCAAATGTATACAATGGACCAGATCCATTCTAGGCATTAGGGGAGCAATGCTGAACAAGACAAAATCCACCCCTCGGGGAGCTTACATTCTGGGGTGGTAGAGAGAAAGAAACATCTTAACATGTTTGACAGGGACGACCTGATAATGTCAGTAGTGAGGACGCTATGCAGTGAAGACAGGGCGGCGTAAGGGACTAGAGAAAGAGCGCAGGGAGCAGGCAAGACCGCTCCAAGGAGGCCCTCTGAGCAGAAGCCTGGCTGAGAGGATGGCATGCATCACTGAACTGGCATCAAAAGCTTCCTTCCAGTATTACCAATTTTATATCCATTAGAGCAGTTATTCAACAGTTTTGGAAAGATGTAAGAAAAAAGCAGGTGTTCTTTACATATTAAAAATAAGCAGATTAGAGGCAACTACACTGGCCCAAGCCAGGGATAAGGAGGCAGTCCTGGTAAAGACTCCCCAGATGAGAACCAGCTGCCGAGGTGGTAGAGGAGTAGATCCCTGTGGAGGTCAAAGGCCTCCCGCCCCCTTCTCCCATGCTTTGTTCCTCCTCTCTGTGGCAACCCTATAAAGGGGGTTCTCTGGCAGGAGGAAATGCACAGAGAAGGGGATATTGCAAGTTTACACAAGCACATGCAACAGAATTCACTTCAGAAACCATGGATTCTGAGGAGATGGAGATGATCAACCTGATCTAAACGTGACACGACACAATGCATAAAGAAATATCTCATGGGACCCATTAATATGTACACTACTTATGTTTTTATGCATCAGTTTTAAAAAATAGTGACTGGTCATCATCAAACTGTTGGGTGGAGCCACGAACAATTTTGCATATGAAATCGTAATGATTTGGCCACCAACCAAGTTGTAGTAACAAAAGCTGGCTCAGGATTCAGCCAGCCGAGTCTCAGTTTTAAAAGAACACAACCATTCTCCTATTCTCTAAGCAGACAACACCCACGGAAGACTTGCTCACCATTCGCAGCAAACCTGGAACGCCACCATGACAGCCCTGGGAGAGCAGCCAGTGCTTCTCCTCAACAGAAAGAGGCAGACACATTTTTGGCTAAAGGATTCTCCTTCAGGGGTACCGAAATCTCCAACCATAAATGCAATTTCTCATTTTCTGTTCCCATAACTTCTTTCTTAAAATTCCTCTGGAGGGCTGGGGTTGTAGCTCAGTGGTACAGTGCTTGCCTAGCACATGTAAGGCACTGGGTTCCATCCTCAGCACATTTAAAAAAAAAATCACTGGAACATCTTACTTCAACAACCAAAACTTACAGAATACATGGTGACCCCAAACCAGCCTGTAATGCCAGATGTTCATATAACAAGCAAAAATCCCAGACCCAAATTACTGAGGCCCGCAAATTTCATTCAGTACTAACTCTAAAAATCCATCACCAAATTATCAGATATTCAAGTAGATACAGATGATCAGACCACAGCTGATGAGGTAACTTACAGAATTTTAAACTACAACACATGCAATAAGGAAAGGAAAGTAACTGATAATAAATTTCCTTGTAAGAGCTTTAGCCACAGGCATTAATGCTACAAGTAAATCAAGAAAATCAATTTTAAAGCCAATACTGCCACATGTTGTACCAGGCAATGGGCTTTGTATGCAGTAGCCTACAATCTAATTAACTTGGAAATAAATTATCCAATCTAAGTTGCATTTAATTCTTTTTATAAGCAGTTCAATAAACTGCCTAACTTCCTTCCTGCTATAAAAATTTCCCTGCCTTTGGACTCCTTGAATAGCACAGCACATATCACACATGGTTTGAGAATCACTGCAGTTAAGAGTTAAGTTGCACATACTGAGTATTGGACTTCATTTTCAAAGGCAGTATTGTTAGCCTTTATATCAATGCAATATTTTCAATGGTTGCACTAGATCCTAAATGAAAGAATCAATAACTGATTAAGGTGTTGAGACACTGCAGGGACACTCCACCGACGAATGCTGGTCAAGTCTCTCTCTTATTCCTGAGCCCAGGAATAAAGAGTTCAGATGCAAGACCCACGTTTCATATGGCAGCTCGTGAGAATTTTTGCAAAGGCTAAGGCCATCAAGCCTCTACCACATTCTAGTCTGAGTGAAAGTCAGAAAAATGAGGAAAACATAGGCTCTGACTTGAGTAAAATAAAAGACAGGAAAGTATAATTCATCCCAGAAGCATTAAGCATCCCAAGGGCTCATCAGGAAGAAGAGTCTCAATCCCACAGGCAAATTTAGAAGAGAATGTGACTGGGCTGGTATTGAAGCTTTCCCAGGAAAGACACCTCTGAAGAGGGAAGAGAATGCCAGCGGGAGGCACACCTAAGTCAGAGTGGACAGGGGACTACAAGGCTGAAGGCACTCACAGTGCTCCAGACCTGGATTGACAAATATTCAAATACAACAGCCTTATGAACTCAGAAAGAGCTGAGATTCTTACCTTCTCCTACTTACCACCCACTATGGTTTGAATGTGTCCCCCCGCAAATTCCTATACTGCTGGCATTTGGGTGGGGCCTCTGGGAGATACTTGAGATTGGATGAGGTCATGGCCTCATGATGGCATTAATGAGGAAAGGACCCCACCTAACAAACTTGCTCTGTCTTGCCATAGGATGCCCTCTGTCACACAGTGATGCCAGAGAAGGCCCTTACCAGATGCTGAGATGTAGGCAGCATACTCTTGAGCTTCATGGCTTCCAACACTGTGCAGCAAAATGCTTTAGGACTCAAACATTTTGTTATAGCAACAGAAAATAGCCTAAGACATTGCCTATTAGGCTACAGATAAAAAGCTAACCTGAGATCTGATTAGAAAGGGCACAAGCCTTCTGGTCTAAACCATCAACAGAAAGACTGAAGAGCACCTATGTTGGCAACTGTCTACCCAACTGCTGAACAAATATTTACAGAGCACCTACTATGTTCTGGCAATGCTCTGGCCATGGAGCCACAACCCTACACAGGGTAACCTCTCCTTCAGTCTCAGATTCGCTAGGACTCCAACATAAATGCTCACATTGCCAGACAGCCTGCTGCACACTAATGGCCTCAGCTCTGCTCTACTTCAGCTCCTCCACGTGCTCACGTCATCTCTTATAACTATTTCACTTCTAAAACAGGAATCTGACATTTCTAGCCAACCATAGCTTCCTACTCTGTTTTCATCACTTCCTCTTGAACAGGCCTTTCTGTGACTTTATGCTTCCTGGTCTCAGGTCATGAAGCATCAAACTATGGATTGGTTGCCCGTTTCCTTATAGGGTTCTGGGTCTTTGTGCTACACTCTGCTTTCCAGTTTCTGATTTAGGCACGTTGTACTTCTGACTTGGGACTGTAGAGAAGGCACGGACAGCACAGACCCTGGCTTTGGAACAGACTGTCCAGCTTTGGCAGGGACTTCACTTCAGCCTGTCATTCCAAGGCTCCTGTGCCATAGTCCCTGTGGCACTGCACTTTTCACTTTTCTTCTGGCTCTTAACTAGTTGGGATGAGAGAAGTTGTCCCATACCAAGTGCTTTGTCCCCTCCTTTCCTTACCAGTCTTTCAGCTCTTTCTGTAGTCTGTCTTTCTGTACCTCGTCTCTAGGCTGAAGTGATTAAGTCACAGGAAGTGAATAGGATTAGCACCCTTATAAGAGAGGCTAAAGGGTGCTTCTGTCCCTTCAGCTTAAACTTCCTAGCTTTCAAAAACCATAAATACTTTTCTATTATTCATAAACATCCAGTCTAGGGGATTTTGTCAGAGCAGCCTGAATGGACCCAGGTGCCTGACACGTCTATCCTTTGAGTTACTCATCTCAAACCCATACTTCCCACCCCACCCTGGCTCTGGCTATTCTGCTTCTTTACTTCTCTCTGCACAAAGCTTTATCATTTGTTTGTAAGCATGGTCACACTCAAGGCACCACCCGCTTTCCCCTTCTCCTCAATCCCTGCCACACAGTTTACACAGCTAACACTTCAGTTATATCTGCTGCCTCAACTCAATCATGAGTCATTTTGTCACTCATTCTTTATCTTAGCTACTACAGCTATCCGTCTAGCATCTAGAACAAAGCTTGGCACTAAGATGGTTCAATAAAGATTGACTGATGAAATGAACCAACCTTTTACAATGTGACTGCCATCACCATTATTCTATTGAGAAGACTTGTTGACCTTAAAACCTCCAAATCCAATTTTCTCATGTCTACATTCAACTGTTGTCCTCTTAGTTGACATATTTCCTTTAATGGCTCTTTTATGACATTCCCCTTGCATCTCTTTCTTCCTTCTGCTACTTGCTAAATGAGGATTATCACTCTACTATTCAAGCTCTGCACTTGGTCATCTGCTCCTCTGTCCTCTCTCTACATTTAATACAAATTCTTTTCTCCAACCATGGTCTCTCTACACAAGGCTCTACCTGTCTCTTTGATCTGGTCTCCTGCCTGAGTTCTTGCCCCATCTCTCCAATGTGCCTTCCAATTACCCCACCCAAACACCTGGCGGGACTCCTGGCTGAAAGCTTCTGCCTCTGGAGCCAGCACCCTCCTCCTCCTGGGTGGCAAGGAGCCAAGTCTAGTGTCATCTCCCTGAATTCTGCCTCAGCCACTCTATTCCCACTTCCTGGCCTTCTCCCTTATTCCTTCTGGCTGGGATTACACTGCCCCCTGACAGATCAGCCTTCCCAAAACCCTGCTGTCTTTCCCTTGCTCATAAAACAAAAATTCAAAGACAACAAAGTCTAAACCTCTTGGCCAGTGCTGCTGTCTGAATGTGTCCTTCCAAAACAAAACCAAATTCCCACTGCTGTAGTAATAAAAGATGGGACCTTTGGGGAACAGATTAAATCATAGGAAATGAATAGAATTAGCATCCTTATAAAGGAGGCTGAAGGGCGCTACCTCTCTACTCTGTCCCTCCAGTCCTGTGAGGCACTGAACCTGTACTTCTTGATTTTGGACTTCCTAGTCTCCAAAAAACATGAGAAATAAATTTCTATTATTTACAAACTACCAAGACTAAAGGATTTTCTTATGGCAGCCTGAATGGACCAAGATGCCAGACACTCAAGACCTCACACATCTGTCCTACAGCACATGTAATCTTATTTCCTGTTGTTGCTCTTCATCTAACCTATGCCAGAGTTAAACTATACTCTATTTCTCAAAGTAATTTATTACTATTTTTTTTTTTAGAGAAATCATACTATAATTGCCAGTAGCTGAAGAAACTAGGGGATAATACAAATAGCAAAGAATCTTATGTTATCTGACCCTGGGAACTCATTAAGCAATGCATAGCAACAAAAATGGGTAGTCCTGAGGCTCAGCCACCTACTGAACCACTGCTTATTGAGACTCTACCACAAGCCAGGTGTGGTTCTAGGCACCTGAAGGACAGTGGCAGATAAGACACACAAGGTTGCTTCACATGGGTCCCTTATATTCTAGTGGGATGAAACAACTACTCAGGAAATAAAATTGAAGAATCTCAGATTCTGATACATGCTAAGACAGAAACAGCCCAACAAAATAGAATGCGGCTGTGGAGTGGAGTATCGTGGGGAAGATACTATGCAAAGCCTCTCCTGGGAGGTGAGACTCAAGCTCAGACTGAGGGTGAAGAGGAGTCAGTTTTGAGAAAGGCCAGGTTAGCAGCCAGGGGAAGCCTCTAGGATGGCACAGCCACAGGACGTCTGCTACCTGAGGATGAGCAGGACGCATCTGATAGGCGAGATAGGCAAGGCAGAGGGCGTTCATGGCCTGGTGACAGTTTGCAGGAGGAAGTCTCTAAGGAGTTTCAAGTAGGACTGACATGCTGAACAGAAAACCTGCAGGGGGTGTGAGGTGAGAGTTCTCAAACAGTACTTCTTCTAGATGAAAATCGCTGATCATGCGGGTCTCCTAATGTAGTAAATTCACTCTTTTAAAAAAATGTATTGCCTTAATTCATGGTGTAAGCAACTGCTCTGTGTTCAGCAGAAACATCTGAATATAGCTACAGCCCTGGCATGAAGGCTGCCGTTGTTCAAGTGGCTCTTTCACTCAAAGATACCCTGATATTGACAGAAGGCTTAGTGTGCATAAGACATCGTGCAGGAACAACGAACGAGACAGGACCCTGCTGTCATGGCCTTGAAACAGACAAAGAAATAATGACACCTTTGAGGAACATCACTACAACTAAAAGGACAGGGTGCTGTGGGGTCTGCAGCATGATGCTTCCTCTCAGACAAAAGCACAGGCAGAGTGGCCAGGTGGTGAGTGGGGAGAAGTGTGCCTACAGAGGGAACAGCATGGTGCAAGTGGAGGAAAGTGAGCTCCGGCACGACTGAGGAGCACAGGATGAGGACTGGCAGGGTTAGAGAAGGAGGGGGTATTGACAGCTAGTCCTGCAGAGGATGAGGGCCAGCTTGTGGAGGTCCCTTTAAATCACAAGAGACTCTGACGTGGCTGCCAAGGGAAGAGTGGCCCAGGAGGGAAGGTGAGAGGGAGGGGCTGGGACAGAGTGGTGGGTGGCGGAGAAACAAGGTATAGACACTGAGTTATCTAGGAGGTAAAATGCAAAGGTGAGTCAGGATGACCCGGCCTGTGGCTGGAGCTGCGCATGATGGGGCCGTGACCCAGAAGGAAGAGGAGCTGTCTGTGTGGGGGAATGCCCCGAGGGCTGGACATGATGGTAGTGAGTGCTGGACTGTCAACAGGTGTGTGAGTGAGCAACGGGGTCTATACAGGCCGCTTTCTAGGATCCACCCTTTATAAAGACAGTACTTAAGGGGCTGGGGAGGTGGCTCAGTGGAAGAGTGCTCATCTTGCATGTGTGAGGCACTGGGTTTGATCCTCAGCACCATATAAAAATAAATAAAATAAAGGTACTGTGTCCACCTATGACTACAAAAATAGTAAAGAAAAAAAAAAAAAGACAATACTTAAAGCTGTAAGAGTGACTGGAATGGCCTGAGGATTGGTGGGATAAGAGGAGAGACCAGCAGAGCTGGAAAAATATCCACCAAGAACAAGTCTTAGTAAGACTCCTTTTCTCCATGCTACCATAGCACCTGGAAATAGTTCTTCAAAATCTAATTTTGGTGTAATTATTTGTCTGCCTTCTTTAACTGGCTTCCAAGCTTAGAAGGAAGGGATGTATCTTCCTTATCTACTCCTAAATAGCAGTCCTGAGAGCTCAGTGCCAGTCACACAGTAGCCCCTCAAAGAGTTTGCAGGATGCTTGAACAAACAAGAGGACAGTATGCTTACTTGCCCAAGAAGATGTTATCAAAGATATATTTAAATCTCACAACTCAACAACAACAACAACAACAAAATAACTTGATTTAAAAATGGGCAAAAGATCTAGGCACAGTGGTGCATGCCCTATAATCCCAGCAGCTTGAGAGGCTGAGGCAGGAGGACCACAAGTTCAAAGTCAGCCTCAGCAACTCTGTGAGACCCTAAGCAACTCAGCGAAATCCTAGCTCTAAAAATATACAAAAAAGGGCTGTGGATGTGGCAGTGGTTAAATACCCCGAGTTCAATCTCTAGTACCAAAAAAAAAAAAAAAAAAAAAGGTAAAAGACTTAACCAGACGTTTCTCTAAAGACATACAAATGCCCAGTGAGTATGTGAAAAAGACACTCAACATCACTAGTCACCAGAGAAACACAAAACAAAACCACAGTGAGATGTCACCTCACACCTGAAGGGATGGCTGCCATCAAAGACCCCAGAAAATGAATGTGCTATATTCATGGAGTTGAGTATTACTCAGCCTTAAAAAGGAAGGAACTCTGATATATGTCACTGTACAGAGGAACCTTGAGGACACCATGTGAAGCAGAATAAGCCACAAAAGGTACGTCATGCACGAGTCCACTTAAGACAAACACGTAGGCCACACTCAGACACAGAAAGACACAGCAGTTGCCATGGGCTGGGGGAATGTCCGCCTCCACCTGCCAGGACGTGCCCCTTTCTGCAGCAGGAGGGCATCACACTGCTGGGGACTCCAGGGGAGAAGGCCCAGGACAACGACCCTTGCTTTGTAGTGCTGAAACAGAGGCTCTCCCCACATTCTCTCTTTGCTTCAGCAGAGCAGTTTAAGCCAAAGCCCGGACGCCTAGATCGACTTGAGGGCTGCCTCCGTCTCTGATTATTTCCCATGTATGTGAGAGGTGTACGTGCATCAGACTTCTGTGTATTTCTCCTGTTATTTCTGTCTTTTGTTAGGAAGTCCCAACAAGAAGTCATAAAGATGATTTTTACTCTAGGTGAATAAATGAAGATTCGGCCTTCACGCCAGAGTGCTGTTCCGCACTAGCTCCCTCTGATTATTTACTACTCATTCATTTGACTGGATAATACAATAAGGCATTCTGGTTAAGAGGAAAAAACTGTTCTCTCCCCTATTAATCCTAGTTTATACAACAAATTCAATTAAAGTAAAAAAATGACTGAAATACAATTTGTCAAAGATAACTGAAGTGAGTATAATAAACTCATGAATGTTTACCAGACTGGGTATACTGACACAGTGACTTTTCTTTAATATCATTACCTGAACAAGCGTGTCCAGTGTGAAGATGTGCTCCCCTCGAACATTGTAGAACTTGACCATGGCACTCTTCAGAAGGGGACCATTGGGGAGCTCGCTGAGTTGGGTCTGCCGCTCCATCCCAGCAACTGCCAGCAAGTCTCCCTGTGTGCACCACTGAGCTACCACCTCTGAAACCATACAGAAGAGACACTCAGCACGAGGATGCAACCCTCCTCAACTGCCAGTCAGCCATACTGGCATGCGTCTTCAGTAGTTTAAAACATAGAGATGCTAACCAAATATACAAGCAGACCTCCCCTTTCACGAAGATAACAACCCATTTCTTTTATTTTAACTAGGTATATATGACAGCAGAATGCATTTTGATTCATTGTACACAATTGCAGCACTTTTCATTTCTCTGGTTATACACAATGCAGCATCGCACCTCATGTGCATTCACACATGTACTTAGGATAATGATGTCCGTCTCATTCCACCATCTTTCCTGCCCCCATGCCCCCTCCCCAACAATCCTCTCTTTTAAGACTTATTATAAACAAGCTGTTACATGGTTGGAGATTACAGTTTCTCTAAAACATATCTAGATCAGGTAGAAATCCAGATATAAGAAGGTTGGCATTTTAAGGTGGGTGTGGTGGAGCAGCTGCTTGGGAGCCTTTGACAGGAAGATCACAAATTTAGAGGCTAGGCTGAGGAACTTAGTGAGACCTTATTGAGAGGGGTGGGGGAGGAGAAGAAGAAGAAACAAGAGGAGGAGGAGGAGGAGAAAATGATGATGATGGTGATGATGGTGATGAGGAAGAGGAGAAGAAGAAGAGAAGGAAGAGGAAGAGGTAGAGGAGAAGTAGTAGTAGTAGTAGTATGAAGAAGAGAAGGAAACAGAGGAGAGGGAGGGAGAAGAATAAGAAAAAGAAGAACTGTTTAACTATCTCTAAGCATTTCCATAATCTATCTACACCAGCATTTTCGCACTGAGACTGTGGAACATTTCTGCTAAGCAAGTTAAGTGACAAAACCTGTGACCCTATACATGTCACATCAGTGCTTCCCACTGCTCTGCCCTCCACTCCCAGAGAAGACGCTGAGTTTGTACACGCTCAAAGTAAAAAGTTAAGTCAAGGAAGCCTGCGTTTACTCATTTGATACCTGGGTAACACTAGGCAAGTAAATCTCTGATGAAGGATACACACACACAAGGTACTGACTTCTATTAGAAAAGAAGATCAGCAGTCTTGCTGGGGGGCAGGTAGTACTGTCAGAGAAATTTTCACACTAGAGATGCCAACACCCATCTATAAGCCATTATTTATCTAACAAGTAGCTGTTAAATGGTTTGTCTTATCCCAGTGTGAGCAATTACCTAGTTCTTGCTGGTGAACAGATCTATAAGTACCAACAAGATTTATAGCATTTTTTCTCTCTTAAAACCACAGAACCATAATCTGGCTTATACTAAGAGCTCTGAAATCTATATCTAAGTAGCCCATTTTGCAGAGAAGCTGAACTGAATTAAAAGAAGGTGCCCTGGCCAGGATAGGCACGTATTCCAATGCCAGGGCTATAGTGCAGCAGCTTCTAAGCGCCTCTAGTCACATGACCATAACATCCCTCTAGTTCACCCTTGGAAAGAGTTTCAGTGCTAATTCCAGTGCATGCTGAAGTCACTGATGCTCTTGTACAATGGCCTTGAAAGTGAGCATACTCCATGAAGCAAGACACCTCATCAGGTTTGCTGCAGCAGAAACCAGGAGACAGAGAGCTGAGCTGCAGCAGTTATAGACAAACACAAATCAATCCCAAATAGTGACAATACCAATAAAGGATTTTTTGTATGAATAAAGTTAGACACAAACCAGAAAACAAAAAATAAAAAGAATCAAGTAAATATCCTGGTAAATAAAATTTTTAAGATGTCAGAAAATGGAGGTTAGAGGATTTGTGCCTCTTCTAAAATGTGCTCTGAATATTCACTGCCAGGTCTAGGTCTAGAGAAAATCCTGGTAGGGATCATGAATGAAATAATCTTCAGTGAATGGCAGTGTTAAGTAGGTACGCAAGAACACCAAAAGAAGAAGCAGCTAACAGTCAAAGTGCTAACAAGACAGAGTCTATGGACTCCTGGGCAGAAACATCACTGTAATATGGTAGGTAATAAAGATGCCAGCACTGTGGTTGCAGTGGCACATGCCTGTAATCCCAGCGGCCTAGGAGGCTGAAGGAGGATTGCAAGTTCAAAGCCAGCCTCAGCAACTTAACGAGGCCCTAAGCAACTTAGCAAGACCCTGTCTCAAAATAAAAAATAAAAAGGGGTCATTTTCTGCCCCCAAAATGAGCCTTGCCAGGTGCTTCACCAATTGACTTCTCTGCTGAATACCAAATAAAGAAAAGCCTGCTGGAAAAAAAAAAATAATAAAAGAGTGGGCTGAGGATGTTGCTCAGTGGTTAAACCCCTGGATTCAATCCCCAGTTCCCATCCCCCACAAAAAAACACAGATGGTAACACTAAATTCCATGGCTCCTCATCTGACCTGTATTGATTAGTAGATGAGTGAAAACTGTACCATTCTTTAATTTTTTAAAAAGATTCTTTGAATTTTGTCACAAAATGGTTTTGAAAGTAAGAAGCAGGCTGCTTGCTGCCCTTATAGTGCTGGCCTGGACACAGATGCCTTCAGAGACTGCTCACAGCAGAGGCCAGCACACACGGAGCTTTTCTGCTGGAGGTGAGAATGAGTCCAAATATGTCTGAGCACACCCTCAGGGATTTCTTGAATTCAGTTGCAAAGTCACACTGACAGTTGTCATCTGCAAAGCAAGTCACTCTTTTGCAAAGAAGAAACTCCATATGAAAACTGCCACTTCATGTTCTGGCGGTTACAGGACGTGCAGCATCAAGGGATGCAGATGTGGGCTCCTCTGATGCTCAGCAGACCAGTCCTGGTCCACATAGTGGGCACACCAGCTGCCAGGGAAATGGGCTATTTCATAAATCCTTGACACCAAGAATTCAGGAATTAAGAAGGAATATCCTGGAATTGTCCAGAGTCAGTCAGGAGTACCGAGTCCTCAGCAGGGGCTGAGTTTCTGGGTTTGGAGTTTAAAATTGGCATAAAAACAACAAATTGAAAGTAAAACTGAAAGTAAAAGCAAATGTTCATTCAATTCCCAGATATCACTATGATGAAGAATACAGAAGCCCAGATGATTGGGTCAGAATCTTTCTGTTTCAGAAATGTTCTATAAACCATGTCTATCATATTTTAAAAAACAATCTCCAATATCCTTGCCCAAGGTTTCTGTAATAACTTTATCTTATTCTTTAAATCCCTAAAGATTGTATTTAAAATAAAACTTAGGAGGAACAAATGAATATTATATTCAGTAGCCTTCTTTTGACTCTCCCTGAAACTCCTGGCCAAGAGTTTCTAATGTTCCCCATTCAGAGAACTGGAAGTTCAGAAGCATTCAGGTGATCCATCTTCCAAACACATTTATTTTCTCAATGATTTGGGGGCTAAGACATGGGGGACATTTTGGCCTCTTAAGTGTTTGCAAAGAAAATCAGTAGACTGGTCTGGGATTGTGGCTCAGTGGTAGAGCATTTGCCTAGCATGTGTGAGGCCCTGGGTTCAAGTGTCAGCACCCGCATATTACTAAATGAGTAAAATAAAGGTCCATCAAAAACTAAAATTAAAAAAAAAAAAAGAAAATCAGGGCTGGGGTTATAGCTCAGTTGGTAGAGCGTTTGCCTTGCATGTGTGAGGCACTGGGTTCGATCCTCAGCACCATATAAAAACAAATAAATAAAGGCATTGTGTCCACCTACCACTAAAAAAATATGAAAAGAAAAAGAAAACTAGCAGATTTACACTGTTCAACTTAAACCAGACAATCTTATGGATCTTTCTTGGTAAAAGCTGGGGGTCAAATTTTCATCTAAAGTTAGCAGTTAGAATTGGTTCTTTCATGTTAAAAAGAAACCTCTTTTGTGGGATTAGTGCTGGGTTCAAAGGAGGCAGCTAGGTTTTAGCAGGAAAAGAGTGGTCTCTTAACAAACACCACATACACTGCAGCTGCCTGGTGGCTGCCTGAGGTTAACCCAGCCCTCTGTCCCTTAGGTTTCCATAGTAACGAGTCACCTTTCTGTTAGTTGACTCTTGTTTTGGGGCACATGCATGTGCACGTGGTGCGAGAGTGAGAGGAAGGAGACAACAGCAGGTGATTCTTCTTTAGAAAGGCCGTTTTCAGTGAGTATAGTAAGGACTGGAAAAAAAGTGTCCATATCCAGTGAGGACCAAACTGACCCCTGTCCATTCCCTCAGAATGAGTGACGAAAGGCTAAGAGGAAGAAATTCTGCAAAACAAAGCCTGGGGTGGAGGCCTTTTATTTCATGGCACACAGGGATGAAAGAAGTGCCTTTGAAAGCTGCTTTCAGTACTGAGGTACCCAGCTCCTCAGGGAATACCTGAACTCATGACTGAATCACTCTTCCTCAAGAAAAAGTAAAAGTCATAGAGGGTAAAGTCCGAGGGAATGAACCAACTCAATGCTTACTGTGTCCCCAGCTGGGTTCCTCCCCTGGTGGAACTTCCTGGGCAGTAGCTACAAAGCAACATCAGACCCTACTTCCTCCCCAACCCCAGAAATCTGCAGCGAAAACCAAGGGTGGCAGGTGGTGCGGAAGAGGGCTGGTGACAGGGACAAGGGATGACCTGGAATCCTAACTCTTCTGCACATGACATAAATTACAGCACTGGTGGTAAGTCAAAGAAAGGGCACGTGAGTCACCTTTCTCCCCTTGAAAAGTTGTCTAAGTTAGTTACAGAGAAAGACCCAGGGGAATCAGAGACTTTAGGGACAGGTGACAGACCTGTCTGTGATAGGGTAGATGACTGTGGCCAACTGCTCTTTTCTTCCCAGTACTAATAGTGGACAAAACATAAATTTAAAAAATAAAAAATACTGCTGTTCAGGCTACATGTAAGATCAAGTCTAAAATATTCTGATACCAAGACAGAAAAGAGAAATCATCTCCATGAGGTACATCCTGGCTGGCACCAGTTCACTTCAATTTCATTCATCTTTCTGAAATTAGGAAGACATAGTACAACGGCATCTCCCCTCCAGGAAGGTGTAAATAATTGAAAACATTTTAGACTACATTAAGATTTCTAGTTAGGCAATGACTACAATGCTGAATTTGTCTGAGTTTTGAGAACATGATTCAGGTAAAAAATCTTCACTTTAGTGAGGGCCTCTTTAAATCACTTCCTCAAATCACCAACTCCTCCTCTTACTCAGCACCATTGATGGGGCTGTGTCAGAAATGCTGCTACAGCACAACATGACTTGATAGGAATAATATAAGTCAACAGACTCAAAAAGCAAAAAAATAGTTTCCATAAGCAAGATGGTAAAAAAGACTAAAAAATTCATCTTGTGAAGAAGAAAGAGGAACTGAGTGGTAATTATATTATTTTCAGTCATGACCAGATATTTCATAGAGAGCAAATTCAGAATTCCAACAGTAGTGGCAGATTTTTAAGAAAAAAATAACTTGGTTAAGAAGTTTGAAAATGTAATTTGTGAAGAAAAATAGAGATTAGATTACTAACTATATGGGGGAGCTTATGATGACCAAACATATTATTTAGATCCATGAAAGACAGAACATTCAAAAAACAATTTACAGAAAAGCAAAGGAATTTAAGTTCATCATCAGCATGAAAATATTTACTTAGCTCATAATGAGGCCTATCTGTGTGGTATAAAGGAGGGCTTCTCCATACTTCATGTCGCACAGGACTTTATAGGCTAAATAATTCCTTATCAATCTAGTTCTGAAACAGCAGAAGGGGATACCTAAGAAGGAGTATAATCTGCTTCTAAAAATATTCTATATTTTTGAAATAGAATTAAGTAAGGCTTGGGGGTATTAGAGATGTATGATATATTTCGGTCAACCATCAGTGACATATATAGACCTGATTCCTGAAGAATTCACACAAGCAGCAGCAGCAGCACAGGACAGTAACTCTCTAGACTGACATCCAATTTTGAATTTTGGCAGTTAACTAGGTTGCAGTCAAGTTCCTGGCTGGCTTCTCACCTCCCTATTCAGGTTACAGTAGGTCCTTTGAAAATATCAGCCAGAGGCAATCCAGGAATTGAATTTCTTTGTTTCTTTTTCTTTTTTTGGTGGGGGAGGGTACTGAGGATTGAACTCAGGGGCATTCAGCAACTGAGCCACATCCCCAGCCCTATTTTGTATTTTATTTAGAGACAGGGTCTCACTGAGTTGCTTAGGGCCTTGCTGTTGCTGAGGCTGGCTTTGAACTCGAAATCCTCCTGCTTCAGCCTCCCACAAGTATGCATCACCACGCCCAGCCAGGAACTGAATTTTTAAATCTTTCTACACTACACCATTCAATCCTCAAGAAACAGACTGTTTTTTCCAAAGAACTCACTAGGGCCACAACATCAGTTAATATTCTGGAATTGAAAAATTTAGAGCACTTCCAATGCCTATGGCCACTGATTTTCTATCCAGAAGGCAGCAGCGCTTGATGGCTGCCCTTCACATCCACGCCTCCATCTGGCCGTTGCAGAACCTCCACAAGTCTTTCAAGGTAGCATTACTGCACAATGATTGGTACCTTAATAAGCCTGTCAGATTCTTAAAATTACAGAGCTTCTGTGTAAATGATGACTGTACAACATCTGCTGCCTCAAGAATGGCAGGTGCTAGTATCCGTTTACTGTGCAGACAGTGTGAACCAGATGCAAACACACATACACCTGGGAGGGTCATTCTTGTCAGAGTGAGGAAGGGAGTAGGGTAGGACAAAGACTGATGGGAATCCCTCTTCAAGATAAGACCAGCTATGGAGTTGTCAGGTAAGCAGAGGAGCTAGGGGAGTGACCTGTGTTAACAGACTCCATTAAGCATAGAAGAAGTCACTGCAGAGGACAGGAATCAATAAGTACCAGGTGTGTGACATCAGCCCAGAAGGCATTCGTGCACAGGGCTGCGGGGATGGGGCATGGCAGCGTTTTGTACCTTTCAGCCCTGAGCGGATGACAGTGGGAGACAAGTCATCGTAGTTGTTCATTAAGCTGATGTCTCCCGAGGTGAAGCTGACGGTGAGCAGAGGCTTGATGTTCTGTACTGGGATGGGGTACGCTGCAGGACCATCTGTGGAAACACAAGTGCCAAGTGAGAAGCAGGCAACAAGGCTGTGCTCTTGCGTGGTGCCCTAAAAACTGCCCAGTGATGCAGCTCTCACTCTGGACTGGGATGTCACCAAATGAGGCAGTCACTGCACCACTCAGGAGCCACACAAGTCATCAGTAGAGCACTAGCAGAAGACGTCAGAATGAGGAGAAGGACATGGAATATGCAACCCAAGGCAACTGCAGGGTGGTGAAAATATGTGTGAAGTTTATTAACTTGTATATTAATGTGTCATGCAAATTAATAAATGCAAATTATTTTAATGCTATACAACATACAAGAATAGTGGGAAGGAGGATAAAAACATTTTCTTAACTTGGGTCCAAAGCATCAAAAAAAGCTCTTTTCAATAATAAATGCTCTTTCATTGAATGTTAAAGGCAATAAGCAACCACAGTAGTCACAATCAGTTCTTTCCCACTTAAGTTTTTCCCATAAGAGACTGAAAATCTGGAAAGAAGGCTGAAGTTCCATGTGCTATATACGCAGCTCCTGGCCACCATAAAGAAAATCCTGCTTTGCACATTCCAGGAGTGCTTGTATGTGAGGGGCTATGGACTGGGTCTTCCACGTGTTATTTGAGAAAGTGAAAGTCCCTCTACATACCTGGATGAGGCAGGGCTCTTTCAGAAAGTGTCATGGCCATATGAGCTCAACTCCAGCAGCCATCCAGGGTGGCCTGCCCGATATCCACCTGACTTAATGTCTTCATGCTAAGACACTGCACTATACCTACCTCTGCACTCCAATTCTCTAAGCCACCAAGAATATTGTTATATCTGAAATGCAAATACCTGTCATCCCCTAAAGTGCTCCCTGCTTCTGAGAAGGGTAACTGGCTAGAGGAGCACCACGGACTGACTAATGTCTTGGGCTGACTCTGGACTTGCTTTGTAAATCTGGTCTCTGGATCCCATTTCTTCCAGTAATAACATGGTTTGAGTGAATCTAAATTCACCCTACTAGACAGGAGTTCTGCGCTGAGTCCATATTTTGACTTTCTTGCTCAGAGACTGTAGAAATATGACCAATGATTCACCTGAGGCTGTTGTCTATTTGGAAAAGGAAAGTCACCATCCAAGTGAATGTATAGGTGCTAGGAACTCTCTCCCTCTCAAGACCCAGTGATCTGGAAACCCTACAGCCAATCTTAATGCTTTTCACATGAGAAACCACACCTTCACACAATGTGCATGTTGCTGGGAAGCATACCATATTATTTCTGTCTCTGTGACAAGAGGGAGAAGTACCAGTGGAGACAGAGGCTGATGGGGGTGACTTCCAATTTTTCCTGGACCAGTTCCTCCTAGGATGACAGGCCCCAAGTAGAAGGAGAGGTCAGAAACTGTCCAGGACAGCAGCCTGCAACAGTGTGACCATTTCTAATTAAGGGGCCGATCCCTTCCACTGTGTCATAATATATTTTTCTTAAGAAAAAAAAAAAAAAATTGGTGGGCGCAGAGTATGGGACTCTGGTAAAGGATACAGGCCAGTGCTGCATACTGACTCTGGTGAAGGGCAGAACCACACCAGAGGGTTCCTTCTACTTTTTTGGTCTTCTAAGGGGAGGAGAGATGAAACACACTGCTTGAGCACAAGAGGCTGGAGTCGCCTAAAGCAATTTCCACCAAGAGTGTCTGGTATCATAGTGAGGTCACGGAGGGGTGGAGGGGTCATGTGACCTGAGAAGGGGTCTAGCTTCTGCCTGAATCAGGAGAAAACATAGGCATGAAGTATGGCCCAGACCCTGGCCTTCACTGTGGCAAAACTGATTCTCTTCTCATGCAGTAAAGCTACAGGCTTCAGAACCCTGAGGGATCTGTCCATGCCACACATGAAGCTACTTAACTGCACAGAACTCTCCATCTTAAAGCTCTTTATTCCTGCTCAGTAGCTAAACCCCACAGCACCCCAGGGACACAGGAAGAGCCATCGTTATTCTTTACATCTAAGAAAACCTAATCCCATGGGGCATCATCAACTTCACCCTGATCCTGAGAAAAGGGACAGCAGAGAGGAAGCAGTCACACCAAGAGGGGAGATCAGGCCAGTTGTGCCTTGCATTTCAGTTCAAGAACCCTTCCCAGTAAGTTAGAGAGCCGCGATGGCAAACCTTCACCCTTTCTTTTCCAAATCAATTCTTTCTCCTTATGGGGCTCCAGGCTGTTAAATGAGTAAGAAAGAGAGGGCCAGCGAGCTGGCTACCTTGGGGAGGGGAGTAGTCGTCTGAGTCGGTATCACTCTCGCTGCTGTCTTCCACCAGGAAGATGGGGTAGTTCCAGGACATGCTGAGGATGCCGTCAGACTCATGCAGGAGGACGTGGGCCAGCATCCTGCCGTGGCAGTCCATGACAATTACCTGCCCGTCGGCCGTGCCAAACAGCACCTGCAACCAAGGACCAGAAGCCTCAACTGAGTGGGACAAAGTGCTGTGGTTTCTGGCAAACCTTGTTTGTCTCAACTGATTTTAGGACAAAATATATTTAGACTAAAAAAAAAAAAAATCAGTGAAGTAACTGAGAGTGACATAAAATATTAAATAGCAGACACTCAGCTGGCCATTATTGCAAGAATTCTAGACCTCTAATATTGAAAAATGAACTAACAGCAAAATGAACACCTTAGGTTGTATGGATATTTCCAAATGACACCAGCAAAATTTAATTCTCTTTTGTGTTTTTTCATTGAAGAAGGGTTAATAAAAGACAATATTAATTTACCTTTCTGGAAAATAAAGATAAAGAAGAGATTTATTATAATTCTCTTAACTTTAGAAGAAAATGTTTAAATTTGTTGGCCAAAGAGAAAATATATACCACACAAATCACTTATAGATTTGTGACAAATCAAAAACAAATCATTTTATAGACTCAAACAACTTGGGAGAAGTCAAATAGGCTGACCACACCACAAAGTGATCAGGCCAGGCTGGCTGCCTGACTAGAAAGGCTAGAACTTACACCCAGAGAAAGTTACTCGAGGCCTCTTTGTCCTTGCTTCTCTTTGCTCTTGGGCTTCTGACATAACCTCCTTACAGCAGATGGCACAGCTGGATCTTGGCACCTGGCAGTTTGGTTGCCCAGTGGGCACTCATAACCATTTTTTTTGTGTGTGTGAAATGAATGAATTACAGTCAGTGACAACGGAAGGCAATTCTGCTGATGTCTGAGACAGACTAACTGCCAGGGAAAACATGGTGCACTTAAGCAGTATTAAGTTCATAGAATTATAGAGCTGTTTTAGAAGAAACCAACTATTTATCAAATATTCTATTAATCAATATCTATATTTTAATGAGTGAACACTAAATGAAGGTTAAAATAATTTCTCCCAGAGGCAGTGATGAGTTCATTAGTGTATACTGCATAAAGGAAAAGCAGATGAAACTTCTTTGGAACACTGTGAAATTCATTTTAGAAAGAGCTGGAGTTCTAGCTGTCAATAGAATAATAAATATTCAATGGCATGGCATATCTACAAAGCTCTCATCCAGCACAGTCTCAGGGATGGAGACCTCAGGGCTCATAGACCTGCTGAATTCAGCTCTGGAAGGCAGATGTTTCTGTTTTTTTAACTTTCATTTTTATGTGGTGCTGAGGATTGAACCCAGGGCCTTGCACATGCGAGGTGAGCACTCTACCGCTGAGCCATAACCCCAGCCCAGGGCAGATGTTTAATGTGCCTGTCCAGCAGTTTTCAACAACAATGGTAAACAGAGAATGTGTTTTCTCAAAACTTTACCTGAGATGTACAATTTACATGTTTTACAGGTGAAAGAGGTGTGGGAATCCCAATGTGCCACTAGTGCTATGGGTGAGTGCATGGAACAGGCTAGTCTACATCCTCATTTCTTCACTATGAGTGTGAGTGTGGGGGGTGGAACCCAGGGCCTCCGCATGCTAGGCAAGCACCCTACCACTGAGTTACATCCCCAGGCCTATTCACTATTTTGAAAAGGTACCTATGAACCTTCATAGTAGGTGAAAGAATTGTTTTATCACATAAGACTCTATTGATGAAAATAATTCATTAGCAGATGCCAGCAAACAATTATTCTTCAGAAGTAGTCAGGACTTACATTTACCAATTCCAACAACTTCCCAGAGCCCTCCCTGTTATGGGTCCTCCTAACACCCCCGAGTCTTCTCTTTGGCACATTTGCCATTGTTCTCCTATCTTTACTTTATGGTATTTGGTTTCCTTCCGACACCTATGCCAGACTATACGCTTCTAAGAGCATGGACTGAATGTTGTGTACCTGCCGTCAACCAAATTTATATGTTGATGGTATTTGGAGGCAGGGCTTTGGGAAAATGATTAGATTTAGATGAGGCCTTGAGAGTGGGGCCTTTGTGATAAGAGATCTGAGCTTGCGTGGCTTCTCTCTCCACCATCAACCACTGAGGGAAGGCCAGGTGAGGACACAGTGAAAGGGCAACTATCTGTGAGCAGGAATGGAGCCCTCACCTGCAATGGCTGGCAAATTGATTTTCAACCTTCAAACCTCAGAACTGTGAGGCCACCCTCAGTTGTTTCAGCCACCAGGTCTGTGGCATCTTGTTACAGTGGTCCAAGTTGAGACCTGAACCCCGTGAGCGTTGCTCATCAGTGTCTCCCGGAACCTCTCATTGTGCATGATGTGCGGTAAAGTGTGTGTGAACCAAGGGTGGGTATGTCTCTGTTCTGAGTACTGCTCAGATTTTTTTTTTTTCCATTTTAGAGAAAAAGGAACAGATACCAGATAGAAAAAACAGACATATCATTCCTGAATTCAGCATCACACTAAAGCAAAACTCAACAAAAAAAGTCTCTGGATCCCCCACCATTAATCCATACCAACTACAGCTCCCATGGAAAGATAGTCTGTGAATAAAATGGGAGGAAAATGGAAAAAGAAGCACTTGATGGAGGAAGCTACTCTGTTTTGGAACAAGTTCGTCACAGATAAATGACAAACACTGGTAAAACATGAAATCAGATTTTAAAAAATCTCCTCTTCATTATAAGTTGTTTTCATGCCTAATAACCTCCAATGAGTTAAAGCTTATGCAAGCAAAGAACTTCAAAAGAACCAGACAAAGAGTCTAAGAATAATGAATACACACATGGCAAAGGCATGGATCTCTGCTGCTTCTGCTCCCTAATCCTGGGCAATGAGCCAGCTTGAGACAGGCTGGGGCTGGGGGTCCCTTACAAGGTACAACCCACCCTTCAGGTAATCCTTTCCTGCTCCTCAGGGATGGTCCTAGGCCCAGACCCACAGCACCACAGACGCCATTCACAGCTGACACCCTGCCAAGCTTTTCCCCAGTCCCAGACTTATACATAGAGCTGCCTCGGGGTCATTTTCCCCTGGATACGCCCAAGGCCCACTGAAGTCAACATATTCAAAATGAAGTGTGTTAGTATCTTTATCTCACAGCAAGCACACAACCAGCTCCCTTCCAGCTAAAAGTGTGGCTTGTGTTTCATCTCCAATGTCCCAGGTAATGTCTAGTATCTAACAAGTACTCGGAGAGCTCAGGTGAAGGGCTCTAGAGACCGGTCACACAGAATTAATCTCCCGCGAACCACGGTTCCCCAACACTCTGAACTTGACTCTGGTATTGTGTGTCCGTTTCCCTGTAAACCATAAGCTTTTTGATGGCAGGTCTGTACTCCTAGCTTGTCACATGCTGCTGTCCTGACTAGATGCTCAATGACTAAAATTGATTTCCTGCCCAACATTTCTTACAAATGAAAACTTTTCCTTTCTTCTGAAAACTAGAAACCAATGTTCAAATCTTCCTATGAAACTGGTTCCTGAAACACTGTCGATGATGAATTATGTAAATTTCTGTCCTCTATTTTCATGCTGTTTCCTTTTGTGGCTTGTAGGCTCCACAGGGCAGGTACAATGTTCCTTCTGTGATGTGTACCCCGAGACCACATAAGCTGGCAGAGATGTGTGGGTCAGGCCATACCACTTCAACGACTGTCTCTTTGGGTTTATTTTATTTTCCAGCAAGGAAATTTTTAAGAGCAATGCAATTATGGTATGCATATATAATCTTTTCCTTTCAATGTAATCCATTTTAAGCTATTTTTAGATGTGATCATTTTTAAACAAACACAATTATTACCAGTAGTTTAAAATGAACCAAGTCATGAACCAAAGGCGGGTAGGGAGAGAATGCCAAATCATTAGGAAGATGTGTCTGGGAAGCAGTGGCATCTCTCCAGCACTGTTATCTTTGATATGATACTCATCTAAATTCTAGAATAAAACTACATTGAGAAATTTCAACTTCAAAAGGTAAAGTACCATAAATGTTTAGTTCTTTTGTAATGGAGTGTGAGTACCAACACTGGATCTAGTTCCTGAAGGAGGCATGACAAATTCCTACTAGAAACCTTAACTCTGCTGGTAGAAGACAGCTGAACTGGCTACGAGGATGCAGGACTGAGAGGACAGCCACAGCAACCCTCCCTCCCTCCAGAAGGTGCCTCTGTCTAAATGCTGTCAGAGGATGGCTGGGTTTTTTTTGTTTTGTTTTGTTTTTTCTGCTCTCTTTCTTTCTTCCTTTCTTTGTTTTAAAGATCTCCATTTTGAGTTTCAGAATACTTGCCTTCAGAGGTGCTTCAAGGCCAGGTCTGACATTTTTGCAATGAAATAAACAGTTATTGAAATCAGACAGCTGAAAATTGCTCACTCAAAAAAATATTTCCTCCCCCCCCCCAAGAGATATGAAATGTTATTTCACAGTTGACTGTAATAATCACTTCTAAATGTGTATCTTTGGACTAAACATGTAATTTTAAAGTCATCTCACCTCTTTTCTGCAGAAAAGACCACTTGAAAACTAATCCATAAAGACGAGAGACTATCCCATGTTTGAAGATTTTCAGAGGAGATATACTATCTGCCTCAGGCCTCAAATTTAATTTTATTAAATAATTCCTGTTACTAGAATATTTTCTCCCCAAATCTTCAAATTCCATTGTAAAGTTTATCCAACCTTGTAAACATGTGGCAATTTCTGGGGTTTTGTGAAAAGGAGCAGTCTGACCATGGAGGTGATAAAAAGTGGCCTCAGTGAGAACATCTTCAGGACAAATAGCACTAGAAGCACATGCCTCAGGAAGTGCACTGGCTGCTGAGGGACAGCGGAAGGGGCCTTTCCACCATGTGTCCTCTGGAACATGGGAATGCTCTATCTTTCCCACACCAATGACTGGGGGCGGGGGCGGGGCAGTGGGGCTAGTCCCCGGGTGACACCTACTTACCTAGTAACAGTGCCCATTCTGCCTGAGTGCTGATCTCCTACCTGCCACAAAGCTACAACATATGAACTCTCAAACCCTTCCTATTTCAAATGCTACAACTCCTTAAAATACTTCTAAATGTTTCTAAATATGATGAAAGTAACTTTTTCCCGTGGCTACTAATAAGGGTCTTCACCCAAGGGCTGGGTGGACACTTCCGGGGCTGTAAGCCAGGGCCGTTGGCACAATGATGGGAGCAGACCCTGTAGCACTCGTGATGGGTGCCAACAAACAAGGCCTGACACAGGTCACATCAGGCAGAACAGGTTTTAATGGGCAATAACTGCTGTGGCAGGGACAAGAGTCCAGCATGAGCTTAATTTTACTTCCCTCTGTGCAGAGTTGACAGGAATGAAGGAGTGAGGGGACGTGTCAAGGGCCTGAAGAGAGCAGAAATGAACAAAAGTGGGAAGGGGTTTGTCGATGTGATTCGGACTCCGAGGTCTGCTAACCAGGGCTTATCATAATTAGGCCCCTGCCCTCCCACAGTGACAGGAGATGGGGCCCAATCTTCAGGTGATGGCTGGGAGAGTCAGTTTTCTTGGCAGCCTTGAGTTTTCCCAGGCAGGAAATGAAAGGGGCTGGTGTCATCATTCTAGGGACATAGCCTTGAGTTGTTAGAAGTGATGCCAGAGTGATGCCAGTGTTTGTTCAAGCTATTAGTTTATGGAGGAGGAGGGCAGGAGGGGGAAGAGGGTGTGAATCAAGCCATTTGTATGCAGATCCTGCAGTTCCTGTAAGGTCAGGTGCAGTTGGAAAGAGGGCTCTGAGGGGCCTGAGCAGAGCACACACCTTGCTTCCTCCCAGCATGCCACAGTATGCACTCTGTGCTGAGGGCAGCAATGCTACATGGGCTGCTGAGGACAGAGGAGAGAAAGGACAGTCACTGCAATTCCACAGGAACACCAGAGGGAATCCTAAAAAGACCCAGCCTATAGTTTAGCCACCTGGCCAAACACTGGCATTTAGGAAAGGCTTTTTGAGTCAAAACCAAGGCCATCATCATGATGTGGTACTAATAAAAACACACAAAGAAAATCTAGGGACTGGGGTTGGGGCTCAGTGGTGAGTGCTTGCCTAGCGTATGTGAGGCACTGGGTTTGATCCTCAGCACCACATAAAAATAAATAAAGGTATTATGTCCATCTACAACTAAAAAAAATTAAAAAGAAAATCTAACACTAAATAAGCAAGAAACTACCTTTAAGAAGATATATGTAAAGAAAGCCAGTGAATATGAATAATCTCCTCCCGTCTTCCACCCCGAATCTAATTTGTTCAATGTAAATTTCAGGAAATACTTTTAGTGTATTTTATAATTAATTCATCTATACTGAATCTTCAGTGATTCATCAATGATCTGAGTCCAGAGATAGTACAGAGCAACTGCGCTTCCAAACATCTTAGTTGTCACTGTCAGTAACCAAAACAACACTGACAAAGAAAATGAGACAGAGTATAAACCCAGTAGCCGCATCTGTTTCTGCTAAAGAAACATTTACTCCCACAAAGAGTTCAACAAAATTTCCAGAATACACACATAAAAAGAAGCATCAAGAAGCAAAATAGCATAATAGTTGGATAAAGAAAGCCAGGAAGGGTGGGAGGCCATCTCCCAACTTCTTTCCTGAGTAGCTTCCACTCTTCCTTAACTGTGATGATTCATGTACTTCTTGCCTATTTTGGCAAGAACCATCCTATATATGTTTAGTTGGGGGCTTAAAATAAACTTGGGCCTCCCCCTTTGTAATGCACGTGCTACAACAAAGTCATGCACAGATCTGGTGGGGAGGGAGGAAGGAGGATCATCCCAGGACTGGTTTAATCTCACGTGCAAACTGTGCTCCCTGAGCTATGACCAGCAGTTCTATACAACAGGTCCTCTAACCTACTCACAGATCGTGTACAAGAAGGATCTTTAGCACAGGCATGGAGGTCCTGAGGTTTTGTGGTAATTTTTTTAGGGAAATAATCTAGTTCAAGAGTCTGTATGAGAGAGATTACCCTCCTCTTTTATTGTTGAACACCGGCTTTTGAGTCTTTCCAGGGGAGTAATAACCTATACCACAGGATTCCCAGCCTGCAGGCTCCTGGAACTAGAGCAGGGCTGGAGATGAGGGAGCAGGCCTTCAGGGGCCAGCAGGGGGAAATGTTTTCTTACAGCGAGTGAAAACTGCCTGCTAATAATGAACTGTGACTGACTTAGGGGTTTGCCATGTCTGACTTTTTCTATCAAGGGGGGTGTAGTGTGTTAGTTATTACCTATGTGTTAAATCTCAGCAACTTATTTTGGTTTATAAAACTGTTTTTACCTGAGAAAGCAAAGGGTTATATTACTTTTTAAAGTTCCCTTTATAATTCCCTTCCTGTCTGACAGTGCAAGACAAAACAAATCTTCGGGAGGAATATCCATCTCCTTGATGGACACTGCCCAGAGCCACAGGCAAACCCACATCTAAGGACCTTCCCTGCTGTGAAGAACAGCCAGGCTGTGACACTAACCTCACAACACTGCCTGGGATTTGTTATAAGAATATAGCAAGGGAAAAAAAGGAAGGAGTATTTAAAAAGTGATGCAAAATATGTGGGTTCTTTATTTACTTTTTATGAGATACTAAAAATTTTCATAAATTAAGAAAAATTATGTTATTATTAATGAAATTTATTTTATTCAATTAAAGAAGAAGGATACATACAATTTAAAAACCCTAAGAATCATTTTTTACTTGGACCACATTTGGGAAAGTAGCAAATTTCCTTGAGTTCTAATTTGTTACTTCCGTCATAGCCTTATATTTTAAAAGTAAGTGAATATTCTTTCATTTACACACTGACCATGTGAGTTATCTGTGACAGTTCATTTCTCACCAATTAGTACCTCCAAAAGAAAACAGGGAAGGGGCCCAAGCTTGGAGCCTAGACACAGCATGAGGGAGTGTCAGTGAGGAAGCAGTGGAGGCAGAGGTGGGAGGCTGGGAAGAGGCGAGATCCAGCCGAGAGGGCAGGTGTTGCTGGAGAACAGCGTCTGGGGCTGCAAGGGAATCACTGCCCACAGGGCCAGGCAGAGGAGGGGCAGTGCAGTGAAGCACCAGGCTGCTAGGAAGACCTCAGCGGGGACCACAGCCCATAGATGAGGTTACTGTGCACCTGTGGCTAGGAGAGCCGCAGGTAAGCCTGAGCAGAAGACAGGTGAACTGAGGGTGCTGGATGAAGTGCTGCCTAGGGAGGGAAGCCACACATGCTGGCAAGACAAGCACTCCCATCTGACCGGGCCACGCCCACCGTGGGAGAACACAGCTGTTGCTAAGTTTCCTAAATGTATACGTTTGAATGCCTTGAAATTCTCCTGAAATTACTTTTAAAAAAATGGTTCAGGTAGCCACAGTATGTAAGTGCCATGACGCAGGAGCTCTGGGAGGAATGGAGTCCAGAGATGAGAAAGGGACAAAGTCACAAGCACATTTCTTGTAGAGCCCTGTCCCATAGCAGAAGGCACTGAGGAACTTCTTAGGGCTCTCCCAAGAACGCCAGGAATCAAAGGAGTTTCTTCCCATACTGTGTGCGCTGAGAACAGCTAATACAAAAATTTTTTTTTATTTGGACTGAATCCCTGAAATTTGAATTTGAGGCTTTTCCCTTTAGTCCTGTTCTCAGGGGACACAGACATGCCAGTTAGTCTCTGCTCTCTGAGGAGAGTCATGGTCGTCCCAGGAACATGCTGGAGAATGTCACCATTTCTACATCTCAAGCTCTCAGCAGAATTCTTCAGTGCACAGATGGCCACTAAGACCCAAAATGTGCTGGAAGGACAGCTTCAAATACCTCCATCTCAAAGCCCTTTCATAAATCAAGGGATATGGTCTTCTACCAACCCCTGGAGAACGTAGAGGAAATGAAACATCTTGTCCATACAAGCTAGGCTGTGAATCAAGGGCTTCTCTGCTGCATTACTCTGGATCAATGTAGGAGCCACAGATATTTTTTCCTATCATATTTATATTTATTTCTTTGTCATTTTCTATTTATGCCATTCTGTTTTTTCCCCCAAGCCCTACAAATACTGTTCTATCTATAAATTTGCCTTAAGTTTATCAAGCTGAGTTTATGTCATTGTTTTTTCTATGAATTTTGTGTTCTCTGGTGTAATTTTTATTAGTTTGCTATGGGCTAAATTATGTGCCCCAAAATTTATATGTTGAATTTTGTTCAGCAAATTTGTTGAACTTGTTGGATTCCCAATATTATTATCACTGCCAGGATATCCAATAACCACCTTCTCTCTATGCTAAGTTTGTCCATGAATCATCATGCTTCTGTGCCCTGCAAACCATTTTTGAAAGACAGTGAAACATTTTGCTGAGTGTAAATCCTGCCTGGGAGTGACAGCAATTATCAGGGCAGAGGGTCTGGTCCTGAACGCCCCCACCCCCGCCCCCCACCATACAGGCTCTGCCCTTGCAGATGCCTGCAAACTACAGAACAAGCCAGGCATGTCATCATGCCTCATGGCTCCCATGGCCACAGCCACACACTGTGGGCTCCTTTGGTCAGTGTCCACTGCTTCAAATCTAACCCGAGAGAATGGATACCCCAGGCTCTACCGCATGCCACATTCATGTGGCATACCCCACCCCCTAGATAGCTTAGGGTCTGTCTGCTCCACTGGCAGGACCTCCACCAGGCATAATGGCAGTATGCTTATCATCTGTCTCCTCCACAGATCTACAAGCATTCCAAAGGAGGAGCGATGTCTCACTCACTGGGGCATCTCCAGTGGGACCCACACCTGTTACAAGGAAAGTGTGCAGTCTGTTGAGGACACGGGCTGGCACAGACTGTCAAGGGACCACGAGGTGAGCCTCGCAGAAGGCACATGGGCTTGTGAGAGGAAGGATGTGAAGCCAGGGCTCCCACTGATCTATTTTTAAGTACTTTCACATCTGTTCCTTCATCTGATCATGACTAAAGCCCTGTGAATGAGGCAGGAAATAATTCACACCTGTCCTTACAGTGGAGGAAACTGATGCAGGAAAGGTCAGGTGCTTTGTACAAGGCCACTTCATGGACTTCTCTATGAGGATACTCTAGGGATAGTAAAGCTTTACAATAAATCCAAAGGCTTCCTATGAATACACACACGTGTGTGGCAGGGAGCAAGGGAAGGAACTTGCAGTTGAAAATATGTTCTCATAAATCTAGTAATACTAATTTTAAGGAAAGAAAAAATATTTGCCTTTCTTAATTAAAAAAATGGAAACATGAAATAAATTATGTGGTGATCAGAGGAAAGCAATTCAGTTAAAAAGAAAGAAAGAAGGAAAGAAAGAAAGAGGCTCAAAAACAAAAATTACAGTTCCATATTGTATTGCTTGCTTTTACAAATACTAAACTTAAATCTCTTTAGGAAATTTTCTGGCATAAAACATAAGGTTTATATTTACAAAGGTTTTAGCCTGTCAATCCTTATATTTTAAGAGTGAATTATCAAAATGTAATTTTATAAGGTTATTATATACTATCATGAAAACCAAATAGGCATAATAAAAACAATTTTGAAATTAAGAGTTTGGAAGATGAACCACAGAATAGGGATGTGGCTCAGTGGTACAGCACTTGCCCAGCCAATGCAAGGCTCTGGGTTCAATCCCTAGCACTACTGAAAAAACAAAAAGTGAAGCATCTTTGTAGATTCACATCCATCAAATAACTACTGAGGGATTCTGATTCATTTCTGTCCAGTCCTTTCCAACTTATGGATGGGTTTCTTTGGGTTGTTTTATGATGTGGCAACATAACACACATGCCATTTCATATCCTAATTTTTTTCCACATAACATCCTAAAAGCTCTTTCAGATTATTATATCATCTTTATAGCCACAATCTATAATTTACTGAGTTACTGTATATTCTTTTAATTGGTTATGCCATGGTTTATGTGATCATTCTTCTATTTTATTATTTTTGATTTATTTTTTAGTTGTTGATAGACCTTGGTTTTATTTATCTATATGCAGTGCTGAGAATCAAACCCAGTGCCTCACACACACCAGGCAAGTGTGCTACTGCTGAGCCCCAGCCCCAGCCCCAGCCCCGTCTCCTATTTTAGACAAGGCTGTTGACAAATTTTACTACCATATATAATGTCTTTATGATTATAGGTAATTTTGTCCATTTTTGTTTCTTTTAGATAATTTCCAAAAGCATATTATAAAGGTGGACAGTAGTTTGTAAGCCTTTCAACATACTCTGCCAAATTGCTTCTCCAAAGGTCTAATATGCATTATTACCAGGAATGAATAAGAATGCTTACTTGCTTACATTCTTATCATAATCAGTAAATCACCTGTGTCATTTTATTATTATTATTATTTTTAAAGAGAGAGAGAGAGAGAATTTTTAATATTTATTTTTTTTAGTTTTCGGCGGACACAACATCTTTGTTTGTATGTGGTGCTGAGGATCGAACTCGGGCCGCAAGCATGCCAGGCGAGCGCGCTACCGCTTGAGCCACATCCCCAGCCCATTTTATTATTTTTTACTAATAGGTGAAAAATATACCCTCCTAGTGCTAATTTTAAAATTTCCCCAGAGAATGAATATTTTCCTATCATGGTTATTAATTGAACTTTCTCTTTTGTGAATTATTTTTTATATCCATTATTTATTAATTGGTTCATATGAATTTTAAGATAAATTTGTTTGAATATTTTATAAACTAAAATGTTAACTCAGTTACCTTACTGGTGAAAAATATCATTCCTGAAATCTATGCTTCATTTAGACTTTTTGTTTTAGTTTTTACCTTGATGGTTGGTTCTCTCCTCTGTGATGATCTTTAAGAGGCTTTCACACCAGCTCCCTCTCTCCCACACCCTTCTTCCTCCTCAGCCCCAAAGGTTTTACCATTACACATGCCGAGTCGGAGGCATTACCTGTTGGTCATCAGGAGTCCATATGCCACATGTGATTTGACTTTCCAGGTTGATCTCAGATGACCAGTGTCTTTGTCCACTGACAGAACCAACCAGGACAAACCCATCTCGATAGGAAATAAGTGCTTGAGTCCCATCGTGGCTCCACGTGAAATCACTCACCTTCAGACACACAGAGAGAAGGGTCAATTGTGATCTGAAAGGGGAAACACTTTTACCAAAGCCTAGATAGAGTCGTTAGCTTGGCTTTTCGGCTAAGATCAAGAGGGCGTGAAGAGAAACCGCAGTGAAGGCATCATCAGGAAAGCTCCAGGGACTGCAGTGAGGGGCAGCGTGGTCCTCATTAGCACTGTTTTATGTACTGTGTGGACATTCACCCATTAAGCCCCACACCAACTGCCCATGAAAGTGCTGTCCCCCATCTGCAGAGGAAACCAGGACACACAGGGCTAAGTGATCTTCCCCCAGCCACACTGCAAGAGAGTGGCAGAGCCGAGAACAAGCCCAGGGTTCTGTGGCTCCAGGGTTCTTACTTTTAACTGCTGTTATACTGCCTTCCCCTTAAGATTGGTGACAGATTCTCCATGAGTGTCTGTGGTCATTTACCAAAATAATAAAGCTCTAAGTTTCTGATTATATTCTCTCATAGTCTTGCTAGTAATATTCTCGCAGTCAAAATGGGATGCATTTTAATTTTTCTCTTTTATGGTACTAGGGTCAAACCCAGGGCCTTACAGGTGCTAGGTAGGCATTCTACCACTAAGCTACATCTCCCGCCTTATTCTTGATCAAAATGAAGGTAAAGAAATCTAAGTGGAAAACATTACTTACAACTGAATTTATCAAATGCATGCATTGAATCTATCCAAATGACATTGTTTTTTCTCTGGTGATCTATTGTGGTAAATTCCTTCTATGGATTATCCAGTATTATTATACTATTCTTACATACCTGTGGGTATTTGGACTCTGCTATATAAGTAATTAAGACTGGGCTGGGGTGTAACTTGTTGGTAGAGCACTTGCCTAGTATGTGCAAGGTCCTGGGTTCCATGCCCAGCATGAGGGGGCGGGGGGTGGGGGGTAAAGGCTAAACATTTCTCTCACATTACCACTTTAATCCCTATCTTACAAATTTTAATATATGCTTTTATTATCATTCAGATCTAGGACTTTATAAACATCCATTAAATGTATTTTTTAACCCAGGAACTATTTCACTACACATTTTTTTAAAAATCTCAAATATGCAAGAATTTAATAACTCTTTTGTTATTAAGTTTTAACCCAGGTTCAATGAACTCATGGGATTGTGATCTATAGTCATGGTACCTACCACTGGAAGTCTACTGAAATTTACTTTATAACCTAAATTAAGGATTGACAAACCACAACTTATGGGCAAATCTGGCCTGTCAGCTCTGTTGGTCTACCACTCAAACTAAGAATGGTTTAAAATAGTTGAAGGAAAAAAATCAATAGCAGAATATTTTGTTATTCATGAAATTCAAGTATTTTTTAAAATTTCTTAATTTTTAGATGGTGCTAAGGATCAAACCCAGTGCCTCTCATATGCTACGCAAGTACTCTGCCACTGAGCTACCGCCCCACCCCCAAAATTCGAGTTTTAACATCCATAAAGTTTTTTTATTTCATCAGTAAGTTTTTAAAATTTGTTTTCTCATTACATAATACCTGATTTTTGGCTCTTGATCCACAAAACCTAAAATATTCATATATGCCCCTTCACAGAAAGTTTACAGACTCTTATGCAAGAACAGGTCAATTGTTGTTAAACGTTCTGTGAGAAAACCTGTGTTCTAACTGGTAGACTTGGGACCTCCACATGTCTACTAGGTCCAGTTTGTTAACTGTGTTGCTCCAATCTTCTGTATCTTTGCTGGTTGTTTGTCATGAGTGTGCTATGTCATTAACATAGACAAAAAGGTTTGCATCTTCCCACAATGTCAGAATTTATCGAACAATAATCAGTTCACAGGTACTTTCATCAATGGCAATTCACTGAATACTCATGGGTCACCTGGTAGTCATAGGATAGGCAATCATAGGTTCTTTTATTCCTATCTTAATTTTTATTATCTACAATATTCAAGTCACATATCACACTTCACCCAATTATATATATAGGTTACAGAAAGACAAGGAAAGGGCCAAGGCAGCCACAGGGGTTCCAGAGGCTCCCTGAGAGCAAAGGCAAAGAGCAGACAGGAATGCAGAGTCACTATGGGTGCTCAGATAAGATTAAAAACCAGTCAAAGAACTTGTTCAGGACACAATGCAAGAATTTATTCTAGGCCAAGGTCTGGAGGCAGTTTCACAGTATCAATTTGGAGCGTCAGCTTGGAATGGGACTTGTGTGGTCGGTCATCATGGGCATCACTCTGCTAAAGATTCCTCACGGTGGTGATTTTCCCGGGCAAGGCTTGTGACCAATGACCCCGGTGAAAGAATCAGGGTGCCGCTGTGTCCAGTCTTAGGGTATGCCTCCTTTTATGAGTCTTGACCGAGGGGTTGCATCATTCACTGGTCTCGTGTGTTCCATAAGCTCGTGGGCCTGGATTTTCTGATATGACTTTGATTTGCCCATATATCCATGTGCTTCTGATTAATTCAATAAGTTCATTCTCATTAGCATGAATAGTTTATCAGTTAATGCCTTATGAGTGTGCCAGGCAAATGGTGGTTGTTTACTTGTACAAACAAGGTGTAGAGTCATTCCTTCTTAGCACTTAAAACTCACAATTAGTTTGCTTATGGCAAACTGCTGCTTTACAAAATGAACTGACAAAGGTTCAGGAAGAGACTGGAAACTGCTGTTCTACACACCACGGACTAACTCAGAGAGGGCACAACCTGCTCTCCACACTGCTGCCAACACACGTCTGAGTATGTCAGTGGATTGATCAATTTTTCCTTTCAGTTCTACCAGTCTCCTTCACTATTTTGATGGTATTATTAAAAGCATATACATTAAAAACATCTTGATAAACCACAGTTTATCATTATCTGATGTCTCTATTAACAAAGTAATATTTTCTGTCTTTAAGGTATTTTATCTAATATTAATCTAACTACACCAGCTTAATTTTTTTCCCTTGGTATTTGCCAGATGTATCTTTGTCATCCTTTGACTTTAAATTTGTATATGTCCTTAAGTTCTACATGTGGCTCTAAAAGGCATAGATCCCAGCTTTTAAAAATATAATCCATTAAGCTTTATTTTCTTATTTAATCCATTTGTATTTATTCTAATTTGTGCTCTACTTCTATTTGGCTCTTGTGTGTGTACATGCGTGAGCGCACCCACCTGTGTGGTACTAGGGATTGAATCCAGAGTACTTTACCACTGAGCTATACTCCAGTCCTTTTTATTTTTTAAGACAGGATCTCACAAAGTTCCCAAGGCTGGTCTTGAACTTGCAATCTTCCTGCTTCAGCTTCCCAAATCACTAGGATTACAGGCTTGCCTCACTGTACTTTCTTAATTTACTTTTTCAGTTTGTACTAACTTTTGTTTCTTTTTAATCTTTTCTAACACAAGAATTACTCTATGATCGTCACTGTTGCTTATACTTGGAACTATTCAAGTCTCTTTAAAATGTGACATGATGGGGCTGGGGTTGTGGCTCAGTGGTAGAGCGCTCGCCTAGCACATGCAAGGCCCTAGATTCAATCCTCAGCACCACATAAAAATAAAATAAAGGTATTATGTCCAACTACAACTAAATAAACAATATTTTTAAACAATGTGACATTACTAGATGAATCACATTTTAAGAAATAAGAAAAATATATGAACTAATTGCAAAAGGGGCTAAAGGTCTATAATGAGTACCAGCAATATCTCTTATCATGACAATGGCATGATTTGTTAAGTAGCTCTTGAATAACTGCTCTGAGAGTCCTTAAAAAAAAAAAGACAAACAAACAAACAAACAAACAAAAAAACCCATTTCTTCAGTTAAATCTAGAACCTTGGGTTCCTTTAAATTATATCCCGACCACCTGAACTACCTAGTTTTTCTTAATTTAAAACAAAAATTGTTTATTCTGCAATAAAATTTAAAAGTTCTTTCATTTTGCAAAGATAATGCTATTACTTACCTGCATTTTAGCTATGTACTAAGAGGAAAAACATCTTAATAGAGAGCTAAGGCAAGGCCAGGAAAATGAAGCTTCTCAGGGATATTATAGCAACCCATCTCTTTCAACAATCATTGTTTCTCTGTAGTGAAAAAAATGAAAATCCTTTCTTATAGCTGTTTGGAAATACCTAGGACACTCATTACTGATAATTACCCTACTGTGCAACAATACACCAGAACTTCTTGTTCTTACCTAACACTAATTAATACCCACTGACCCACCTCTCCTCATCTCACGCTAACCCAATCACTGTCCTCAGCCTCTGGTAACGACCATTCTATTTCACCTTCTATGAGACCAACATTTTGTAGATTCTGCATATGAGTGAGATGGTGCAGCATTTGCCTTTCTGTACCTGGCTTATTTCACTTACCATGATGCTCTCTGGTTCCACCTGTGTTGTTGCAAATGACAGAATTTCCATCCTTTTTCGGTTGTTGTATTCAGTGTGTGTGCGTGCGTGTGTGTGTGTGTGTGTGTGTGTGTGAATCCTTACCCATATAATTACTCATTTTTAATTTTTGAGGAACTTCCAAACCCTTTCATAATGGCTGCACTAATTTACATTCCACCAGCAGTGGGAATTTACACCTCCCTCCCCTAGTGCTTACTGTCTGTCTTTTTAATCACAGCCATTCTAACTTGAGGTGGCAGCTCACTGTTTTTCTAATGATTAGTGATGTTGAGCATTTTTTTTCCATATACCTACTGGCCATTTGTAGCTTTTATTTTGAGATGTCTCTACTTAGGTCTATTGTCCAGTTTTTAATTGAATTATCTGGGAATTTTCTTTTGAGTTATTTGAGTTCCTTATTATAACTCATATATTAATCCACTGCCAGATTTACAGTTTGCAAATATTTTCTTCCATTCTGCAGAGTATATTATATTGATTGTTTCTTTTGTTGTGCAGAAGCTTTTCACTTTGATATAGTTATACTTGTTTATTTTTGGTTTCCTGCACTTTGGGGATCTTATTTAAAAAACAAAACAAAACAAAACAAAAAACACTGGCAATCTCTCATAAAGTGATGCAGGATGTTCACATGAATTAACTGGGTTTATTAGGCAGCATGGAGCAACAAGAATATATCACACCTAGAAAAACAAAATAGTGAAAAACAAAAATAATGTGAAGTCAAATACTGAATGCTGGAGAGAAAATTGAAGAAACTTTCCTTCTTCTGGTTGCTTTTCAATTGCACAGGGTTACAATGCCTTTACTTTACTAAAGATAGCACTCAGACGAGGAATAACTGAAGCCGAGCAGCAACCCAACCAATAGTTGCCTGAGGCAGCTTCTCAAGAGACTATCTCAGTGCATGTGCCTGGCACAACCGTCTTCAATGACTGATACGGTACAATAATGTGCGCACTGTTGCAGACCCTTTTTGAAATACAGGACTTATAATCAATGCCTGAAAAAGAAATTGTTAAGGCCATCATTTAGCTTCAGCCAAGTGTTTGCTTACTCCATGACAGTGAGAGACACTCTCTGTATCGAGGATCACCTGTTATTTCTTCTAAAAGAAGAAAAGTGGCACTCTTCTCTAAGCTGGCTTCCAGAACTCTCATCCTCCAACCTGCAGAACTATTCCTTTCGCCAGACGCTTTTCCAAGCATGCAGAGCCACCAGTGCCCCCACCAGTGATCCACTGGAACCCATGTGCGGTGTCTTTTTTATTCAGAAAAGATCTGACTCAGAGCAAATAAAAGCAACCAGTCCTTCCCAAAAAATGCCAGTGTTTAGTGGTGAAAACTGCTCAATGTTTTGAAGAAACAAAGTTTCAAACAGCAAAATTTCATGAAATCGGAATCAGGTCACAAGATATGGTGATGACTCCAGAGGAACCTGGCAGCAAAGGCATCTGTAAGGTTCTGGATGCTTCCAGCTGCTCACAGCTCACCGGCCTCCAGAGCTGAACTCATCCCACCTTTCCTGTTTCTGACATGGCTGTCTGCTCCACACTCTCCATGGAAAGAAACAGAGAGGGACATGACAGGTGGCGGGGATGACGCAGCTGCCATGTGGAGACGATGGGATCCCCAACCAAGAGAAGCTACCGCCAGGAAAAAACCACGTGGCGGTGGCGCTGCTTGGCTGGTGGGGTGGGTTTCTCAAACAGTAATAAAGTCTGAGCATTTGGGGATACGCGGTGACATATGCATTTCTGCCAAGAGAAAAGTGCGCTTGCTGGGAACAAGCCATGCAGTGAAGTGCCCTGGACTCACACCAAGGCCTGAGTCCTCGCATCGCCACCCACGAGCCCCTGTGGGCAAGCTACTAAACCTGCCTGATCTGGACTTTTCTATTAACTGAGAATAAGAACATTTTCAGAATAAGGTTCCTATGGAGATGAAGGGAAATAACACGTTAAAAAGCCAAGCACTTGGTTGGCATGTGACCTAGTCTCCTTTTCCCTTTCTCCCCTAAGGAATGACTTTTGTCATCCTAAATCTGAAGGCCTTAGAAAAGCGTCCTCTACTTTGGTTAGAGACTCTGTGGGCAACCGCAGAGAACTGTCCACTTCACAGGAATCCATGACCAGCTGCCAACTCCAGGCCTGCAGCTGTTCATGGAGATGACGCCTGGCTACTGTCTCAGGGCAGATGAGTTCTATGCTAGGGGGCTGTGAGGAAGCAGTACTGACAATCAGTGCAAGCACTGCCTTAGTGTGCAGGGAAGCCGCCATACACTGTGCTTTTCACATAGAGTCTTATTTAGTCCTCAGAGATCCTCTGCTCTGTCACAGGTGAGGAAACTGAGGCACAGAGATGTTAAATACTTCCCACTCAGAGGTCAACAGTGGGATTTCCTGCCTCTGCTGACTCCAAAGCTAATGCTCTTGACAAATACAACACGCACCCTCAGAGTGACTTGAGTGCCTCTGGGTCAGGAGATTTCCCACATTTGTACCTCTCCTTCAGGAAGGCTGGTTAGTAGTCACAGGGCTGGTGCTACCTCTTCTCTTGTCACTCCAAGAAGGCAGGTGGGAAGCTGATAAGGCTTTATTAGAGTCAGTCAATATTGTTACGTTTACCCTTACTAACAAAGAACTCACACAAGAAGAATGTTGTCTTCAGGCAAAAGGAAGTTTGTCTTCTGTGATGGCATCTTATGATCCTTAGCCTGCTAATTCTCACTGACAATAAATCTTCCTTTCTTGCAATTTTATGCCACCTGACTGGGCTATATCTTTCAGATGGAAGCTCATAGCTTATTTAAGCAACAGGCAGGAGAGGGAATCCTGTCCCTTAGAAATGTAGAGCAAGGCTCACGAGAACTCATTCTGGGAGAGTTAAAACAGTACAGGAAGCCCCATGTCAACAAACATCCCCAGAGGAGCCAGGCTCTCCAATCACTGTGCTGTCAATCTCCGCGACATGTGTCCTCAAACACAGGAGAAGGGCCCAGCAGCCACCCACCAGGTACTCAGGGACAGCATGGCTCAGTGGGGCATCCCTGGAGCAGCTGTCTTCCTCAGAGTGGAGACAAACTGTACCAGAAAGGAAGGGTGGAAGATGACAACAGGTGGCCACACTAACTGAAACCCCACAGAGGAGTGTCACAAACTCATGGCTTAGGGAGTGGGTTGTGCGAAACAGTCTTGTGGAGATGGCAGCACAGGGAAAACACCTTCTAAAGGGAGGAAAAGAAACGTGCCAGGCGCACTTCCGAGGACCCGAAGTTAATGCATAGTCACAGCCCTGAGCAACGGGGAAGGCCCGCGGCGGCTGAAGAGCAGCAGCGCACTCAAGGGGCAGAGGGCACAGCTCTGCTTCTGTTCACTCAAGGGACAAGGGACAGAGGGCGCAGCTCTGCTTCTGTTCACTCAAGGGACAAGGGACAGAGGGCACAGCTCTGCTTCTGTTCACTCAAGGGACAAGGGACAGAGGGCACAGCTCTGCTTCTGTTATTTCTCCTCCGCCTGCTCAAGGAGGAGCTGGGCGCTGCGCAGTGTTGTCCCCTCTGCGCTACAGCCCTGGCCAGGGGTCACTGGGCGTCATCCTCCTGGGAGGAGGCCTGCCGCCCACTCACCTGAGCCCCGCGGTCGTTGACCAGTTCCACAGACCACCTGCCTTCGTACTGAATCCACACGAATATTCCCCCGTCTGCGTCGCACGTGGCCAGCTTCTGGTACGGCTCATTCCACCTCACCAGCACAACCTAGGAGACCACCAAGAAGACAGTTACCACTGGAGAAACCCGCCAGGGCCACGGTGATGAGGCCTTGAAACTCCAGAACTAAATAGTGCAGGGTCACAGGAAAAGGCTGGGGGACAACATGGGTGGAGCCACACAGGGCAGTCTCATGTGGCTCCAGACACACTTGACACATATCCTGGTAAACAGCAGTCACCTGGACAAACGTCCAAACGCTGCCCGCACTTGCCCACCACTGTGAACACAGGCCCCACCGGCACCCTGCACCTGTCTCTCCCAGGTGTGCAAGGGTCCCTCACCTGCTGGTCCTGTACTGTGGGAAATGATTTTTACAAGATTCATTGTTTTTGAATCAAGTGTTATTTATTTAGTACAGAAAAAAGAAAGGGTAAGTCTTAATTTAGCTTTATTTTCCACCAGAAGTGAAATTTTCTGGCACCTTTTTCAAGGAACTATCTTATATCTGAAGAATTTGGCATGAACATGGCCAATTCAGAAAAAGTACGGCTGAAAAATCTAATTTGTTTTAGGATTTATCACAAAGGAAATATGAAAGCCAAGTGTGTGGTATATGCCTGTAATCCCAGTGGCTCAGGAGGCTGAGATAGGAGGATGGCAAGTCTGAGTCCAGCCTGAGCAACTTAGTAAGATTTTGTCTCAAAATAAAAAGGGATGGGATGGGGCTGGGGATGTGGCTCAAGCAGTAGTGCACTGGCCTGGCATGCGCGGGGCGCTGGGTTCGATCCTTAGCACCACATACAAGTAAAATAAAGATGTTGTGTCCACCAAAAACTAAAAAGTAAATATTAAAAATTTCTCTCTCTCTCTCTCTTAAAAAAAAAGGGGGGGGGGATGAGATGTAGCTCAGTGGTAGGGTGCTCCTAAATCCAATCCCCAGAGTATAAAACAAAAACAAACAAACCAAGTTAGAAGTTTCAAATTTCATGAGTGTAAGAACTAAATTCTTAAATTTAGAAAATTCTGAGTCTAGACAAATCACTTTCATCTTTCTCAAGTGTAGCTTTCTTATCAAGTATCTCCTTCTTATCTAAAAAGGTAGAAAGTCTGTCAGTGGTTTATGACACTAAGTAAATGCCTGAAGGGTCTGAGATCAGCCCACAGAAGGACCAGTAAAAATCTATAAGGGAGCGGGGTGCCTGGACTGGTCCTGTGGACCATTGCTGGGAGCCATTAGCCAAGTGGGTATGACAATTTCCTTGCCAGCGTACCCCATGTTGCTGACATTTTGCAGTGACATTGAATGTAGGTGACCTTGCTCAAGGACCAGGGCGGATTAGGGTGTTCCCGGTTTAAGATAATCGGGTTTAGGGCATTCCCAGTTTAGGTTCCAGGTTTAAGGTTTAAGATTATTCCTGCTGGGAATAGGGCGTATCCTGCTGCCTGAGTTCCAGCTTAGAGGTAAGTGAAATTTCTCACCCTTGAGGAAGAGAAAAAAAATGGGTGAACATTTCAAAAAACAATGTGTTATTGTTTTGATTTATTTTGTTTTTATTTCAAGTTGCCTGTTCCTAGAACTTTCTCAGGCAAACCTGGGAAAATGGTTGACTCAAGGTTTGAAGTTATTCGCCTCCGAGCAAGAGAAATTGTTAGAGGAAGGAGGCACCCCAGTGAGACCAAGAACAATTAGGGCATATGTTGATACAATACAAAAATGTAGCCCATGGCTTTTTAAAGACGAGTTATTAAGTATATCAATGGGACCATCATGGTATCCTGTAGAAGGATTTTTCTTCAACAAGAAAGAGATGGCTAGTTCTGTTTACTATATTTGTCTAAGATCTTGGTTTTTACAGACATCTGATTAATTTACAAAGCTAAAGTGTTAAAATATCAACCACTAAATATAAAATCAAGTACTCTTTACTTATTAAGTTCCATAAGGTAATATATTTAAACATTATGTGTGTTTTCATAAATTGGTAAATGGAAAAATGTTTAATATTGCTTTGTGTCTGTGTCTTTGCTAAAACAAGGTTACTAAGTGTTAAGATTCTATCATGTGTAATTTATATACAAAGAGTAGAAAAATTTTCAGTTGGGTTTCAATTATAGTATTATAGTATCATAAAAAACATGAAAGTCTTTCATCTTATTAAAGTGGAGTAATTTGTCTAAATCAGAAATTTTATAAGAGTTGTTTCAAAATGTGAATTTATAAAAAGGGTTAACGGTTAAAAAAGAGAGAAAAAGATTCAAGATGTGGAAATATATTTTAATATAAAAGGTTAAAGGAAAAAGAAATGTTTCTAGATGAGATAATCTCTGTGTGGTAAAGTAAAAAGTTGTAAAATGCCATTTAAAAAGATTTTGAGGAAACTAGACTTACTTTAAAAGCTTGAGAAAGGAAGAAAGAAGAAAAAGATATTTGTACATGGCAGATTGAGACAAAGCTTCTCAATGGAGTTAAAAAAAAAAAAAGCCTTTGGTTGAAGGGCAGCCATGTAAACTAACATTAAAGCGATTTAAACAGAATCTAAGCCTCGTTTAAAAGAGTGAAGTTGTAGGTGGTGAAAAAGTACATTTAAAAGTACAGTATAGATGATAATTAAAAGGCTTTAAAAGGTTAAATTGAAGGTGGTCGAGATACCTTCATGGCGGAAAAAAGATTGCTTTATTGCATCATTCGAAGCCTAGTTAATCTTAAAGGCATTACTTAAAAAATGGGAAGATAATAGGATAAAAGATATTTAGATAAAGAAGATTAAAAATTTAAAGTGAAAAACTTTAAAGACAGAAGTATAGAAAGTTAAAAAGAAAAAAGATAAAGAAGATGTAGAAAGATAGAAAAAATGTAGGAAGACAAGAATTTTAAACCCACAAAATAGGAAAAAAAAAAAAAGAGGAAAAAAGGCAACTAAGGGTAAATATACAAACCTTAGGAAAAAAACTAGAAGATAGAAATAAGATAGAAAATGGTTGAAAATGTCAAGTAAAGGTATTTCAGATAGAAAATGCAAGAAGCTAAGACAACTATTAGATACAGACATATACTTATTAAAGCAAAAAGAGGGAATTGGAAAGGGGTATATATCCCCCAAAGATAAACTTAAAATAACCCTTTTTACTCTAAACTTTTTAAATTTGGATTCATCAGGACTTAGTGCTGCGGAAAGGCATATGTATCCAAAAAATGTACATAAGCCTAAAGTACTTTGGAAAGATATTCTAACAGGACAATGGAAAGGTCCTGACCCAGTGATTGTCTGGAGTCGGGGGTCTGTTTGTGTTTTTCCACAGGGAGAACAGCAGCCCATTTGGATTCCAGAGAGATTAACTAAAACAATTTCTACAGATCGAAAAGAAGATGATTTGACTCAAATCCATAACAGCTGATATCCAGAACTCCAGCTTGGCCATTCTTACATCTGCGACAGTGATTAACCAGGATGCTTTTTTCAATAGCTATTTTATTATTGCATTTTTCCACATCATAAGGTTCTATTTTTATTTTTTGAGCTCATACAAACCTAGGTTAATGTTTTTCTGATCAGTTTTATTTTTTGACTGTGGAGTTTTTAAACATTGCAATGGAGATTTCACCTAGGTAAAGCTACAAGGCCTTTACTATTTTCTTATGTGTTGTACGTTTGTGTACACTCTTGTGTTTTGTGTTGTATGTCTGTATGTGCGTATGTCCATATTTCTTATATGAGGAGCGCTCATGAAAAAATGGATCCGAATTATTATTATTTTTTTTTATTCACGTGATTTAAATGGTTTAATTTAAATTAGGTAAACAGCTGTTAAGGATTGTTTTTAAAGGAGGTTAACAGATCTGTTTGTTTACTTTCACCTTTCCTTTTCATTATATTTAATAATTCTTTTCAGGATAATGTCTTTTTAGCATCATTGCCAGAATTCCTATCTTCATCCCAGTGCCGGTGAAGACAAAGATAAAACCAGACTACAGCTTCTATGATAGCTATCACAGTAAACTGTATAAACTGATGCATCAATGAATATAACTCAACAAGTAATGCTCAATCAAGGAGTCAACTTACTTTGGGAGGAAACGGATTTTGGGAGGAAATGGACATATTGATAGATTCCTCCGCTTTGAACTGATTGCAGAACTTGCCTGGACTATGTAACTATCGTTTGGTGCAGCGAATTGTGGTAATGCTGGCATATCTTTGCTGATGGTGTCACCAGTGATGCAATTTTTCCCACGGAGCCGTCAATTGGCTTGGTGTTGTGGCATTTCTGTATTCTCCTCCCTTCTGCTAGTGATGGTCTAAAATTTGGGGGCCAATGGCTGTATGCTGGACCGGTAGTCAGTGACGGGTATGATCCAATTGCAGTGGTATCAACCTAAGACAGGAGGCTGACGCCTAAAGGTCAGTTTTCCGATGACGGGTAAGAACCATATGTTGAATTGGACAACCTACCAGGCATGGTCCTTAAGCCACGCTGCTTATTGTTTAATTAATCAGAAGGGGGGATATGCTGGGAGCCATTAGCCAAGTGGGTATGACAATTTCCTTGCCAGCGTACCCCATGTTGCTGACATTTTGCAGTGACATTGAATGTAGGTGACCTTGCTCAAGGACCAGGGCGGATTAGGGTGTTCCCGGTTTAAGATAATCGGGTTTAGGGCGTTCCCAGTTTAGGTTCCAGGTTTAAGGTTTAAGATTATTCCTGCTGGGAATAGGGCGTATCCTGCTGCCTGAGTTCCCCTTGAGTTCTCACGGGATTCAGACAGTATTTTTTGGGAGATAGAAGCCCAGTGGAGGTGGATTTGGGCAGAGAACGTGGATTTCCCCAGAACGTGATTGTAGACGGCTGGTGTGAGTTCGGGAATAAAGAGTCGCTGTTTGAATCTACAAGCTGTGTGGTGGCTCGTGATTGTGTGCCCAGCCAGACTGCGGCATTTGTGCCCAGCCAGACTGCGGCAGACCATGTGCCACAAAACCAATACCTTAAGTTCACTGTGGTGAAGTGCTCCTGAGGCTGACTCCAGCTAGCCTATCCTGATGACCTAATGAATTGGTTCAGTCAGATATCAGCATGAATTTATAATTCTCATGCTGCTAGGCATGGTGGCACAAACCTATAATTCCATTGACTTGGGAGGCTAAGACAGGAGGATCACAAGCTGGAAGCTAGCCTCAGCAACTTAGTGAGTCCCTGTTTCAAAATTTTAAAAATAAAAAGGGATGGGGATTGTGGCTTAGAAATTAAATGCCCCAGGTTCAATACCTGATGCCCCCCCACACATTTTTTAAAAATTATAACTCTCATGCTATGTGGCTAATATTGAATTGGAGGATAAAAACCATCTCCGTTGCCCTCAGCGAGTTAAAGGAGGCCAGAATATCTACATACATGGGTAACACATCAACAAGGGAGGACTATCATGGGTCAGCAAGGGCACTATTATTTGTCAACATGTGAGCCCTGTCTACTCCCAATATTCTGTGCCTAATAAACTCCTTGTAACTATTGTAAACATGTGACACATGCATAAAGGGTTTCCAATTTCTAATTTGGATTCTAAAATACAAAATGAGCCCATGAACTGATGTCAAGGACTTTTACAATGCCTCCTGTCCCACTCACACCCATCTGTCCAAAGCACACTTCCTGCTTTCAGACCAGTGCACAAACCCATGACTCTTCAAAATTATACAACCTACACATCTGATTTTAGGTCTTTCAACATGCTTCCAGGGCACCAGAGCTAGGAGAGGACCCTAAGAATGGTCTGATTTAGTTCCCCTTGAGCTAGCCTTGGTCTGTCATACTTGATGGTATCAACATTTATAAGATGCACAACAAAATCCTCAAAACTTCCAAGAGGAAAATAGTACTATAGCTTTTTAAAAACCCTGCAATAATCAAAGGAAGCGTGAGGTTGTGATCCTTGGAGACCTGTCGATGACTCATCACGCTAGTCAACTTGCAAGGATGAGACATCTAGAACTCTCCAGGAAGCTGCACCTGGTTGCATCCCTGGGTAGACAGCCCCTTCCTTGCTCTGGCCCAGCTCTACAGATACAGTGCTGACACGATCCAGTAACATCAGCTTGTGGATAGATCTGCTGTTGAGGAAAGGGTCAGGTGGGCCTGTCTTCAAATACTGACACAGCAATTTTGAGCATATTTTGCCAAACAATAACATAGAATTAGAAGTTTGATCCATGTTAAATCATATCTTTGAACTATAAAAACTATTTCAAGTAGGTATTAAAAAGTATTTCAAGTAGATAATTTTAAATTCCCAAAGGCTTTTAACAACAGCAAATACTGACTGTCTGCCTAACATGAGCCAGACACTGTTAGGGGCTAAAAAGAGAGACTAGGACATCTCTGGCCCTGTTGGAGCTCAGTTTACTACACAGACATAATATAGTGCTATGTGAGCCATTAAGGAGCTGGGAACATACCCAGGAGCAGGTATCAATACGCGGAGAGAGGAACAATAAATTAAGATTCCCTTATTTAAGGGAATCCACAAATATGCACGTAGCTACAATCTGGTCTCAACAGACAGATATTAATCACTGATGTCTACATCATTACACACTTCAGAATGGTGATCACAAAATAGAATCTGACAAACAAGAACACAATATTCATAACTGATCAGTTTTTAAGTTATATCTTTAGGTTAACAGAGTGAACATTTGTCTGCTATGAGATTCTCTGCAAAAAGTGCCTCTAGACAAAGTGTCATATTTCAGAAGACAGAGGTTAGACACAATGTATCTTAGCCTTTTTGCATTTATTATTCACTACCAGTTCAGCTGCACAGTTAACGTCAACAGCAAAGCCCTTCTTCATGAAAACGGCCTGCACAGTCACAGCATTACATAAACATAGAAGAAGAGAGGAAAAAATATTTTAAAATTATTTCTAACATTAAAGATTTCTTGGTCTTATGACAACACTATTGCTGTTGCTGGGTAAATGAAATGTTCACAGATGCAATTTCACCTTTTGGTAGTTTTTAATCAGTTGAGATGCAGCAGTAAATGGAAATGTGGTCCCACCCCACACACTCCTCTGAGTTCTAATGCATATAGCTGGGTAGGTAGTTAACTCCCCTGCCAACTAGGGACAAAGTCTTTCCCATGATTCTTCATTTAAAAATGGGGTGAAATTGCAAATGTTTCCTTGGACTAGTATTCATTCTCATTTCCTCCCCTGTCTGCAGTTCACAGCTGCCGCCTTATCTCCCAGCATCTTATTTCCTGTTCTCTAAACCTTTCCAGCCTACTTGGCAATGATAAGACTAAAGTGCTAAGAAATCACCAGCCAGGGGACCAGTTGGGTACTTAGTCATCCAGATTGTGTGGCAGGGTACTGTGAGTCTGCCAGGTACCCTAAGGCACAGCTTTTCTTCCCCTGGGACTCTCTTAGTCTGGGCACCAAAGAAATTCCATGTTGAGGGTGCTAGCTCAGGGGTGCTCTTCTATTAAAAAGATACAGGATGAGCTATGTTCTGACCTCTGACTTTGATTATTCAAAAAATACAAGCTTAGGGCTGGGATCGTGGCTCAGTAGAAGAGTGCTCACCTAGCATACATGAGGCACTGGGTTTGATCCTCACACCACATAGAAATAAAATAAAAATATTGCGTCCAACTACAACTAAAAGATATTAAGAAGAATACAAACTTGTTATCTTCTCCAATATCAGATATGCTTCAATTTTATAGTTTATTAAGAGGTATTAAGGTAGAGAATCTACAAGAAAAAGAAGGCAGGACTGCTGAAAGTCCACTTGGCCTATAATCTAAGGCCCTAGACAAGTCACCTCACTTCCCATACCCAGAACTACATTTAGGAGAGCAAAACAACTGTCACTTAGCTCACACCAAGGGCATTTGTCTTCTTTACCCATTGAAAATATAGAATTCACAGAGTTGTGTGACCATCACAGTACATTTTAGAACATATTCACTATCGTTGCAAAAGCCCCATACTCTAGCCATCGCCACTCAATCCCACACTTCCCCTAGCCCCAGGCAATCACTAATTTCCTTATGTTCTATGGATTTGCTTATTCAATACATTTTACATAAATGGAATCACATGATATGTGTGGTCTTTTCTAACTGGCTTCCTTCCCCTGCTATAAAGTTTCAAAGTTCATTCACGTTGTAGCGTGTATCAGTACTTCGTTTACAAGTCCAAACACTGTTCTCCACTGTAGGGCTATACCCTACACTCATCAGCTGATGAACATTTGGGTCATTCACGTAAAAAGGACTGAGAAGCTAATTTTGCTAAAAACACTGATTCTTCACTTGGTCCTACAAATGTTAAAAAAAAAAAAAAGTGGCATCTTTGCCTCCATTTTGCCTTTGTCTCTTCTGTTTTGAACTGATCTCCTGGGATTCTAAGAACCACGATCTGATAGATAAACATCTTCTAACAAGTTAAAACTATCCCCAGGCAACAGAAACTTTCTCATCACCCATGACCAGGTAATGATCCACCAGACCACAATCTGACCAAGCCTGCTAGAATTCGTACGCCTCCTGCACACATCTGTATGATTTGAGAGCTCATGTGAGTATCCCCACAGACGGGGCTGGAATCACTGGTGTCCTTGTTTCCCCAGTACAGCTATACTAATTAAAGTTCTTCTCCTGCTTTTAGCCATTACTTTTCCATTTGATTTTGGGGTCAGGTGGCTGGACTTGATTGTTGGGGCATATCTCTGACCTAGGACTCCAGCAAAAAGGCCACAGTTCGGTATTATGAATAAAGCTGTTATGAACATTTGCATGCAAGTTTTTTATATGAACATATATTTTCATTTTTCTTTATTGGGTCAAATGATAATTCTATGTTTAACTTTTTGAGGAACTGCCAGACTGTTTTCCAAAGTAGTTGTACAGATTTACATCCTGACCTACTATGAATGATGATTCCAATTTTTCCACATTCTCTCAAATAATGGCTATTACCTGTCTTTTTAAATTATAGTCACCCTAGAAGATGTGAAGTAGTGTGATTTACATTTCTCAGTTGATTAATGATGTTGGGAATCCTTTTAGGTGCTTGTTGGTTGTTTAGATTTTTATTTATTTATTTTTTTGGCGAAACATTTATTCAGATTATTTGCCCATTTTAAATTGGGTTGTCTATTTTATTGAATCATAGACATTTCTATTACATCTGAGAAAAAGCTCTAGATTTTATTTCCAGGTAACCCAATGTTTTTCTCTCACTTAAATCCAGTCCTGATCCATTTGTTCATTTAATTCAATTTGTTAATAAGAATGCCACAAATGAAATCATCCAGAGACAATAAAAGAATTCAGAGACCAAGTGCCTCTAAAAGGGTTCTGAGCCTGAATATGTTTGGGGGAGGGGGTAACTTTCTAGTTTCAGCTTCTTTAAGACGCTTCCCAGGAAACTCACACCTACACATTCCTTCCTGATACTTCTAAATCTTGTTGGAAAACAATATATCTTATTAGATAGAGTTTGTATAACCAGGCAGGTGGGAATTAGGGAAAAAAGAATTCCACCAAGTCTCCTGAGATTAATGTTAAACTACCGTTCCTAGCCTTTCATCCACCATGTGCGAGCAAGAGTCCACCACTTCTGTAATACATAAAACTTGTTGAAATAACTGCATTCTAACTAGTCTTTAGGAAACCCAACAGTCCACACTTTCATCTCTTCACCATATATAGCCTTTGATTTGCCTCAAAATCTAGTGAAATAACACCTATCCTTTTCCACTCAATCTCAACTTATCTACTGAGTCAAAATTTACTTACAAAATGCTGAATCACACACACTAATAATTGAGGGTATAAAGTGCCTTCCATTTATGAATTATCATTTCCGCACCCAGAATCACTTCCTACTCTTTCTCAAAGAAACATCTCTGTGTATACAGTAGTTATCAGTAAACTGGAATTAAAATAAGACACTATTTACCAAGCAGTCTGTCTCACAAATGAAGACAAGTTAATGAGGTGAGACAACATGCCTAAGGTCACATAGCAGATTCCAGGCTGAGTTAAGGGCCAAGCCAGAGCCCTTGTCTTCTTTCTCGTCTTCCTGGGTACTCATCAACCACACTGTCCTGTGGCTGTCAATCACTCAGCCAATTATACTCCTGAAGCACCAAACAGGTGCTGCTAGGAAGGACATATGCAGAAAGAGTTGTCCCACTGCAAGAACCCCTGCAGAACGTCAGGACTGTTCTTTTTGTCTACCTTTACAATACAAAAATGTCCTGGAAAATAACTAATAACAGGTTTTAGTTCTGAGAAAAGAAAACAATCATGCTTAAAAATAACTAAATCGTCAGTGGTGGTGGATTATAAATTATTTTATTCAAACTTTTCTATATTTTCTGATTTTTCCTCCAATTAATATATTTTACTTTTATCTCCTCATACTTCTAAAAATAATTATCTTGTTTGCAGAAGCCTTATATATCTTTCAGCAATGAAAATTAATTTTCATGTTATTTTAATCACACTATTTTATTTTCACAAATTTCTTAGGAGGAGGACTTACTATTACTCTATCTCTTCATAAGAGTGGCCCAGAGAGAAGACACACATTTCTCCACAGATTTTTTTTTAATAATTGGGAAATATTTGTGACATGCTCAAAAGTTCAGAGAAAAAAGTCACTGTGAAGTATTCAGCATAAGACAATGTCATCAGTCCTATGGACACCCCTGTGTGCTCCTCTTAGACCTCAATCCTTCCTCCTCTGACAAAAAAAAAAAAAAAAAAAAAATTCCTGGGGCATTTCATGTTTTAAATTTACATAATTTTTATTATATATGTATGTATCCGCAGTATGTTTATTTTTCATAATTTTAAATATTGCAGAAATATTTAACAAACACCAAAGAATAACAATGGAGCTAATAAATCTTCCATGTTCCCACCAGCAATCCAGCTTAAAAATTATCAACTTTTCGAAAGCTGTTAAGCTTCTTGACAATAGGCTCTAACTCATTTGTCCTCACCAGGGCACAGTCCTTACCTCATTTATTCATTCTCTTACTAATGAACATTTAAGCTGCCTTCCTTTTCCTCCTGCTGTGACAAATATAAATATTTGGTGGTTGTCCCTTACTCAGAAGTGAGTAAAAACAGACCACAGCTGCTTTACTAACAATGCCATTCACAAACACTGTGCTACAGACTTCCTTGTGGAAAGTGTTAAGGATTTCTCTGTTGAGAGCTACAACCAAGTCAAGATGGTGCCTGGCATTTTGCCAGAAGGAGTGGCTGGGAGGTGACGCCAGCGAGCCATTGGGATGATGCTGATTAAGTTAAGCTGTGTATAATTATTGGGATGGTGACTGATTGCTGTAACTGGATGATGCTGGATTGGGGCAAGTTGTGTATCCAGTTGTGTATGAGGACCTCTGCTGTCCGGCAGTGGGGCGGCTCTTGCTGCCTCGGGTGCCCGCTACTTTTGAGTTCCCGCAGAGTTCCGGAGAGTTCCCGTGGGGTTCGGGCAATAAAGTAGTTCTTGTTTGAACCTACAAGTGGCTTGTGAGCTCCCGGTTATTTTGTGCCCAGCCAGACTGTGGCATTTCTCCAGGGCATATTCTTAGGATGGGGAACAACTGGATTAAAGGCATGTGCTAGGCTCTTCCAAGTCATTTCCTGAAGTTACTGGAAGTTTTTATTCCATCAACAGTTTTCATTCCATCTTGTAAGTTTGCCTTACATGCTAACTGTACTCAAAACTGCCAGGCTTTTTGTTTTTTTTTTTTTTTTAAGTGAAGCTAGCCAATCCCTAACAAACAAATGCCAAATGTCTTCTTTGATATAAGGAGAGTAACTAAGAACAGAGTAGGGTTGAAGAGCATGAGAAGAAGATTAACATTAAACAGGGATGAGAGGTGGGAGGGAAAGGGAGAGAGAAGGGAAATTGCATGGAAATGGAAGGAGACCCTCAGGGTTATACAAAAGTACATACAAGAGGAAGTGAGGGGAAAGGGAAAAATAATACAAGGGGGACAAATGAATGACAGTAGAGGGGGCAGAGAGGGAAGATGGGAGGGGAGGGGAGGGGAGGGGGGATAGTAGAGGATAGGAAAGGCAGCAGAACACAACAGACACTAGTATGGCGATATGTAAATCAATGGATGTGTAACTGATGTGATTCTGCAATCTGTATATGGGGTAAAAATGGGAGCTCATAACCCACTTGAATCAAAGGGTGAAATATGATATATCAAGAACTATGTAATGTTTTGAATAACCAACAATAAAAAATTAAAAAAAAATAAAGACACTTTTGCCAATCTAACAGGTAAAGAATTATTTCATATTTTACTTGTAATGTTTATTGACCACCACAAATCCTGGCCAGGCCCTATGCTCAACTATGTCCCCCTTTGTAATTTTCTCCAAGAAACTGAGTCTCAAGGATCCAACAGACCTACTGCCAGGCACTTGAAACATAGCCACACTCTTGAGAAGTGCCACAGGAACTGGATGCATTGGAAGGGGGTTAAATATGGGCGGAAAGATGTAAACGACTTAGGGTAAATGCTCACAATTACTGATGGTCTTCTCTGTGTTCTTTTTGCCAATTTGCTAAGGACTGAAAGTGTGTTTTGCAGAGCTGGGTGTCTGGAGAGGTCCTGAAATGGAGGCCACACAGAGGCTGCAAAGAGGTGGCTGGAGCTAAGAGCAGCTAACCTGGTACAGTTAAATGAAGGGCGGTGGGGCTGCTCCAACACAGAACTGAAGTCAAGCCTTGAAGCTGGTATAGGATTTTCTTCAAATGACACCTTTTCTGTGTTCCCAAAGCCTCTGCCTGCCCTTCACTAGTTGCCCACGTGTCTGCAGTAAAACTGTATGGCCAGACTTTCTGAGCAGAGGGTGTGGCCTTCTCTCTGATAGAATTACTGAAATAAGCAGAGTGTAAGAAATGCTGTCCAAATGGAAGAACAACATCCACAGTAGGAGAGGGGACAAGAATGGCCTTAACTACACGGAGGTGTGACTCTGGGAAAAGGATTAATGTCTGATGTTTTACTAAGGCACTGTGCTTGTTTCTTGACAAACCCTCTTTTCTCTGGTGTCTTCTGTCAGGTTCCCTAAAGGCAGGGACTGAGATGGGGATTCCTGTGCATTAAGTGGCTTCTTGGGGTTGTTCCTGTATGTGTTCAGGGAAGCAGGATGGGATGGGGAATAAAGGAGGGAAGGATATGTGTCAGTGGGGACCAGCTTGTTCAGCTTGATGTCATGGAGAGCTGTGGGGGGTGCACTGCCTCAGTCCCACCTAGTCAAGGGGCAGCCTCTTGTGCTCCCTAGGTTTAGTCACTGGCTGTTTGACAGGAACAGGGGTGAGGTGGGGTTGGGTGGATAGGAAGAGAGACCAGGTGGCAGCTGAGTCTTAGCAGCCAACAGGCACGGCAGCTGGGGATGGGTACCCACAGGTACACTGCCCTTGGCTTCTAATACTCATCTCTGCGTTTCCTTCCTAGGCCTTTGTCTTCCCACCTCCAATTGTTGAGAGCTCCAGGGCTGTGCTACTGTTTCTCTCCTTTCTACAGTGATTTCCTAGGGATCTGCTCCAGTCTCGTCTCTGAATCCAATGTCCATCCATCTAATAAAAATGGATGACTTAGTTCCACACTTGCATCTTCAATTCCTTTACTCCATTCCCCTCTGATGTCTACCCGGATGTCTGACACCTCAAACTTTTCACAGGTATTCCTGTTTGTTTCTTGGGGTGCATTTTTTCTCATGGCCACCCTTTCTCCATCCACATCAACAACCCCATCCTTGCTCAGAGTCCTAGGCAGCTCTTCCTCACTACAAAGCAGACTTCCTTTCCGGGACCCGTGGCCCATCAGCTGCAATGGGCCTGTCAAGGACAGAGACATGGCACTGCCCCCAAACTGGGGCAAGCCTTCACACAGTGCTAGTGCTCCCTGTGTGGTGGCCATCACTAAGAGATGAAAACTCAGCCACTGCATAAGAAATTACTCTTAGATTGATCTTTACCACCCAACTCTTGTCTTAACAATGGTTAAAACACGCAGTTCCCACAAGCTTTTAAAATATAAGCTTAACATTAAAACAAAAAGTAAAAAAATAAAAAAATAAATTCCTTGCCTAATTACAAACTGTGAGATACTCAAAAAGATTTGTGAATGTTTTTGAAGACATGGACTACTATATGAATTTTAGTTTTTGCTATTATTGTCAAAGGGTAAATTACTTTTTAAAACTTCCCAATAAACTTTAAATTTTAGAATTGTTTTAGACTTACAGAAAAATTGTGAAAACACTACAAAGGTCTCATATGCTGGCATCTAGCTTCCTCTATTATTAACATTTTACATTAGTAAAATTAGGATGGTGTATTTGTCACAATTAATGAACTACATGAATATATAATTATTGACTAATGTCCACCTGATTTCAGACTTCCGTAATTCTTGCCTAGTGTCATTTCTCTGTCACAGGATCTCAGGATACCAGGTGATATTAGTCATCATGTCTCTTTAGGTGCCTCTGTTTCTCAGTCTTTCCGTAATTTTGGAGACCTATTATGAAGTGGACTCAGGAAATATTATGTACAATGCCCTCAACTAGGATTTCTCTGATATTTTCCTCCCGATGGGTGGGGTCGATGGGTTTTGAAGAGACTGCAGAAGTGCCACTGCCATCACACCTTGTCAGTGGCACACACTCTCCACACAACTCATTACTCTGGTATTGTATGAGTCAGCTTTGTATTATTACAATGAAATATCAACACAGGCTACTACTGTTTCATTTAGTTCACAGCTTTGCAGCTTCGAAATCCAAGATCAGAGGCAATGAGAGAGGCTTGGCCTCTGGTGAGGACAGCAGATAGTGGCAGATCATGGTGGGACCAGGTATAGGAGCAAATGGTTCAATCTTGAACCACAGCAGAGGGAAAGAGAAACAGTGTGCCCCAATCCCCTTCAAGGGACTCTATCTGAGGAACTCTATCTAGGTTTCCTCCTTAAAGGTCAACAGCACCTTCCAATGTTGGTGCCACCTGGGGAACAAGTCTTTATGTGGACTTGTGAGGGGAACTCAACATCCAAATCATAGCAAATACTAGCTTTGACCACCTGGATGAGGTAGTGTTTGTTGGGCTTCATCACTGTAAAATTACTACCTTTCCTTTCCACGTGGAACTCTTTGGAAGGCAGCGGTGACACACAGCCTCCACTCAAGGAGATATGAATTATGCTTCACCTCCTTGAGGGTGGGGGATATGTGTGTGTGAGCGTGCGTATGCGTGTGTGTGTATGCTTTTCTGCACAGATCTACATATTCTCTCCCATTTATTTTATTAGTATAGAGTTATAAACTGTTTGATGGTTTCATTTGGATTATAATCCAATAAAACTTCACCAATTTTGTTGCTGAAATTGTTCTAGCTTTGACTACTGGAGTTCTTTTTGTGAACTATATCCCTTTGACATACTCCTCCTCATCACTGTGTGTAAGGTTTTTTTTTTTTTTTTGCACTATCTTATTTTCTCCCACTGCAAGATACTCCTCCTCCTCATGCTTATTTTCTGCTCCAGACCTTGAATTAGACATTTCTCCATGGACCCCTGGTTCCACTTACTGGGAAATGGTATTAGAAACCAAGGTCTGGACACTAGTTGTACTCACTGATACTGGCGAGCATGAGCACAAGCAGGTTTTGACACAAAATGTTAACATATTATAATATGAGCCTGGGCCATCTTGTTACACTAGAAGGAAGGTCCTTTAGAACAAATGTGAAGAGGCTCTAAGAATGGAACAATTTGAGAGGATGGAGCTGTAGCTCAGTGGAAGAGCGCTTGCCCTGCATGTATGAGGCACTGGGTTCAATTTTTAGCACCACATATAAATAAATAAAATAAAGCTCCACCAACAACTAAAAAGTATTAAAAAAAAATGGGGGACTGGGGTTGTGGCTCACCAGTAAAATGCTAGCCTAGCATGTGCGAGGCCCTGGGTTCGATCCTCAGCACCACATAAAAATAAATAAGTGAAATAAATATATTAAAAAAAAGAATGGAACAATTTGAGCATTCAAAAAGAACTCATGCAAGGCACTGAGAAAAGTATGCTAAAATTCAGAGTCCAGGATGATCCTAAAAAAATTAGACAAGCACTCTTAACCTTTGAAGAATGCTATAAAACAAACTTATTATTCTGAAAACTGATAAGGGAAAAAACCCAAATGCACATTTACCTGCCTTTTCTCGTAAACAGTACCCCTTAAAACAAATTAATCCTGAGTAAGGCAAAGTTTTTCTTTGTATAAATAGTCCAGTTATAAAGAAGGAATGATATAATTAGGATGTCACCATTTTGCAACTACTAATGATATAATGGCTCTTGGCAATGATCGTGTATGGCTGCTGAAATCATTATGTAGAAAAGTCAACAGAAATATAGTATGAATGGATTAAACAGACAAGTCCTTTACATATTTAGAATAGCTAAAATCTGCTTTTCACGAAGATTAGCACTTCTATGTTGATCATATACTCCTATAACATAAACAAAGGAAATATGGTACCTGATCCCCTAATGTAAATTTCATAAATACTAAGTCAGGTCCCCCAGTGCCTCTCTCAATTCCAAAAAAAAAAAAAAAAAAGGTTACTGGTTTTGGACTTTATCCCATTGGTAATTTTGAAAAGCCACTTAAGACTGCTATTCTTTTAAAAATATATACACTTTATGTAGACAGCAGATGATTATTATACATAACACATAGAGTATTAAGAGCATTCCTTTTGTGACTATTAGAGAAGAAGGGGACTGGAGAGGGGAGAGTAGTGCAGGTGGAAATGATTAAAGTATGCTTTCACATGATGAGTATGCCACAATGAAACCCATTATTATGTATAATTTAAATGCACTAATAAAAAGTACAATCAAAAGAGCATTCCTTTTAAGGCTTAGAGTTATATTTTAGTAGTCACTGAGTCATAAAATTTATTAGGGCCAATTAGTGCATATCAAAAAAGGATGGAAGAACATACCAGAATCACAAAAATATAATAGCTTTGCTTTTAAAAACTTTAAATAATATATTTTTTAGTGTAGATAGACACAATACCTTTATTTTATTTATTTATCTTTATGTGGTGCTGAGGATCGAGCCCAGGGTCTCAGTGGTAAGCAAGCGCTGTACCACTGAGCTATAACCTCAGTCCTTAAAAACTTTTTATTGGAATACAATACACAAAGTTTAGTTGATGTCTAGTCATTTCTTTAGAAATTAAAAATAATATTAAAGGAGGATGATGTGAGTTTTCTAAAAAAACAAACAAAACTCACAAGTAGTAACTCTGGCTTCCATATAGAACTATGTGAATCTTAAAAGACATAATTCACATACATACCCACAAAAAGCTCAGAACCGAAGTGTCACAAATACCAATTTCAATTTAAAAACTATATTCCTCTTACTCATATTATTTCTTCCCAACTTTAAAAAAACTAACCAACCTATAATTATGAAATGATTCCATTGCAGACCTTGGAATTGATTTCTCAGTAATATAGTCCTAGTTGGTGAGGTAGGTGGAGAGTGTGTTTAAAAAGGACTCACTGCTTGATCTTAAAAAGTAAAAGGAAAAAGGAGGAGAAAGGTATCACGTGCACTATGTTTACAGTGGTAAGGGCATTTCTGTCCTTGTGCTCTTCCTTTTTCTCACCTGTAAAGCTACTTCAGGTGGGCGGGCTGCTGGGATACAGTGCCCATCTCCCCACCTGTCTCCTCCCCAACTCAACTCTCAGTTCTAGCTTTACTCTGCCCACTGGGGTCTGAGAGGTGTGTGGTTGTTGGAGTCAGAGAATGAGAAGATCCTATCTTCACTTGGTAGTCAAACAAACGTGGCTGCAGATCAAAGGTGACTATAGTGTCTACGATCCATGTGAGGCCCACCCTCTGTTCAACCACGCCTGGACCAAAAAAGGGGTTTCCAGAATAGAAAGTGAGTCCCTGAAAACAAAGCAAACTCAACAACTTAAGTGCAAATAAAGATGTAAATAAGGCAAGCACCGCGAAGTACAGAGTAGGACTAGAGAGCTTCAAGCTGGAAAATAAGATATTCTGAATAAACGCCGATCCCCATTGGTATGGCTTGGATATTAGTGTTTCCTAAAAGCTCATGTGTGAGACAATGCAAGAAGGCTTAGAGGTGAAATGATTGGGTTATCAGAGTCTTAACCCAATCAGCGCTTTAATCTGGATAGAGATTAACTGGGTGGTAACTGAAGGCAGGTAGGGTATGGCTGGAGGAGATGGGTCCCTGGGGGCATGTCTTTGGGGTTTATATTTTGTACTTGTTGAACAGAATTCCCCTGCCCCCGCCCGCTTCTTGGTGTGATGAATATTGAGCCTGAGGAATGGAACTGGTTGTCTATGAACTGAGACTCTGAAACCACAGGCCCCCAAATAAACTTTTCTCTAAAATTGTTCTTCTCAGGTCTTTTGGCCCCAGTGGCAAAAAAGCTGACTAAAACACCCTATAAATAATTAGCAAAGGCCATTATTTCCAAAAGTCATTATTGTTTATTAGCAAACAAACTTTTCCCCCTTCATTGAGATTTGATTCTAATTTGTAACAGAGATCCCAACTCTAATAAAAAATCTTCCCACTGACCCACAAACACCTACATAGACTTGACTTAAGCCAACAAATCTGTTCTAAGACTACAAATCTGCAGCCAGTACATTATATAAGAACTAAAAGTGCTCTTGACCTTAACAATACTATGGCCTCAAAGTTAAACAAAAATCTGACTTTAACCATCTACCTATTGCTAAGCTTGCTAAAGGAAAATTTAAGTATCAAGTTTCTTATTTTTATTAAAATTTCATATTTTAAATACTGTAATAGTCTTATCTTAAAGCTTTTACATTTAGTCTACTATGTTAATTTCCAGGTTGTTCTTGTTCATTTCTCAGGGAAGTTAAGACAGATGGATTCTCAACATCTTGCTCTTTAAAATCTCTACAACTTGGCTGACCACATCTAGCAATAGGTCAAGAAACAACATCACTCTAACACACTATAGTCATTTTGGTCTGCATTTGTTTGACTACCAAGTGAAGACAGGATCTTCTCATTCTCTGACTCCAACTATCAACCCAGACAACCACACACCTCTCAGACCCCAGTGGGCAGAGTAAAGCTAGAACTGAGAGATGGTGTTAGGCTAATAACAAGACCTGGGTTCCAATCTGGCTTCTATTAGAGGATGGCTTTGTTTGGTGTGAAAAGTAACGTTCAGCTAGACAACCTCTAAGAAACTTATAGCTCAAATATTTTGATTTATAGGATTCTATTCAAATACTAAACAAATAAACATGCTCATTCTTAAGTCCAATATCCTGCCAAATCTAAAGATTTGCTACCCAAGAAGAAAATCTAGAAGCTGGATTATGACATAAAACACCTGGAAGGGGGTGAGGAGTGATAGAGATGGGGATAGCTCAGTGAATAATGGAGGATTTCAATTCAAAGTTTGAAACCAAATATACTAGTTTCTTCTAAAGCAATCTTTTAAAAAATGATGCCAAATAATATAAGTTCTTTAAGAGCTACCTGTAAATTGAGTTTCTATGCATCACAGCACATTGCCTTGTGGTGGTTAATTTTGTGTCAACCTAACTGGGCCCCTCTGTGTTTCAGAGGCAACACATTCCTCATTTAGACATGCTACTCCAGCCCATTTACTGAATGACAAAAAGAGCTGCAAGCTGTAGAGGGCCCCAGAACAAGAGAAAGCTCTGCACAGGCTGCTCTGCCACTTAGCCACATGATCCAGCAGATGCAGTGGTGCTTCGAGTGGCAATGGCAGAGGTGAATGCTGTTGGGACCTTTGGCAGGCCTCTATAGGTGAGCCATGGTGCATCCCCTCAGGATTTTGAAGCAAAGCCCTTGCCATCCTCCTCAGATAACTACTCTCCTTTGACAAACAGGTTATGGCCTGCTACAGGGCCTTAGAAGACAATGAATGCTTGACCACAGGCCACCAAGCTTCCTTGTGACGAGAGGTGCTGGTTATGACTTGGGTGTTAATTGACCCACCACTCCACAAAGTTGACTATGTACAGCAGCATCCATGTCAAATGCAAGTGACTGGGCCCAGAGAAGTGGCCCAGATGCCCATGGTCCCAACTCCTGTGACACTGCCTTCTTTCTTCCAGTCTGCACTTATGGCCTCATGGGAAGCTCCCTATGATCAGCTGACAAAAAAAAAAAAAGAGAAGACCGGGGCTTGATTTACCAAGGTTTTACACAACATGCAGGCCACAGCATCTGGAACATCCCTGAAGGACAGTGGTTAGGAAAATCCTCTCAGTGGACACAACTTCAAGTAGGACACCTAATGATTCACTTTGGATGGCAAGACGAATGATTTCTACCTGTTCATGGGCAGTGGCTAATGTTTGGCTGAATGGTCAGGGAAATGCAGGGAACATGATTTTTTAAATTGTTAACAAGGAAATCTGGGGAAAGGTAGGTGGATAGACCTCTCTGAATGAGCAAACAATGGTGAATATATTGAAGTCAAGTGAATGCTCATCAAAGGATAACCTCTGCAGAGGAAGATTTTAATAATCACATGGACAGATGATCCACTGTGAGGATAGCAGTCAGCCTCCTTCCCCAGCTGCCCCTGTCATTGCTCAATGGGCTCATGAATAATGTGGCCCTGGCAGCATGGATGAAAGTTACACATGAGCTCAGCAACATGGATTTCCACTCACCAAGGCTGACCAGATGAGTCAGCTCCCGACCACCACAGCCCTTTCTGCCCTAGACAAAGTCAAAACACACTCACCAAGCACTTACTAAATCCCTGGCCTAACACTAGACAAGCATCTCACAGGGAACACTGTCCCAGGTTTGGTTATAAACTATCACCTGATAATCAGGCAAGGCTATGGAAATTTCTACTAACTCTTGGCAGCAAAGTCAGGATCTTTTAACACCACTGGAGATCTTGCTAGGAAGAAACCTAAGTAAAGGATAAGCTGTATTGCAGTAGACACTCGTCAATATCTGGGAATGTAATGAATTAACCGTGGGAAAACTTTCAGCAAACTGCAGAAGGCCTGGGCAGGAGGTTAACACTTCTGTATGGACACTAGGGTAGTGGGATGGAGAAGAGCTTTAATTCTCCACTCCATGATGTAGATGTTGCCGTTCTTATTTTAAAAAATAGAAAACTGAGGCTGAAGGGTCACAGAGTCACTCATGGTAGTACCACTGATCAAACTAAGACCTAACTCCAAAGTTTAAATACTCCATAAACATGAATGAACTCTAGTGAAAAGAAACTTTCAGTTATAAAGGTAAATTAGATGACCAACTCCTAAATAGTGAGGTGATTAAGGCAAAAGGAAAAGCCCTGAACAAATGGATCCCCAAAGTGAAATAACTGTTAAGGGTAATTACAATCTCCTGAGGGGATTCTCTGATTATGGAGAAAAAAGAGCCACCAAGAAATGTAAATAGAGAAGCCTGCAGCTTGGGGAGGAGAAAGAAGGACAGGAAGCCAAATGGGGTATGAACAAGGGGTCACCCTGCATTCAGAGAACAGCTCCGGAGCTAGTGGAAGAGCCTGGGCTACTAGAGTTGGTCTAGCTCAGGAAGGGTATTGCAACCACAGGGAAGATTTTTCTTTTTCTCTTCTTCTTCTTCTTTTTTTTTTTTTTTTGTACATGGACATAATACCTTTACTTTATTTTTTTATTTTTATGTGATACTGAAAATCAAACCCAGGTCCTCACACATGCAAGGCAAGTGCTTTACCAATGAGCTACAAGAAGATTTTTAATGACTTAAAATTCTAGTTAATTGGACTGGGGATGTAGCTCAATGGTAGAGCACAGGTTCAGCATGCATAAGGCCCTGGGTTCATATCCCAGTATCATTTTTAAAAAAAGTCCTATTTGACCTTTAGCAGTCACTGGAAATTAATTCTCAAAATAATGGCAATACTCACATTTTGCTGACATGATAGCGATTTGAGAACAATGTCATAAATTATATATAAACTTGTTTTAGCAAAACAAAAACAAAAACAAACAACAACAAAAAAACAAAACCACAAACTATTGATTTGTTTACTATAAGATTTGGTGTTAGTAGTTGTTCTCCCTAAGCCAGGATTCTGGAAGGGATAATTTGCTTTCTAGTGATTTGATAGTCATCATTTGTTTTTTGATGCAGCTACAAATATCATCCAAAGACCTTACAAAATCAATTTCCATTTCAAAATGTATACTATATTTTTAAACATAAGTTTTGAAAGAAAGCTAATAATTTTATTTGTCCTTGCTAATAACCATATCTTTAAAAACCTGAAATACAACCAAATATGCAAAGGTTTTAAGTTACTGAGGATATTTGAGGATACTTCTAAAATGCTGAAGTCTCACTTTTTAATGAGAAAGTGAGTGAAAGTTCAGTTCATTTTAATACTATGATTTTCTGTACAGAATTATATACCATCTTCTTTTCTGTTTCCTCATAACTGTAAAAGAGTAACCACAGTCAACACTATCTGCCAAGTGAATAAACCAGTCTGTGACTCCATCCATGTCCTAACTTTTCCATTTCAACTTAATTCAAATAATGTCTGATGAGAAACACAGCTGGGCTGTAAAAAAAAAAAAAATCAGCCTTGGGGTAGGAAGTGAAACTCCTAAAAGCCACAGTAGAGTCACCACTTGGGAATACAGGTGAAGGTCACTGAGATAACAGGGAGGGCGGGCGGCCTGGGTGAGGGAAGAGGCAGGGCAGGGAATGCTGGGATACCAGGGCAGGAAAGCTTCCTAGGGGACACATGCACACCCACTCACCCTCTCAGCTAGGCTTTAGGTGTTTTTTAACTTCTGAAGCACAAAACAACTCAGAAGAATTTTACTTACTTTGTCCTCATAATATCCATGGGAACCTCCCTAACTTTTGTATAAATCAGAGAGTATTTTGCATACAAGAGAACACAAGGGCTGGGGATGTGGCTCAAGTGGTAGCACGCTCCCCTGGCATGTGCGAGGCACTGGGTTCGATCCTCAACACTACATAAAAATAAAAATAAAATAAAGATATTGTGTCCATCTAAAACTAAAAAATAAATATTTTTTAAAAAAAGAAAACACAATTTTTATCTAAGATCTATTACTTATTTGTAGAGCTGGCACTAAGATTCAGCTCCTAAAGATCAATCCAGAACACCGCACCACCTTTGACTAATTTCAGTCACACGGAGGTATAGACTGAGACACCTTATAAGACCTGAGGGTCACTCCAAATTATAAAGGCAGCATCTACATTTTAAAAATGAGGAACAAAAGAAGAAAGCGAGGAGGTGTGTCTTTGCCCACAGTGCAGAGTCAAGTGCAGCATAGGACCTGCTGGGAAGGGCAATCTGGGTCATCAAGAGCTAAGCCCAGGGAAAGCTGACGTCACCATCCCTGTTTTCGACTGACCGCAGCTCATTCAGCCATAGAACAGGTAATTTCAGGCTGCCATTCGCCTGCGGCTTGCAGACAGATTGCTAGGGTTCAATGCCTGGGTGCTTCTTAGAACCTGATCTTATCGGAGCGAACACCGAGCGCCGGGCGGCCGAGTTCCGGCTCCCGGAACCGCCCTAGCCCAGGGCTGCGGAGCCTGCGGAGGCTGCTTCTTGGACCCTGCTCCTATCAGAGCATACACCAAGCACTAAGCGGCCAAATTCCGGCTCCCGGAACTGAGCCCGCGGGGACTGCTTCTTGGAGCCTACCCTTATAGGAGCTTACACCGAGCACGGAGCAGCCGAGTTCCGGCTCCCGGAACTTCCCTGGCCCGGGGCTAGGAGCCCCC
>NW_025999983.1:8692588-8756938 GCF_001458135.2 Marmota marmota marmota
ATGGCAATATGTAAATCAATGGATGTGTAACTGATGTGATTCTGCAATCTGTGTATGGGGTGAAGGTGGGAGTTCATAACCCACTTGAATCAAAGTGTGGAATATGATATGTCAAGAAATTTGTAATGTTTTGAACAACCCACAATAAAAAATTTAAAAAGAGCTAAGCCCATGTGCCAGTGCTAGGAAGGACTCCTTGTGAGGATGGCTGAAAGCCTTAGCCATGGCAACTCCATTTTAAAGCTCCAGTTTGAAACCTGTAGTCTCAGCAGGCACACCTACGGAGCCCTCCATTATGGCCCTCAGGCACAAAGAGGTCACGTTTCCCCACCCTGACAAACTGAGAGTGAAGCCTCTGGCATGTTGCCCTCACCCTGGTAAGAGTGAGAAGGGAGAAAGTCAGGGTGGGGACCACCAGACAAGATGCATTAACCTCAGGACAATGACATCACTGAGAAATCTGGTAGCAGCTGATAGGGATTGAAGGGACGTTTAAAAGCCCCAAAATTTAGTACAAATGATGGAGCAAATAAATGAACAGACATTCAGCCAGCCGACACTGATGCACACAAGCCTGAAAGACTGGTGAGGACCTAGACTGACATCCCACTCTTCTCATCTGCCTGATCCTCTGCGTTGTTCTCACGGTTCTCAAACTCTACAGCAGCCTCTTGACTCTGGTGAGAAAAGGACTTCTCCCTATGACCGCCTCCTCAGCCAGCCGTCAGCTCTCAAGAGAAGCCTGCCTTGGTTCCTGACCTGATCACCATGGTCTGACTGAGTGTCCATCTGCTGGATTTAAAGCTTAAGGCTTGAGACTTTTGATCTGGCACATAAGCTTAGCATGCAGAGGGAATGTCTGTCATGAGCCTGTCGTGATTAGGTATGTTTGCAGGGCTTAGAATTAATCTAGAATTGTTTGCTGTGAAAGGATTATGTCTATTGCAGTGCCTAGCATTTTCTTGATTCTCATTTTCTTGATTAAGAACCTATAGAGTGAAAATGTATTGAGTGATTTGAGTGAATAAAGCATTAAAAAAGGCAGAAGCATGTGGACATTCTTTATTTCTCCCCCTCGACTGCAAAAGTCGCACCTTTTCTCCATCACAACACTCCTTCACGCCACCTGCGTCCTCTGAGGAGCTTCCAGAGGAAGAGGCTTGGCGTTGTCCATCTTTTGTCACTAATTGATAACATTTACTTTTTATTGCTAGGGTTATTTTGACTCAACATTCAATTTATAAAAAACAAGCAGGGGATACATATACATTCACTATGTTTTATGCAACTCTTGTTAGATGCCACACACACACACAAAAAAAAAACTGTTTCATAAAAGAAAGTCAAATTGGAACTACCTGCAGGTTTTATCTTCTCAATCCAGAGGCCTTATTTTCTGTGGACTTCAATACACAGCCCACACTACCACGTGGTCCTCAGTGGTTCTATGTAAAGGACAGAAATGTCACCATTCCTTAAAGCTATACAATAGGTTGTAAATAGATACATGGAAAATATACACAAATTAAGAGGGGGAAGCCCAGCTGTGTTTCTCATCAAATTCAATTATGATTCTATTACACTATGAAAGGTTAGAAAATTAACTTCTGCATTTCCAACCAACGCAACTGTTTACACTGGGTTGTCTGGACCACAGCACAGAATCAAATAACACTGGACTACAGTTAACACGTAAAAGAGACACTGGGAATGCCTGAGGTGTTTCTTACATTTATAGAGCATTTACAAAGTGCCAGACACCAGGCTAGAGCCAAAAAGAGAGGTAAATGTAGCACTCAGCTCACATGCTCAAGGAGTGCTCAGGATAGGGTGAGACAGGCAGGTAAATACAATCACACAACAATGAGCTCAGTGTAGGTTTGAAATGTATGCAAAGTGCTCTGAGTACAAGGTGGAGTGTCAGGAGCTTTCTCATTCCACCCACCCCCCCCAAAAAAAAAGCATTTCCAGAAGAAGTCTCTAAACACCAGAGCAAGGGGGACTTCAGCACTACCTGCTAAAACCCCCATTATCCACATTAAATAGGCCAGTGAACGCCCTTCTGCCCAGCACTTCCCTTTTAGAGCGAAAACTAGTAAGCTAACTAACAGTTACAAAGAGAAAATTAGGATTATGTGTTCCCTGTTAACAGTTAAGATTTCCCTCAAAATAGTTCTCAATGCTTAATCTTCTGTGTATATGTGCTATTATACTAAAACTGAACACTGGCTCTCAGCCATTAACTTGAATTACCTAAGAACATACCTTGAATTATTTTGTAATGTAAATTCCATGTTGGCCACTCTGTATTTTCATTTAGTGACATCTCTATTTACTAAACTTAATTTTATCCCATTTTGCCAAAGGATTCATTATTCTACACACATCTGAAGCCTGCAGTCAGATATAAACACAACATTCTTTTTGAAAGGAATTATTAAAAGCAGCTTGGTTTAAAAAAAAAATCAGTTACCAGTAAACTGTACACAGAAGTCAATTCTATTTCATTGTGAGTAGTGTCAAAAATAGGAGACACTACTTACCAGCCAGGCAAACTCTGGTGAGTTTCATACCTTCCCAAGCCTTAGTTTCCTTTTTCGTAAATAGGAATTCAGGAGGCTGAGGCAGGAGGATTGCAAGTTCAAGACCAGCCTCAGCAACTCAGAAGCCCTAAGCAACCTGGCAATACCCTGTATCAAAGTAAAAAATAAAAAAAAAATTTGCTAGGAGTGTAGCTCAGTGGTTAAGCAGCCCCAAGGTCAAACCAAAGTACCAAAAAAAAAAAAAAAAAAAAAGTTCTTGTTAAAGATCACTGGATTCCCCTTCATTCTAGACTTCCATTCCCCAGCTTCTTCACACATATCATCTCAATCTGCACATAAAAGTAAACATAATTACCCTGTAGGGTAATTATGACCATCCCCCCTTTAAAAATGAGAAACAGGTTTCATCAACTTGCCCCAAATCTCCTGGCAAGTGGGGACAGAGCCAGGGACGATCCCTGGGCTCTCAACTGCCTCCTTTCTTTAGGAGATGCAGTAGGAACCACTGGCCATTGCCTGGATAGGACAAACTCCCAGAAGCAACATCCATATCACTGACCACTACATTGTGCCACATGTTCTGTGGATGTTCCTGAGGAATCCTCAACCCAAGACAGCAGCCTGGGCATCCCACCCTGTCCCCCGTTCTGTCTGCAGACACAGGCTCCGCTGTTTGCTTCCTGGCATCCTGCCTGCACTCTGGTCCCACTACACTCCCACTCCCACTCCCTTCCCACCTGCTTTACCAGTCCCCAAATTCCACCTCAAAGGATGTGTCCCCAAGCACTGATCCCCTCCCTGCTAAGTTGCTCTCATTCTCTCTACCCCTTGAGGAATGGGGTTCATGCCCTTGTCCTCAGCTGTTGTCTGCTAGGCAGATTCCCAAATGCCTTAAGACCTACCTCCTCCAAGCCACAGAAATCAGGGCCTCCCAGAGGAAAGCTATAGGTACCTGGAGGCTGGTTCATATTCTCTGTCACTTCAGGAGTGAGCAGGACCCCACTGCCTGCTCCCTCTCCCTAGAGCCTCCTCCAGCAAACACATGGCCAAAACAAGAATCCCAGGCTCAGCTCATTTGGGGAAAATGAGGCCAACGAGACATCTGGTGTTGTACAGCCCTCCAGAGACTTGCGAGAAATGCAGATTCTCAGGCTACTGCAGGCTGTCTGAACCACAAGTTCTGGGATAGGGCCTAAAATCTGGTTCTCTATGACTTCCATGTGATTGGTGGAAGACAGTGTGTCTGAAGGTAGCGGAGCAGCTGAATCCTTTTGGTGTAAGACACTCCTACTCCAGGTGCTGAGGACACAAGCCAGGCTTCTAGCAGAACTGCAGGAGGCTCTGGAACAGAAGGGAAACAGACAACAAACCAAAGAAGGGAGGCTGGCCCAGAGGCACAAACCTGCAGTCCCAGTTAGTCAGAAGGCCGAGGCACGAGGATTGGAAGTTTGGGGCCAACCTGAACAATTCAGCAAGATCCTGTCTCAAAAAGACTGGGGCTGTAGCTCAGCGGTAGAGCATTTGCCTAGCATGTGAGGCTCTGGGTTCAATTCCCAAACTGCAAAAAACCAAAAAACTGAAACAACATAGGAAGAAAGCCACGGGGTGAGGTCCTCTGTTCACATTTGTACATAATCATTTCCTTAGTGCAAACAAGGAAGGCAAGATTCCCTCTGTAAATTGTTTGAGAATGAAGGACTCAGCTGGGCACGGTGGCACTCGTCTATAGTCCCAGCCAGACGATCTCTTGAGACCAGCTTGGCAACATAGTGAGACTGTTTCAAAAAGGAGGAAAAAGAATCGGAAGGACATTCGTACAGTTAAACTCTCTTACAATGAGGAAGTTGAACGCTGATGCCACCCTTTGCACCCTGGGGAACACAAACCCATAGTTCTGGTGGACAGCACAAATGCATTGCTTAACACTGGCTATTCTGCGCATGATAGATACCAGAGACAACCAAGGCCTGGTGAAAAACAGTAGCCTGCCTACCTGTGAAGAAAACGGGGTGCGGGGTGGGGGGTGGTACCAGGGTTTGAACCCAGAGGCACTTAACCACTGAGCCGCATCCCCAACCCTTTTTTTTTAAGATAGAGAATGTTTTTAATATTTATTTTTTAGTTTTTTGGTGGACACAACATCTTTATTTTTATGTGGTGCTGAGGATCGAACCCAGTGCCCCACGCATGCCAGGCGAGTGCGTTACCACTTGAGCCACATCCCCAGCCCCTCCCCAGCCCTTTTTTACATTTTATTTAGAGAAAGGGTCTCACTTACTTCCTTAGGGCCTCACTAATTTGCTGAAGCTGGCTTTCAACTCATAATCCTCCTGCCTCAGCCTTTCAAGCTACTGGGATTACAGGTGCGTGCCCTGCACCTGGCCTGTGAAAGAAAACTCACTCTGACAAGTGGAGTAAGAAGAGCTATGATAAATAGGCCAGGTTTTGTTCAAGGAGAAGCCCGGATGGAATTCAATCTGAACACTCTTGACCAGGAAATGGAATATTACCGAGCACCATTACCACTTAGGAGGTCACAAAAAGTCCGAGGACTGTTACAGAGTGCTTAACAGGGACAGTGTCCACAGGTAAGAGGCCTGACCAGCAATTTCCAAACAGGATGCAGGTACTTCCAGGATGTACATAAGACAATCCATAAGTGTGTGGGGGAAAAAAAGATGAAACCCTTCTCTTCATAGTCATTTTTTTTAATGTTATTAATGGTGAATATTATAGACTGACGGTAGGCACCAGTGGGAAAAGTGGAATCCACAGTAATTTACTCCCTGCTTGCACCACACACGTGCTAGGCAGGTGGGCTTCTGAGTGTGGCTCTACCTGAACTCTACTCATCTTACAAAACAGACAAGTGGTTTTAAAAACTCACTGCTGAGAAGCCAGAGTGAAGATAAAACGAATCCTGCAGACACTTCTTGGCAAAAGTGACAGCTTTCCCCTCCCAGAATGGTGTCTTCACGAACCCCTCGTAAGGCAAAACAAATATGGCCTAATCAGATCTAACAAGACTTAGGACAATGGTCCCCAAAATGAAATCATCACGAAAGAAGTCACCAAGTAGACCGAGGATCCACACACACAACTGTGAAGTCAAACACTACATCTTCAGAAGTTACCACATAACAGAACAAACCGATCTGCTGCCTGGCAAGACATTGAAAAATATGGTTTCACTATTATCTCCTCATGCTTCCACAGTTTCTCCTGTGCCTCTGTTTTCACAATGTACAGTAATAACACAGTCGTATATATAAATGTGCAATGTACTGGGATGCCATTTATTGGAGATGCTGGTTCAAGAACAGTCTAGATGATGACTGTGTAAAAAACCTTTACATTAACTCAGTAAAATTTTAAAAGACTTATGGATAAATGTCCTTTAACTTGATAAAACTTTATCAAGATGGTAATTTTCAGTAACTGAACCCAACAGTTAATTCCACATTTATTAGTAATCTCCAGCTGGTTAAATATGGTTTGCTGAATGCCAACTCCAAGGCCAGCAGATTACACAACACCAGCTAGGATGCCAGCAAACACCCCTCTTGCCTGAACACTGGGATATAAAGAGCTGAGTGAAAATGGACAGCTGGAAGCCGCGGTGCGGAGGTTAATCCTCAACTTCTTTCAGAGGTCCTCTCATCAAAAACCATGGGAACCCCAAGGAGCCCCAAGTTGAGCACAAACATTCCAAGGCGGGGCTCTGATGCCAGGCAAACCTTCATGAACTCTGGCTGCAGAATAAACCAACTTGTTTGTGGCTTTATGCAAGTCTCATTCACAGAGGTTTAAGCGAGAATTTTTTTAAAGGAATATCATGCTCCAAACATTTTCTTTCTTTATTTATATGTGGTACTGAGGATTGAAACCAGTGCCTCACAAATGCTAGGCAAGCTCCGTACCACTGAGCTACAGCCCCAGCCCATAAGGAATAAATTTTAAAATCAAAACCAATTACCTTCACCAATTCTCAAGGTAGACCAATGATATCCTGATCTCCCAAGAGCCAGACATGAAACCCACTCTCTCCAGGGGGAGCTTTGAGGCCAGTGTTTTCCACAAACCAACTAAAGCGTGGTCCTTGGACTGGCGTCACTGCCAAGCTTGCCATGTACATCAGGATCTACCACAGACCCAGGGAATTAGAACCTGCATGTTAAGAAGCATTTCCCAGCACGTTAAGGTTTCTGGGGAAGGGTACTAAAGGAGGACTGGAGTGGAAATTGTTATCATGAAAAATGCTGAAACTGAGCTCCACCACGGGTGAAAGGCAGTGCTTCCTTCCTCAATCACTGTGTTACCTACTCAGCACCTGCAAAAGATACCTGGGGTGAAAATTGCCAGGGGCTCACGGGGTGAGAGTCTCAGGTCATTTATTGGCTTGGCTAGCAACAAACCTTCTTGTCTTTTATTTTTTCTCCTATTAGTTCATAAATCCTAAGGCAGACTTCCAATCTTTCAGATTCTTGAGAAATTGGGGATTAATCTGTATAGTTACAAGACTGATGCAGAAGAAAACATCTCATTTCTAACTGAACACCAATTCCTATGAAAAGATGTACCTGGCAATAGTACACACATAACATGCAAGCACACACACACATACATACAAATCTAGGTTCTTCTCTACTAGAGAAAATGTCTGACAATTGAAAGATTAAAGTAACCCAAGCCTCAGTCTAAGACTGGCTTGCCACTTAGGGAGTGGCAAAGTCCATGACATATCATTACCAAAATGAAGCAAATAACCAGTTCAAAGAAAGGTCATGTAATTTTGTCAAGGCATTTAAAAAATAAGAAATTTCAATATTAGATGTCTACTAAAGAAAATTGGTTTCACTAAGCCTACACTGGTAGTCCTGTAGGCAGCTGAATACCTGAATATTTTTTAATAAATTTTATATACAGATCCCAAAATTACATTTCATAAATGAAACTTCTTTGATTTTGGGGAGGAGGGAGAGGGGTAGCACTGGCAGACTAACTAATAAGTTGCACCTCCTATGACTTTCCCCACCCCCAGTCCCACATGCAGGCCCTTCTAAATTAAGAAGGGTGAAGCAGGCATTTGCAGCAACGCAGATCAGTCTAAGCATAAACATCACTGGCTTCATCACAAAGTGGTGGCCCTCAAAATCCCAGTGGACAAGCCCTCTCTCACTCCCAAGATGAAGGCCTACCCTTACTCCCTTCCTCTCACCACTGAAGAAGGTGAGAGCTGAAGTTTCACTCTAGAGGCCCCACCCAGTGGCTGAGGAGGTGGGGGCAGGGGGTGCACATGAGTCAGCCTACAAAGAGTTTGCTTGCTTTGGACTGGTTTGGAGAATTGGTGAGGTCTCTTCCCACACATGCACTAGATAATCTGTTGACTTTGAACACCTAATGACTACAGGTTGCAAAGGTATCAGGCACCTGTTAAGCCATCACCCACTGCAGAAGGTGGCCCAGCACAAACCTGTTACTTTATGGTTTTCTGGGACTAGAACTGCCTTCAGTTTCCTAAAGAACAGCCTCTGGCTTTCAGCCATTTGCTTTCTAATTTTCATGGTATATGTAAAGCTGGAGGCCATCAATATATTTTATACCTCAAAATAAACCTCATGTTGATGAAGTAGGAGGATAAGATTAATAATCTACTAGAAATTATATTATAATTTCACCTTGGCTCAGACCACCTATAACACATATCAGTCCTAGGAACAAGTGAACTGATTCTGCAGGATTGAGAGTACAGACTGATACCGCTAATCAATCAACAGTGGGGTATGTTTTGCTGCAATGACAATCTCATTAACATAAAATAGCACAGGTTTATTTCCTGACTGTGCTTTGTACCCCTCTGGGAAGACTGTCTTCACTCAGGGGCACAGGTTGGCAGGGCCTCTGATACATGTAGCATGGTCAATGGCACTGCTGGGAAGAGACGGCACGAAAGATTAGGCAGAGCTTGCTTTTCAAGGTCTCTGCAAACACTCCACTAGACAAAGCCAGTTAACTGAAAACATCTAAAGGCAAAGAAGAAGTGCAATCGCATCTTGTGTCCCTGGATTGAGAACTGGCCAAATCACTCAGGTGACCATGAGTCCCCACCCCAGATCCCAGCAGGCATGAACAGCTGTCAGATGGGCAGACACTAACTAGCTCAACACTAGCCCGCAGACATGTCCTCGCTTACTATGATAACCCTGGCTGTGCAATTCCAAGCTGATCCACCTCTCCTTAATGAGATCACCTCAGACTGCAGTCCAGCTCAGCTCATGACTCAGAAAAAAGCACATGGGTTTCTTGTGGGAAAGTTAAGAACAGCTGGATCCCTTCCCACCTGTGACTAAGCAAAGCAACCTAAGTTACATTACAACGCATGCTATGTGTCTACAGAAAAGCAGCATGGAGTGAGGAACCCTCTAACGGAAACACTGCTTATCTCTAGAAAATGGGTTTACAAGCAGGTATATATTTTTGTGTATTTAAATTCGGTTTACAAACAAATCTATATTATTTACCTAATTTCATACAAACAATTATATAAAAACTAGAGGAAGCTATATTATATTTGGTCCTTTCTGTATATTTTCAGGAGACCAATCTCATAATAAATTCCTTCTTTATGTGTTACTTTTTCAACTCTTTTTAAAATATTGCACATGATGTAAAGAAAGCAAAAGATGATTATCAGAATACCTATTTTATTGTTAAAATAGATCTCTGCCTCAAAGAAGGTAAACACAGTTAGGTTTTCTATGAGTTTTTCTTCATTATCTGATTAAACTGCCTACAATTGAGGAAGAAGGTGACAGGAGAAATCAGGCGATGCTTAGAGAGAGCAGAGATCTGAAGATGCAGTCTAAACCCTGGACCAAGACAGGCCCAGTCAGACCAACCCGGGACATTTCGGATAGCTGAGGCAATACATTCTCTGTTTTGAGTTAAGTTAAAGTTGGATTTCTGCAACTTTCAACTAAGATAATTTCAATTATTTTAATTGAAATTGCTCAATTGTGTCCATCAAATGTAACAAAGGATTAAGAAAATGCTGAATAAGGGAAAATGCTGTTTCTCTACTGAGCTAAGAAATAAAAATTTGTGGTACAGTGGCAATAAAAGAAGGCAGATGGCTTGCCCTGCATCCAATCCCAACATGCCCCCTCCTCTCTGCCTCTGTTCATTCCCAACCCTACCCCTTCCACGCAGGCTGCAAGTCACTCTGGAAAGCAGCCAGGCAACACATACCATCCCTGCTCCCAATTCATTCTCCTTCATTCAGGAATCCCACGTGTGCTGCACTGGGACAGAAAAATCACTTGAAAGCCTGTGATTCAGAATGCCTGGTCTAATTTAAAATTTATCTTAAGGAAAAACACTTCACTGCTAAGAGAAAAATACTTTTAAAATATTCTTAGAAATATTTACCAATTTTGCCTTTTGTATACATTAAACTCCCTAAGAGAACCCTCACAAACTTAAAGCTGATTATAAACTGTTGTAATGACTATTTGGCTTAAGTCACAGTTCCTCATCCTTTTCTGTTGGGGGTGGAGGATCAAGATTTACTTTGTACACCTGAAATTATTAAAAGGAAACAAAAGAACTGCTAATGACCTTGCTTGAATAAGGGCTGGTGTGTTGTTCTTTTTTCAAATTTAAGTAAGTCACACCACTTCATAATAAAATATTCTTTATAGATTTTATTTGAAATTTCACAAAAAGAAGTAAATTCTAACACTCCATCTCCTACCCAAACACTGCACTATATAAGAAAGACATCCAAATGGCACTGGAATTGTGAGCATACTGATATTTTATTTCAAATATTTTCATTTTATTCCTACTTTAGTTTTGTTTTTGGTACCAGGTATTGAACCCAGGGGCAATTATCCACTGAGCCACATTCCCAGCCCTTTTTTATTTTTAATTTTGAGACACAGTCTCACTAAGTTACCTAGGGCCACACTAAGTTACTGAGGCTGGCTATGAACCTACAAACCTCCTCAGGCTCCCAAGATGTTGGGATTATGGGCATGCAGCACAGCACCTGGCTTTATTCCTACTTTAAAATAAAAACAGGATCCATGCAAAATAAAACAATCCTGCTCACTGAAATTCTTTGCTCTTGAGTGTTTAACTGCTAGGAAGCCATTTATCAACTACTTGGTACCTGCCTTCAATTTGCTTAGCATTCTGTTCGTTCCTTTTCCTATTGTGATTTGATTTTTCTATTGGACATAGTAATAACTTCTCCTTACGTAGAAACCCTCATATGAACCACACTCTATATAGATGGCCTCTGAAGACATTTCCAGTTACAAATATATTTGATAGATTAAAATACAGAGATTGAGAGCTAAACCAATTAACTCTGCGGGAATCAACTGTCTATGCAGATAGAGGTATGAACACTTCATTGTGTCAAATCAACTCTAAGAAGTGAAATATGCAGTAACATAGCTACTGACAGATACTATCCCATAGCCAGGACCCTCCCTGCTCCCATACTGTAGAAACTGACCAAACAAAAACAAAAACCTGGAATTCAGGTGTTTTCATTTGTTGTTCTTCCTATTTTAAGAAGGGAAGGAAGGAGGGAAAAGAGGAAGAGAGGAAAATAATTTCTGTTAATACATGTCTGAATAGTTAAATATGTTATGGCACATCTGTTAATTTAAATGGCAATCTCCCTTCTTCCTTCCCTCCTTTCCTTCTGAAAGTTACACACTAGGATACCATAATTTAATTTAAAAAAAAAAAAAAAAGCTGTGTACACTTATGTGCAGGAAAATATGGAGGGTTTTGGCCTCTTATGTGCACAAGAATGTTCAAGGAAAATACTAAACTGCTAATCATTACTTCTCACTTCATATAGTTCTTTTACTCTTTGAATTTCTTATGACACACATATATGACTTATGAAATTAAAATATTTTAATACTATTTGAACCACACAAAACTATCTAGCACAACGTCTCATTAGTGTGCACATAAAGTTGCATACCACAGACCTGACACACCTGATTTCTCCTGTCAGCTTCTTGCTCTGTTTTAGGCAATTTAATCAGATAATGAAGAAAAACTTATAGAAAATTTAACTGTGCTTATCTTCTTTGAGGCAGAGGTCCATTTTAACAATCGAGTAGGTATTCTAATAATCATTTTTTGTTTTCTTTACATCATGTGCAATACTTTAAAAAGGCAGAGTTGAAAATGTAATACATAAAGAAGGAATTTATTGTAAGATTGATCTCCTGTAATTACATCCTGTAACTACAAAGTGAAGTCTTTCCACAAATGAGGTGAGAAAGGAAGCATGGGACCCTCCTCCACCTCCTCACTAAATCCATATGGATAACACACAAGCTGTGTCCTGAGTTGTTCACCAACTCAAAGGACAGAGCATGCCACATGATTCATATACCCACTACAGCATTTTATAATTATATTAATGAAAACTTAAAAAAATTGCACAACAAAATCCTAAAATCCCGCTTCTGTTGATTTCTACAAAACAAAGCTTTTAAAATGTTTTTGTTACTACATTATAATTATACATAATAATGGGGTTCATTGTATTCACGCATGCATATAATAACATAACCGGTTCCAATTAATTCCCTAGTACTTCCCTTTTTCCTCCAGTCCTCCCTCCCAATTGTACTTCCTACTTATTTACATATAAATTTTTATTGGTGCATTATAATAAATAGAGCACAATTTGGTTGATTTTATTTCCCTGTTCTTCCCCTTTTCCTCCTTCCCCCTTGGTCCCCTACTTCTACTCTACTGATCTCCCTTCTATTTTGGTGAGATTCAAACTTTTTTATTCCTTTTTTCCTCTCTAGCTTCTGCATGAGTAAAAATATTTGAGCCTTGACTTTTAGAGTCTCTTATTTCACTTAACATGACGTTTCTCCAGTTCCATCCACGTTTGCAAATGACAAAATTCATTCTTCTTTATGGCTGAGTGTACCCCCATTGTGTATATAAGCCACGTTTTCTTTATCCACTCATCTGCTGACAGATACCTAGGCTGGTTCCATAACTTAGCTATTGTTAAACTGCACTGCCATAACATTGGAGGGCATGTATCACTACAGTATACTGATTTCAATTCTTTTGGATAAATACTGAGGAGTGAACAGCTGGGTGGTTCCACTCCTAGTCTTTTGAGGAACCTCTGTACTGATTTCCACAGTGGTCATACTAATTTACAATCCTACCCATAGTGTATGAATGTTTTTTTCTCCCCACATTCTCACCAGCATTTATCATTTATATTCTTGATGACTGCCTTTCTAACCAGAGTGAGAATGAATCCCGGTATAATTTCGATTTGCATTTGCCTGGTATGCTAATGATGTTGAACTTTTTTTTTTCATGTATTTATGGGTGATTTGCATTTCTTCTTTTGAGAAATATCTGTTTAGTTCATTCACCCATTTATTGACTGGGTCACTGATTTATTTATTTTAAATATTTGTTTTAGTTGTAGGTGGACACAATAACCTTTATTTATTTTTTTTTTTTAATTTTTAATGTGGTGCCGAGGATCAAACCTGTGCTAGATGAGTGCTCTTACCACTGAGCACAACCCCAGCCCATGGGTCATTTATTTTTTTGGTATTAAGTTTACCGAGTTCTTTATATATTCTGGATTTAAACTCTATCAGAAAAGTTACTGGCAAAGATTTTCTCACATTCTATTGGCTCACTTTTCACACTCTTTTTTTTTTTTTAAAGAGAGAGAGAGAGAGAGAATGAATTTTTTAATATTTATTTTTTAGTTATCGGCGGACACACATCTTTGTTTGTATGTGGTGCTGAGGATCGAACCCGGGCCACACGCATGCCAGGCGAGCGCACTACCACTTGAGCCACATCCCCAGCCCACTTTTCACACTCTTTATCATTTCCTTTGCTGTGCAGAAGCTTTCTAATTTGATGCATCCCGCTTATGGATTCTTGGTTTTATTCCTTGTTTTAGAGGTCTCATTAAGGAAGGCAGCCTGCACCTACATGCTGAAGTGCTGACCCTATTTTCTTCAACCACTTTCACAGTTTGTGGTTTAATTCCTAGGCTTTTCATACACATTGACTTTCGAGCAGGATGACAGATAGGGATCTAGTTTTAACTCATCTATCCAGTTCTCCCAGGACCATTTGTTTAAAATGTTGTCTTTCTTCACCTTATATTTTTGGCACCATTGCCAAAGATGACTGCTATCTATGTAGGTTTCTCTGTATCTTCCTGTCTGTTTTATGCCAGTACCATGCTGTTTTTGGTACATGTTTAAGTCAGCTTTTTCAACACTGTGAACAAAAGACTTGCCAAGAATTTTAGAGAAGGAAAAGTAAATTTTTCTGATATTGCTTCACTGAAAAGGTATGGATCCCTTAGTTTGTTTCTTAGTTTATTTGATGCTCACAATATCAGAGGTCTCAGTCCATAGACAGTGGGCCTCACTGCTCTGGGATCATGGTGAGGCAGAATAGTGCAGTGGAGTAAAGCATCTCAGGTCATAACAATCAGGAAGCAGAGAGTCCTCTGCTTACCAGGGACAAAATATAAACCCCAAAGGCATGGCCCCAGTGACACACCTTCTATAACTGCCGGAGCCCGGCTGGCTGGGCAAAATAAGCGGAGGGGTGACGAATAACTTGTGTATTTGATACTGCAGGAGTAGGAGCCGTTTATTGCAGGACAGGAGCAGTATTTATACATTCCACACAGCTTATCTAATTAGCATAAACTAGATACATCAGTCAACCAATCAGGAATCTCTACACCTAATGGCTCGGTTTTGTTACTTCTCAAACCACTCCCTCTGACATTTTGCCAGGCACCATCCAGACTTGTTTACGAACTTTAACATTCCCCTGGCAAAATGCCAGGTGTTATTTTTGACTTGTTTACAGACTCTAACATATAACCACACCCTACCTGCCTATAGCACTCAGTTAACCCCTATCAAATTAATGCATTGCGTAGGTTAAGGCTCTCATAACCCCATCATTTCAGCTCTGAACTTTCTTGCATTATCCCACATGTGAGCTTTTGGGGGATACCTCATGTAAACCCACAAGAGTATGATGGCTCTGTAGTATAATTTGAGGCTGAGTGTTATCTCTGGCCTTATTGCTCATGACTGCTTTGGCTATTATGGTTCTTTTATTCTAGAAATTTTGGGATTTTTTTTTTTTTTTTCTAATTCAGTGAAAAAGGTCACTGAAATTTTTCTGGGGATTCTGTAGATTGCTTTTGGTAATTTGGCCATTTAACAACATTAATTCTAACTATCCAAGAACATAGACCTGAGGTCTCTCCATATTCCAATGTCTTCTTCAATTTCTTAATGTTTCTATAGTTTTCATTGTATAGGTCTTTTACCTCCTTTGATTTATTCCCAAGGTCCTTCTTTTTTTCTTTTGCTGAGGCTATTATGAATGCAACTGTTTCCCTGATTCCATCAACTTTATTATGTGTGTACAGAAAAGTTTTTTTTTTTTAATGTCTTTTGGTGAAGTTCATTGGGTTTTCTAAGTGTAGGATCACATCATCTACAAACAGCAATAATTTGACTTAATTTCCCATTTGTATCCCTTTAATTTTCTTCTCTTGACTAATTGTTCTGGTGAACGGTTCAAGAACTGTACTAAACAGAAGAGGTGGGAGTGGGTGTCCTTGCCTTGTTGATTTTAGAGGAAATGCTTTCAGTTTTTCCCTGTTTAGTATGATGCTGGCTTGGGTTTCTCACATATAGCATGTATGATGTTAAGCTGCTTTTGTTCCTAGTTTCTCTGGTCCTTTTAACATGAAGGGCGCTAAATTTTCATCTTTTCTTCCCTCCATCTATTGAGATGATTATGTGACTTTTGTCAATTCCATTTATGTGATGCATTAAATTTATTGATTTGTAAATTTTGAGCCAACCTTGCAACCCTGGAATGAAAGCAACTTGATCATGATGTACAATCTTCTTAATGTATTTTTGAATTTGAATTACTAAGAGTGTATTAAGGATTTTGTATCCATGTCCATCAGTAATATTGGTCTGTAGTTTTCTTTCCTTGATGTTTCCTTATCTGTTTTTAGTATTAAGATGATACTGGTGATACTGGCTTCATAGAGTGAATATGGAGTGCCCCTCCCCCACATTTCTATTTCACAGAATAACTTGAGGAGAATTAGCATTAATCCTTCTTTAAAGATATGGTAGAATTCAGCTGAGTATCTACCTAGTCCTGAGGTTTTCTTTGTTGGAACACTTTTTATTACTGCTTCAATCTCATTGCTTATTATTGATCTGTTTAGGTTTTCTAATCCTCTTGGTTCAATTGAGTAGGTCATACATGTCCAGAAATTTGTCAATATCTCCTAGATTTTCCAATTTATTGGAATGTAAGTTTTCAAATTAGACTCTAGTGATCCTCTGGATTTTACCAGTGTCGGTGAAAACTTTTTTTTTATGTCTTATTTTGTTGATTTCTTTTTCTTTTGGTTAATTTGGAACTTTTTTTGTTTCTCCCCTTTGTTTCTTTTTTGTTTCTCCCCTTATTTTTCTATAACCCATTCATCATTCAAAAGCATTTATTTCTAATATTTACTTCAATTATGACTTTTCTTTACATAGCTACTATTCTAATCAGATTTGTCCATTTGTGGGCTCTCGGTTTTGTTTTTAATTTCTTCCACTCAAAATATTTCTTTATATTCTGTAGTGCTGACTTAGTAGTCATAAATTCTTTTAGTTCATGTGTATCTTGGAAAGTTTTGATTTTCTCTTTCAATTCTGAAGGATATCTTGGCTGCATAAAGCTATCTTGGCTGGCAATTGTTTTCTTTCAGGGCTCTGTACTGAGAATCAGTGTTAATTCAGATTGGCTTACCTCTAAATGTAACCTGCTGTTTTCTTTTGAGACTTTTAAGGTTCTATCATTGTTCTGTATATTACACATTTTAAATGTAATGTGTCTGCCTTAAAGATGACCTTTTTTGATATTGTTTACCTGGAGTTCTGGATATGTTCTGTATCTGGATTTCCATCTCATTCACAAGGTTTGGAAATTTTTCTGATATTACTTCACTGAAAAGGTATGGATCCCTTAGTTTGTTTCTCAGTACCCTCCAATGACCCAATACCAATGACTCTCAAATTTGGTCTGTGTTGTCCCAGATTTCCCAAATTTTCTGGTCTTAGTCTCTCATCATCATCTCTTTATTGCTGTTTTTCACCTGAAAAATCTATCTTCTATGTGGTCTAATCTACTGGTGATGCTTTCAACTGAAATTCTAACTTGATTTATCGTGGATTTCATTTTCAAAGTTTTTGTTTATTTTTTTCATCATCTCTTTACTGAAGTGTTCTCTCATTTCTTGTATTTCCTCTTAGTTTGTTCCTTAGGTGTTATTTTTCATAGTTTGTATTTCTGTCCATCCTGTGGTGTATTTATCTTTCCTACTATTGTACAAGGGACATTTTAGTTAGCTTCTTTCTCTACTAAGTACCCTGTACTGGGAGATTATCTAGGTGTCATATTGCCACTCAATGTGAACCTACTCCTATGTCCAGTCTCTAGCTCTGCTTTGAGAGGAAATATGAATCCCCAGAAACTGTAACCACTTCAGAACAAAGCCATATACTAATAACTCTTTAAAATAAACAAAAAAAATTACTGAAAAGAGAAGACCACTAATCCAAGTGGAAAATGGAAATGATGTACTTGAATAGGCTGAGAAATTAGGTATTCAAGAAAGTTAAAATCACTATTAAATTATATTTGGCTCTCTGGTCACTTATTCTCAGTATTCTGATGTGGGTCTACAGAGGAGTGAAGATTTGCTACCTAGTTCCACTCCACCATTTTCTGAGCATCAATTTGTTTATTTATTTATTTTTCTTGCTTAGGTTTTTGAAATAGAGTCCTTTCTTTCTGGGGTTTCAGATGTTATACAGTTTGTTCTCAGCTCTGATCCAAACTGGTTAAACTTATTCAGGGAGTCTGCAGGCAGAGTTCTACTCTCTTCTTGTCTGGCCAGTTCTGTAATACCATTCCTTCTCAGAGCCTCAGTTCGTGTGCAGGGGGACATGTGTGGGATGAGTCAGCCTGCTCCAGCCCTTTCTAGGCTTGGGAGAGGTGACCCAGAGATCATCAGATTTGCTCTATATTTAATCCGTTTCAGATCCCTACTCCCCAGTGCCACCCAGGCTTGTTATCCCAGAGCTCACACTGCCAGTGACAAGTGAAAATGTCCTTTGCTCTTCTGAGCCCTGTAGGCTCAGTTTACTGCTGCAGAATTGCTGTTTTGATTCACTCTTGGGTTGCTGTATCATGGGTGCCTCTGATCCACACGCTTCCACTCCCAAAAGGATAAACTAAACAGATTTTAAAAATGTTAAAAAATATTGTTTATTAAGAGAAAAGAAAATGGGGTAGGAAGACAAAGGAAAGGTTAGAACATTTAAAAGGTGAGGAGAGAGAAAGCAGAGGATTATAGGCATGTGTAATGACGTCTGGCCAAAAAATAACTTTTTAATGTATATAAAGAAGTACAAGGAAAAAATATGGTATCTCACTTTTATCTCAGGGAAAAGTGGCCTTTTAAAAATTGTAATTGCAGAGTTTAGTCAGAAAACTGAAATTCCAAAGAATTTTAACAAAAACATAGAGTATCTGGTAAAATTAAGAAACTCATTTGTTTCAGCTTCTTTCTTTCGAACTATAAATCAGTAAACCACACCATCCTGAACTGGGAGACATTCATTTTCAAAACTCAGCCAAGGCATTAGAGGTAACTAAAAACTGGGCAGATGGCAACAGTGAAACCTGTTACCTACCCGCCATGGCACCACCCTGTTGGGGGGGAAGTGCTGCTTTTGCTATCATCAGATGCTTCTGCAAAACTCAAGGATAAACTGTGATTTAGTCCAGGTTGTGCCATGTAATTCTGTGATTTTGATTATGATATTAAAGGCCATAATTTAGAGTTAATTAACTGTGGTGACTTCAGATATTTTTTAAAAAATATTTTTAGTTGTAGATGGACATAGTGCCTTGATTTCGTTTATTTTTATGTGGTGCTGAGGATGGAACCCAGTGTCTCACATGTGCTAGGCAAGCACTCTACCAATGAGCTGCAACCCCAGCCCCCAGATATTTTTTTAAATAAAAATAATATTTTTCAGGTCACTGTTATGTTTCAATAACATACTTGTACAGGACAACAATGTCTCTGATGAAGGCTTTGTTTTATTCATTAGAAAATGAGCATATATATATATTTCTTTAAGCAAATAACATGACAGATGAGACCAATTATATTACCAGTCATTTATATAAACAAAAATTTAAGTAAATTATTTACTAGTTAAGCACAGAAATTACTGTTCTATTTATTCCATGTGAATCATATGGAATATGGCAATTTACTAATTAAGATGGAAAACAGAAAAGCCATGATTATTTATTCTGGCTAATGCATTTTAGATACTCGAATCTCTAAACACTCTCTCTTCACATGTACATTTGTGACCATGTGAAGAGAGTACATACATTAATTTAGCTGTGAAAACCAAGCTACATTTGTAAAAACTCAAAGAAGGAAAGTCATATTAAAGATTTCAGTTGGGTTTAAAGTAAGGATCATAAACTGCAAAACACTAGTGATAATAATCTGGAGGCACAGCACACACACGGCTAGCTTTTTTTCAAAAGAGTTGAATTTTGCTCAGAAAGAATGATTGTAACCATTAAACTATATACAAAATTTGAAATGAGACAGGCATGGTGGCACATGCCTCTATTTCAGCAACTTGGGCAGCTGAGACAGGAGGTTTTCAAGTTCAAGGCCAGCCTGGGCAACTCAGTGAGACCCTGTCTCAAAATAAAAAAATAAAAAGGGATGGGGATATAGTTCAGTGGTAAAGTACCCCTAAGGGCTCAATCCCCTGTGTGTGTGTGTGTGTACATATATATAGACAGAAATGGATGTATTGCATAGTATATGAATCATAGCTCATTAAAGATGTTAAGAAAAAAGAAATCCAAGGGGTTGTGTGCCCACAAACATGCAAATGTGTGCAAAAAGGATAATATGCAATCCCATCAGAACCTTTCTTGAATAAAATACTTGCAACATTGTGTTTTATAGCAGCATCTGCCTTGGACAATGGAAGAAACATGGTATCTATGTAGTGAACATACTGAAAAACTGTTTACTAGTCAATCTGTCACTCAGAAATTATGCTTTGGGCTGGGGTTATGGCTCAGCTATAGAGCACTCGTCTGGGTTCCATCCTTAGTACTACATAAAAATAAGTAAATAAAGAAAAGATATTATGCCCAAGTACAACTAAAGAAAAAAGAAGTTATGCTTTAGGTTAAAATGTTTAATGTATTCATGTATCCCTTTAAAATGATTTCCTCTTAACCAATTAATTCCTCTCTCCTCCCACCTCTCTCTCTTATTTTTTCTTAGATGTTATTAAGCACCTTCCAGTCCAAACTTCTTCAAATGAGGATATATATCAGAGAATGCTGTGTTAGGGAACTTCATGAAGATTTTAGACATATTTGTAACTGACAAGTGGTCACTGAACACCTAAGCCCTAGAGCAATCTGTATGTTCTTGACCAGCTGTGGTCTCCAAGTTTTGATTTGTTTTTTACGGTTAATACAATGAACTTGCATTGAGAGTTTTAACTGACAGACTTATAAATAGAGCCACCAGACTCACCATTCCCTACTGTCTCCGTGTCACAAGTTCTCCTGTATGAGGTCCCGGCAGCAGTACAGCTCCTCCATTTTGACTACTTTCTCCTAGATTTTCCTCACCTGTGTATGTCTGCAAGTCACTCTGAGATGAGAGCAATAACCTGAAAATAATTCTCCCCCTATTTTCAAAGTTTTTAAAACAGCAAACACTGTGAGCTCCATACACTTCTTTGGACCTCCTGCATATCATCTCATTCAGGCTCACAATAATTCCATGAGACAAGAACAACTACTGTCCCTGTTTTGCAAATAAGAATCTAGAAAATAAAGAGGTTTAGGGCCAAGCACCATGGTGTACACCTGTCATTCCAGCAGCTCAGGAGGCTGAGACAGTAGGATCACGAATTCAAAGCCAGCCTCAGCATCAATGAGGTGCTGAGCAACTCAGTGAGACCCTGTCTCTAAATAAAATACAAAATAGGGCTGGGGATGTGACTCAGTGGTTGGGTACCCCTGAGTTTAATCCCCAGTAATCACCCCCTCCTCCCAAAAACATGAGGTTTAGGAACTTGCTCTTGGCCATTCGGCTAAAGCATGGTGCGTAGCTAACTAGCCCAGGTGCAGCTGGCTTCTATCTGTGCTTGAACACTGTGCTACGCTGTCTTTCTTACTGCAGAACGCCCTGTATGAAATCCACAGTGACAGGAAATTATTGTCCAGGAGTTAAAGGTCCTTCTCATCCATGGAACAGTTACATTTTATAGCACATTATTTTGTTCAAAAAATAAAATAAAATAAAAGATATATAGTAAGAAGTAAAATTTACTACCCTGACTCTAGCAGCACCTATGAAGACAGTCAAGCTTTACCCTTGAAATAGGGCTCACATACTTAATAATAAATTTTCTTTTATCCCCATGAAAGACTGTATGACAATTTCAAATTAGTTAAGATTTTACTTGGTTAAATTGTGAGCAGTCACCCTTTTGTCGAGTGGCTGAAATTCGAAGTTTATTATTTTAACTCAGAAATCAACTGTTTGAATACAGTTTTTGCCTACCAAAACTCACGTTGAGGCTTGGTCCGCATAGGATGGTCTTTAAGAGGGATTAATGCTTCTCTTGCAGGTGAGCTGCTAACCTCAAGAGTGGAAGAGTCGGTTGTTATAAGGTACACTCTGGCTCCTCCCCTTGGTCTTCTGGCACAAGTGCCCTTTTGCATTTACCCACTTCCCCATCATGAGGTAAGTCACCATGTGGCCCTCACAGGAGCCAAGCAGATGCTAACCATGCTCTTGAACCTGCAGAACTGTGAGCTAAATAAAACTCTTTTCCTTATAACCTACAGCCTCAGATATTTTATTATGGCCACACAAAACAGACTAAGGCACCAACGTTACCTGAAATTTATAATAAGACATGCCAATAACAGGGGTAATGATCCGAGAATTATGGCTAGTTTAATTTTTAAAAAGTGTTTGGGGTGAATATTTCAGCTAGCTAATTATACAATGTATTTGTAGCTTTTCCAGATATAGGCTGAGCTGTATGCCATCATATTTGACTGAAAAACTATTTTGGAGAAGGGAGGATAAAAATTTACATAGATTAAGGAACTTTTAAAAAGGACCTCTACATACCAAACACTGTACTAAATGATACATACCTATTAATGTAAGACATGTGTACATCTATATTGTAAACATATACTAGCATAATGTATATTCATGTAATGTGCACATGATCACGTGTATGTACATGATCACATGTGTGTTCCGTTTACATCTATGTATAATACATTAGTTTAAACCTTGCAACTCCTCAAAGAAGTTACCACCATTTTATAGAAGAATCTGAGGTTCAAAGAATAGATTGGCTAAGGTGAACATGTACTAATCTGGAAGCCAGAGTCTGCTGACACCAGAACCCATGACACTCCTTCAGCTACGGCATGTTTCTTATTTTGGCCAAAATTATTGAATGTGAGCTATCATCTATGGTATGATCTAACTAAAAGGGTGCCAAGCTGGAAGTCCTGACCATAGATGTGTGATGCATAACGGCAGCCAGGTGCAGCAGGAAGCCAGTAAGAAGGGTCTTCAGATGTTTTATCTGTAATGAACTGTCACCATAAGCCCTTGCTAATTCTGGCTGGTTTTCAAAACTGTAACTGTGGTGAGCAAGGCAGGAGAAAGACACAGGTAATCATGTACTTTTTCTGACTTGCTTGGTCACTACTGAATGGGCTGCTCAGACAGACCTGCATTCATAGCAACAACATACTGAGGCAGGTGAGGCAATTTCCTTCCAGATGAAAGTATCCACTTACTTACTTCCAACAGTCAACTAATTCTTAACTCAGAAGCCTGACTTTGGGTTTGGGAGATATAATCTGGCATTAATTTCAGAATTTCTAAAGCTACTGCTGGGAAGTTTTCCAAGCAGATCATTTGATTTGTAGTTAAACACAGTCCAAATATTTATGAGTCCTTGATCATCCTCTGAATTAACAACCCCTCAGTCCCCCAAGCCCAGAACATCTTGATCCCTGTATCCCTGCATCACAACCTGTCCAGGCCTAACAGTTGAGCCTAACATGGAGTCACTTCTAATGTCTAGCTGGGGTTACAACGCTACCTCAACCCAGTTCAGGCAGCTGGCTATTAACTTGTCAATAAAGTAGAGGCTTGGCCTGAGAAAAAAGAATCAACCAATGCCAACATATAAAAAGATATAAAAATAAATGCTAAACAGGCATGAAATTCTTAAACTGAACGTCAAATTTTCTAAATTAAATTACCTTGTCATATGTACACTACATTCTGGGGATAAAATATTGGCTTTATGTTTAAAAAGAAAAGCAACATTTGGAATATTTAAGAAGACTGCAATTCTAGTCCTTCACTAGTCTCCTCATTTTAGCAACCTGACTCAGCAATCACTGATGGACCAACCTTTATCTATGGTCCTGGGATAATGTCTGATTCTTAGGTCTGAAGTCTCAACCACTTTACAAATTCAGCTACTTTACTAGCTCTCATTTTCTTCTAAAACCACATTGAACTCTTTTTTTTTTTTTTTACCGGGAATTGAACTCAGGGGCATTCAACCACTGAGCCACATCCCCAGCCTTATTTTGTATTTTATTTACAGACAAGGTCTCACTGAACTGCTTAGTGCCATGCTTTTGCTGAGGCTGGTTTTGAACCTGCAATCCTCCTGCCTCAGCCCCCTGAGCCGCTGGGATCACAGGCACGCACCACTACATCCAGCCAACATTCAACTCTGAAAAGATGGTCGCTGCACCCATCTAATCAGCCTGTTCAAAGTAAACATTTAATCACAAATGTCAAACACAAACCCCCTCTGCAGTTCCCACACTATTCTGCCCTTACACCCATGCACCAAGTGTCCCAGCCTTTGTTAGCTGGAGGAACCTTCCCAGTTCCCTCAGGCTCTTTCATCACACTCAGAACAGCTTGCCTGGCTCTTCTGTGTCCCTTAAACCCTTTCAAGTCCAGCTCAAAACATAGCTTCTAGGCATTGTGGACTCACCTGTCATACCCATGCTGGGTGTGGGTGAGTTCTACGGTACATTTTTACTTACCTTTGTAAGTTTCATTTAACAGTTATTCATGACCTTGATCACAGGTAACTACTTCTATCTAAATGATGAAAAACAACACCTTCATGATAGTAATAGTCAAATATATGTAATATTAATTGTTGTGTGTGCCACTTTTGTTATTTCCCTACCATCCTTACTATAAGACCATGAAAGTAAATGCACTCATGTTTGTGTTACAACGAGGAACTAGTTTGTAGGGTCTCACAGGATTTACAAAGTTTAGAAGTGCTTTCATTACCCTTGACACCTAGTGGAATGTATACTGGGCAGACGGTGTGATACAAAGCAGTAAGAAGTACCAAAAGCCTGTAATTGCAAGATTGGCTTTGAGTCCAGGTACCACACCTTAATGACCATGAAATTTTGAAGTGGGTGCTGAGCAAGATAGCTTGAATTTAGGTTCAGATTAAGCAAAATGCTCCAGACAATGCTTCTCATGAGCCAGTAGTGGCTAAATTGGCTATGATCTTGATTGTCGAACCTGAGTCCTGCCATTTCTGAAACAGCCTCATTCCTGTTCAACTTCGTAAGATTAATGGCATTTGTTTTGTTATTTGACTCACTTATTTGAAAAGGACACTGCTCTAATTAATATGTCTACCCCTACTGTCATGACAACTCAATTTCTCAAATAATGCCAAAGTTAATGATCTGGGGGCTGGGGTTGTGGCTCAGTGATACAGCCCTTGCCTAGCATGTGTGAGGCACTGAGTTCGATTCTCAGCACCACATATAAATAAATAAAATAAAGATCCATTGACAACTAAGAAATATTAAAAAAAAAAAAAGTTAACTGATCTGGAAGTCTCATGGCTTGTAAAGGGGTTATCAGTGATGAGAATTCCCATTTGTCCAGGCTTACTAAGTAGCTTGCCCCACAACATATCATTATTATTATTATTTAAAGTAATTGACTTTTTAAAAAATACCTTTATTTTATTTATTTATTTTTATGTGATGCTGAAGATCGAACCCAGGGCCTCACACATAGTAGGTGAGCACTCTACCACAGAGTCACAACCCCAGCCCATACAATATATCATTTAAAGTATCCCATTTCACTCTTACTGCACACTTGTGGGTAGACCTTATTTATTAATCATTTCAGAGGAGAGAATCTGGCCCAGAGAGTTGAATTGAAACTAGAAAGGAGTGGCAAACCAAAGCTCTCTTTGGAGTGGACTCCAAAGCTCTCTGCCCTCTTTGCTGCCTGAAGGAGCATGACCAATGGAGAAGAAAGAGGAGGAATTCCACCACCCATGTGTAGGAAGACCCTTAACAAGGTTGGAAGGCTTGTTTTCCCATTCAACTGTGAGGCAAACTATCAGAAACAGTCCTCATCAGCTCATAGGGCACTGAAGCTGCTCCCTTGCCCTCCACTTCTCCAGACATATTAATTAGAACAGTGTCCTTTTCAAATAAGTGAGTCAAATAACATAACAAATGCCATCTCATCTGTGGCAGATGAGATCAGTAGACACAAGGACCATAGAGCCAAACCTAAGCAAGCAGACTTGGATGCATGTACCACATGAGTGTCTGCTACGTCAGATGCCAGAGATAAAAAGGAAATTGCATATTCTTTACCTGAAAGGAGCTTCCGGTCTAATTAGGGAGACATACATGCAAACAGTAATTGTGCTGCATTTAGTTAAAGGTGATAGTGCCAAATCCAAGTAAATACATATTCAATTCACTCTATTTGGGGTTCCATTAAGAGAAGTTCAGTATTCATAATCTGAGCTTTGATAAAGATAAATGAACCTATATTACTGTCGTTATTAATGAATAAATACACTTGAATGGCCTTCTTGGATCAATAGCTATTTACTTCTACAGCTCAGAAGGCAGAATGCACCCCATGGAGCAAGTCACAAATTCAGTCATTTCATTCCCACATCCTGAAATATACCCCATAGGGACTAGGGATGCAGCCAGTTGATAGAACACTTGCCCAGCAAGTGTGAAGCTCTGGGTTCAAACCCCAGTACTACTAAAAAAATAAATAAAATAGACCCCACAACTCTAATGAACATCAAGTCTGAAAAGGAAAAAACAAAACCAAACAGAGCCCTATGTTTGAAATACAAGTCCATCATCAATGATTCACCATTCTTAAGTATATAAATCTCACTCCATCAATGATAAAGCCTCAGCTGACTTAGGCTCTTTCAGTCTATCTCCATCCCATTGAGTGAGGTCTGTTACGTTGTTTGAGTACAGCATGATGCCCCAGCCCTGTGGGGAGACCTTCATGCTCTATGCTATGTACATCTCATATGCCTTTTAAAATTCAAAATACTTAACATTCAAGAACAATCTCAGGGCTGGGGCCGTAGCTCAGTGGCAGAGCACTTGCCTAGCATGTGTGAAGCACTGGGTTCAATCCTTAGCACCATATAAAAATAAATAAAATAAAGACATACTGTCCATCTACAACTAAAAAAAAATTTAAAAAAAGAATACTCTCAGGTAAAATTATAGTACTATATCAAAGAAACACTAATTTGAGAGAGGAAGCTCACTGTCAAGTAAGAAATGAAGTCTTTCCCTTCTCCCAAAACTCATTTTCTTCAAATCACCTCAAATCGGAGCAAAACATCTGGGAAAAGCCTGCGGAGCCCTCCACCTGGCACAGGCAAAGTGTGACCCTGCCCATGCCACGTCTGTCTACTCTGGCAAGAGCCCCCCTGGGAAGGACAGCTGTTTCCTCTGGCCTTCTATCTGGAGCCTGGCACAGTGCCTGGGCTCTTGTCAAATGGAAAGAGTCCAACCCTAAGTTTATTAGTCATCTCAGCTTAGAGACTAATAACCCTCTTTTGCCCTTTGGTGCAATGGTACAAACATACACACTTGGGTCAGGTGTGTTCTTTCTGGTACTTTGTTCTGCTTGAAAGGTATGAGAAAGAACCAATCAGGCTACGTAAGGTGTGCCTGCTACGCGTAGGAAGGCCACTTGAAGGCTAAGATGAAGGATTCAGCACAGCTCTTTTCTAACCCTGTTACTGCCAGAACACAGGGAACTGTGTGGTCTGGCTGCAGGAAGGGGCCATCCAGAGCTCCTGCTGAACCTCTGTGGACAGTCTCAAAAGTATATTTGAGTCTCATGGGATCACTGTTTTAATGTAAATAAGGATTAAAACGAAAAACTGCTGATAAGACCTCAAAGTAAGTGAAACCAGGAAGCTTGCCTATTTTTACCTTCAAACTCTTTTACAATCTGGGAGACATCTTTAATTCCTCCTTTTCTTTAAGGCCTTAGATCAAGTCTGTCACCCAGTCCTCTCCAGTTTTCTTTGAAATAACCCTGGAAAATCTCCTCTCTAGTCCTACAGCCTCCACTTGGTTCCCATCATGGGTCATCTGTTAAAACACCCTTGGTGATTTCATTCAGTCTGGTGTCTTTTTTAAGTGGCTTGAAATACGAACTACATATAGTTGGCTCCCAATTTTAGCTCCAGCCTAATCTCCCCTGTGAACTCCAGAATCCTTTATGAAACTGCCATTCACCATCTCCATATGGCTGTCAGATAAGCTTATGAACCTAACAAGTCCAAAGCAGAGCTCTTGAAGGGCCTACTCCAAATGCTGTGGTCCCAGGCCTGAGTCAAATGCTCCAGGGCCTCACATAAACTCCATACCCTGGCCCCTGTGGGCACATGAGCTAGAACCTTCTTTTCTCTTCCAGTCCAGTAGGACTGCTGCAGAGCTGTGTGTAAGTTCCCACAGTAAGTGCTTGGGACTAATCACCCTGGCATTTAGTGCTCCTTCCAACTATTTTGTGATGATTTGGAGCAGTCCTTCCTGGTGCAACTCCAGGCACAGGTTCAGTAGAGCGGAACAAACATGAAGGTGTCTACCTTCACCACCTCGGTAAAGGCAACTTCACCCTTCCAACTCATGAGGCCAGGGAGCTCTGTGTTTTCTTCATCATACCTCAAATGTGATTCACTGGTGAATTCTGTCACTCTACCTCCAGGATATACCCAGAATAGAACCAGTCGCACCATCACATATGCCACCAGCCTGGCCTCTCCTAGCAACCTCCTAACTGGTCTCTCTGCTCCTTCCTGGCTCTCCTCAGACAAGCCACACACACACAGATGTCTGCCCTTCTCCCTCTAAGGGTATCACTATTCTGGCTCCACCTATCACCCCTGGGAATGTGATTCCAAATGCTCTGTCTTGAGTCCTGACTTTTCCAGGTCCTAATTTACAATTAAATATACACTCACTTCCACTGAGATAATCCACTATTGCCTCTAACTCAAAATTCCCAACTGACCTTATCTTTCCCTCAAAACGAACTCCCTCATACTAATTGCTCATGTTTTCTATACACGATATTGTAACAGTGGCCGCTCCTTTGGGAATTGTCTTGGCAGTCACTTTCACTTCCCATCTGTTTGCCCTTGCAAGGATATGTCCCATCCCTATGCCTCTTACAAGAATGACATCCCCTTCCTCTTGCCAGTTCTTCCCCTTTTGTCCAGCATTCTAAATTCCAAGAAGGAGCCGCACCTAAATAATTAATATATTAACAAAAACAATCTGTCTTTAGATTTACAGAAGCTAGAACATTTGGTGACTTTCAGATAATATCAGAATGTGTAACACCCTCCCCCTAGCCTTTAGTTCTGCGTATCAACTACATGAAGCATGCAAACTGTTATAAGGTTCAACCTGCAGAAAAGTGATCTGTCTAAAGAACTACAGGAACTAGCCCTAGAAGTTCAAGGTCCATTACAATGGTGTGGCCAGAGAAATAAAAAAGCAGACACACTCCGATTGACAAAGACCCCACTTAGCATGCAGCCTTTCTGTCATTCTCCCTTGCTCCTCCTTTCTCTCCCTATGAAAGTCATTTGCAACCCTGAACTCTCAAGACAGAGCTTTGAGAATAACAGCCTCCTCCATCTTTCAGGGTACCTGCCGATCCCCATGAGCACTTGGCTCCTAAATATTGGTTTTCAAGTGGTGAGCAGCCCAGAACAAGGTCCACTAACAATATCAACACAATTACAAGACAGAAACCCTAGAATTATCACTTCCTTTTAAGTCTCAATGAGATTGGTGTATGTTACTTTTATAAAACTTGGGGAAGATCACAAAATTGGCCACAAATCATCTCCTCACTTTGCAATGTGACTTTGTAGGTCCTCCCATCAAAAGGAGAGGACTATTTCTCTATACCTTGAATCTAGGCTTGCCTTGTACCTCTGGCCAACAGAATGTTGCATGAAAGGATGTGACAGTTCTAAGCCCAGGCCTCAAGAGACCTTGCATACCTCAGCTCCATCTCTTGAATCTTGTCCAGCTGCCAAGAAAACAAGTCCAGGCTAGCCTGCTGGTGAAGAGAGACAGTGGCCTGGCTGCCCCTGCCATTCCAACTGACTGCCTGCCAATCTCAGAGCACAACTGCCTGGCTGACTGGCAGATGATCTGAGACACATGATTGAGTCTACTAAAACCAGAAGAGCAGTCTGCCTCAATCCAAGCCAACTTGTTGACCCACAAAATCTTCAGCTAAATAAACAGCTATTTCAAGTAGTAAGTTTTGGAATGGCTTGCTATGCTACAACACAAAATAACCATCACAAAATTTAACCCTATGTGTTAAAAGATAATATATAAAACTACTGTAGCACATATAAGGCCCTCATAAATGTTTTGTGCCATCTCATATGCAGGGAAGAGGCCTCTCCACTAGACTTGGCTCATCAAGGGTAGAGATCCCAGCATTTTTATCTCCATATTATCAACACCCAGCACAGCGTCTAACACAAATGCACAGGCTCAAAATCTGTGTAAATGATAGTCATGTGAAGAGGTGAAAAATATAAACATCTAGGGCAAATTTCTTTTATATTTAAAACAACAAACTACTATACAGTTAAACTTAGCAAGGCTACTTTAACTTTTCCAAGTATTTGTTTTCTCATCTATAAAAACAATGAGGATAAGAATACCTTCCCCTAGGTAATATTTCTGAGGTTTAAATGCAATGGTTCACATATCCTCAGCATAAAACCCAGCCAAAGAAAACAAAAAACAAACAAACAACAACAACAAAAAAAAAACCCACATATAATGTTGTGGTTATTGTTACCCATTTGCTTTTCTAAAGTAAATTATAAGATGTAGCCACAGTGATATTACTTTGTGCATAAGACAGTGCTGGGCACGTAGTAAACATACTTCATACACAGAGCTAATGAGTTCTTATTCATGAGGATCAACATATTTCTATATTGTATATATTAGTTTAAAGCTGGGGGTGGTGGTGCATGCCTATAGTTCCAGCTACTTGGGAGGCTATAGGAGGATAACTTGAGCCCAGGAGTTCAAGGCCAGCCAGAACAACATAGTGAACGCTTATCTCAAAAAAGAAGACAAAGAGAAAAGGAGTTCTTGGGTTTAAAAGAACTTATTTAGTTGTTTAACTTATATATGAGTACCTGGCTTCTTTAACACTTAAGTTTATGTAAGTATAAAAAGGTCACAATTTTAAAGAGAGAAATAATACCCTAATAACTATGTAAACCCATTGAAAATATGTCCTTAATAAGCTACTTTGAAAAAATATCACAGTTCAGACATGTTTTAAAATAAAAATATAATGAGTCCTAGAAGAAACCACTCCCGAATACATTTGCTGTTGAAAAACTAAAACCACTACACCTTACTTGCAAATGATACGGTGTCAAACTACCTATGTTCATTATTTTACTATCATTAGAAGAGAGCAACATTCTATAGACAACTTGGACTACTTCGACTACTTGTAAGACATTAAAAAGTAAAATGGTAAATTTCTGAAATTACACGGAGAACAAAGGAATGGCATGGTCAGTGGCAGTCTGGGAGCAAAACCCTTGACCACCCCTCTTCTCCCATCTGGCAAAGTTTCCAGGACGGGACACAAAATGGGGAGCTGATCCTAGAAAACTAATGAAGTAGCTATCTTCTTTGAATTTCATAACTCAATTTCTTTCCATTTGGGGGAAATCACTATAACTCACAAGAAGCCACCCATATTTGCAATACAGCCACACTTGTGACCTGCTCCTGGAAAACGTCTGTCCTTTCTGAGCAGCACGGCACCCAAGAAGGCCTCTGTATTAGTGTTATTAATAGTATCCTAATGGCACTATTGAAAAACAAGAAACAGCCTGCAACCAAGGTTCCCAAACAGCATGATGTGTAAACACAGAGATTCACATTTTCCCGAGTTTGGTATTTCTTTCATCACAAAGGAAAATATGCCTTTCTCAGACTCTTCTCAGAACCACTGGAACCACAGCATACCCCACAACCCCTATTCCCTTTGGTAAGGTCTTCTGAGCTCTCTGCCCATTTGGAATCTACACAGTCTCCAAGGACCAGATTGTATCCTAAAACCATATTTCCAACCACTGGAACACAGCAGGAGTTCAATAAACATCTGCTGAACATATCAACAGGAAAAAAACCTAAAAACATGCTACATTATAACACAGCTGGTAGATGTGTATTATAAATAAGTCCTCAGGAAAAACGTCTATAGTCTGGATAGAGGCACCTAAAAAGGCAGCTTCCTGGAGAAGTCAGCTTTGCAGACACCCAAGGCTGCTACCACCAGCTGAACCCAAATGTCCTCTCCTTAAAAAGCACTTAATTTCAAATACAGAATTATCATGTAGATATAAACTCCATAACCAAGTGGAACTGAACACAGCATTTAAGTCTGGTCCTGGTACAAAGTCAGCCAGGGTGACAAAGACTGCCAAAATGAATGACCCTGCGTGCTGAATTCTGTAACCATTTATTCGGTCTCCCTGGCAGCACATCACTTTTGACTTCTTAATCTGTGGCTACTCGAAGGAATACGGCTCCAGGAGACACGACAGGTGGTGGAGAGCACCAATTTCCCACTTTCCCACTGCGTGCCAGGTGCAAGTCACTGAACCACCCCCAGTTTCCTGATGAAGCACCTGCCTCAGAGGGCTCCTAGGAGGATTCAACAGGCCAATTCCCGCAAAGTACATAAGATGTCGCCTAGGACACAGGAAGAGCTATGTAGGTGGGGTAAACTAACATCCCTGTAATTCCGTTCTCATCGTTAGCACTGTCTGCACTCTCACTCACAATGGAGAACTCTGTAAAACCTGACTAAGTTTCCACCCCACTCCATCACCCTACTCTAATCTTCAGGTTCTTTCTGTCTGAGCAGGGCCAAGCTGGTCAGGCCTTGCTCAATATTCATGTTGTACTGACAGAGACCACCACCAATAGTTGCTATAATTATTGCATGAAAATAACCTAAATATCAACTTGATTTCCTAATTCTTCATGTTTTCTAACTGCTGTAGTGTGGGCTACTTCTTTAGGATATGAAAGTATTGAAACAGCAAAAACAAAACAAAACCACATCTTGTATAACTTCTACTTACTGGTAATAAAATGTGATTTAGAAATATTGTGTTTGGCAAAAGACAACCAGGAAAAAAAAAAGTCCTGAGGGGAAAAGGAAGTCCTGATTGATACAGATGGGGCCACGAGCTCCTGTATATTGGAAATATTTTTATTTTAAAAAGTCAGGTTAGCTAGAGTGTATAAAATGCTTGTCATTTCAGAGATCGTTTCTATTATTAAGAACAATGATTCTCAACCATTACTAAAGCACTCCAGGGCCTTACCAATTATCTCATGCTACTCAAATTCTTAAAATAGAAATTTATTTTAATCCAATTTAATCTTTAAAAAGAATGCCACAATGCACTTTTAGGAAAGTGTTGAGATGTCAGAAAAATCAACAGTAATACTTCTGCTATTATGTAACCCACTGGGTCCTGAGGTTCAATGTTAACAGCTTTAAAAAATAAAACAACTCCATTTCCATCTCCATAGCTGCTTGTTCTGATTTTTCTGCTTTGGAAGAGCTGGTAAAGAATGAAGGGTAGAGGCTGAGGCTGGGGCTGGGGCTGGAGCTGGAGCTCAGCGGCAGAGCATTTGCCTAGCATGTGTGAGGCACTGGGTTCAGTCCTTAGCACCAAATAAAAATAAACAAATAAAACAAAGGTATTGCGCATCTACAACTACCAAAAAAAGAAGAAATGGTAGTCAAAATATCATGTGTCATAAGATGCTGTCTGTCTTCTGAAGGTCTCTTATCCTTTCCCTGTTTTGCTGTTGCTGGGTTTCTGTTGGAGTTTTTTAAGTCACCCAATAGCTGGCTGGCTTTCTTTCTTTCTTTTTTCCCCCCACTCTCTTCTATCCTTCTATATAGCAGAGAGAATGGACTTATATTTTTTAAAACCTAGAAAACAAGAGGGGATTCAAATTTCTCAAATCTCTCAAATGACCTTTACTCTGGAACCTGAGCAAAACTAGTAGCTCTTGGCTGTCATGTGCCAAACGGACTTTCAAAATACATTAGATGTATTTAACATATAACCTGTGCCAAGTTAAGGAATTAAACATCTTGCAAATTCTGCTCCACTTCAGAATCAGTTATTGGTAAACCATGAGGTGACTTTCTGACTGACTACTCTAAAAACTACCAGAATGCTTCCCATGTGATAGGTATTGTGTTTCATAGATGCATGTCATTCATCCATCTAAATCCTAAAACTTGAATGGTATTACCTGTATCCATTGGGATTTTTATTTGACACACATGGCAGTAAACTAAAGAAAAAAATACACTAACCAACTAACCCCCACAGTGAGAAGTCCAGACAAAGCCAGGCCCAGCCAGGCTCACTGAGACCCCATGGGGCTCTGCAAAGTAAGGTCCCCTCCAATGGGTTTGTTCTCTGGTTCCTAGTGCTAGAAAGTGGAACACGGTTACCCAAACCTTGCATTCTCTTCTCATTCAAGTCTGGTGGGAAAATGAACAATTTTTTTTCTTCCGTTGTGCCAACCAAAGTCTCTCATTGGTCTATCATGATCTCACTGCTTTAACATGATCAGGATCCCATTTCACTGTTGCCAGGGACACACAAAGCCTAGGCCTAAAGTCATCGAACATTCTGAGCTGTTTTAGACTTCCAGGTGAAACCTCAGCAGAGAAGGAGAGGGCTGACCCAAAGGGTGAAAAGATGCTGGATGTCAAAACCAATAGCCGTCCACCCCATTTCTAGAAAGAAAACAAGACCCAGAGACTTTGAATAAACTGCAGATAACCAGAGCTACTCTCTAACTCCACAACCATTTTATGACCACTGCACAAGCTACCACAACAAACCAGAGAGTTGACGGTGCTTAATTAGGGTTTTCTGTCCCCATATCCCACTTTGAACCCATTCTCTGGAGAATAGTTTTAAAAGAATCTTCCACATGCAGACTAACACTCCCTAATAATACTTCTTGAGCAAAACAACAGGAGAAATATGAACGGACTCCCTTATATCTGAACAAATCTACTATTAAAATGTATGTAATTTCTGTGTTTTTATCATGTATTGTTTGAATGCTTATGACATGTACATGGTTCAAAACTGGATAATGGAAAGGGATGCAGAGAAGCAAAGCTCCTTGTCACCCATCTCTATCTCCTGGTTACCTTCCCAGAGGCAACCACTGTTACTTCCCAGAGGTAACACTATTACCAACCAGTTGCTTACACATCACTTCTAGAGATGTTCTATATATACAGAAATCGAAGTGTATAGATTTTCTAAAGCCAAATGACAGCATCATTTGTTCTGTATCCTGTTTTTACAGAGCAGAATCTCACTCAGCTTCCACCTTTGGAAAGTTCAAGTGAAAAATGTCTAGATGCAAGCTCTAACAGCTGCTACCCAGATGGATGCTCACAGTCTCAAGACCCCATTGCTGCTGGCTTGCTCTATGCCAGAGGCTGACCCAAAGTGTCTTTTTTTTTTTTTTAATTTTTTTAATATTTATTTTTTAGTTATCGGCGGACACAACATCTCTATTTTGTATGTGGTGCTGAGGATCGAACCCAGGCCGCACGCATGCCAGGCGAGCGCGCTACCGCTTGAGCCACATCCCCAGCCCCCAAAGTGTCTTAATGCTCAAATTTTCCTTCCTTGTAGAACAACAGTCGTCACAAGGCACTGTAACAAAATAAGGGCTGCATAAAATAAATGCTCTCCTGAGGTTAAAATTATGGGCTTTACATGAAAATCTATTTGTATTTTTTAAACTGATTCTAAGAAGTTATAAAAGGGGAGATCCTTCTTGCAATGTGACACATTATTTCCTACAATAGTGCTTTGGAACTATAAAAGAATTCCAACAAGCAACTTCAGAACACATCATGACACATTTTTCTGCAAGGTCACACAGAGACCTTCTTACACAGAGACCTAGAACCATATCATAAGGATTCTCTATATCATGCTAGGTAAACAAATAGTCTGCTAAATACTGTGAAAATGCCATGAGGATAAAAACATTAAAACCTTGTAACTCCTTGCTTGCCCCACCCCCATGAATGACTATATAATTTTTTTAAACGAGATCTTTTTTTCCAATATATTTTTAAGTGTCCACGGACCTTTATTTTATTTATTTATATGCAGGGCTGAGAATCAAACTCAGTGCCTCACACATGCCAGGCAAGCACCCTGCCACTGAGTGCAATCTCAGACCCTTACTATATAATTTTTAAAAAAGAGAAACAAAGAGTATGTGTGTAGATTTTAAGGAAAACGGTACTGTTGTACATTCTATATCCAAGTTTAACGCCCTAAAATTGTTTTTATGACGGTAATGGATTTGTGATGATCCATTTCGTGCGGCCTGGGTTCAATCCTCAGCACCACATACAAAAACAAAGATGTTGTGTCCGCCAAAAACTAAAACAATAAATACTAAAAATTCTCTCTCTCTCTAAAAAAAAAAAAAAAAGAAAAGAAAAGAAAAAAGAACAAGGCTCTGTGCTCAGAAAACTGAAAGAAATTAACTGGCTGACCCAGAGGTTAAAGTGCCAACAGAGTATTCATACAGAATATTCATGCTATCTGAGCTCAACAGCCCTACTTCATAAATGCCATCAAACACTACTAGGAATAGACTAATGTACACTTTCTATGTATGACAAAAAGCCTAAAAGATGCTGTTCAAAAAGGCTAAGAACACTATGCTGAGTCAGGCAAACTGAAGAGAACAATTCAATTCTGTTATCTCACTTTAGAATTAATGATATTTTTACACAAAAGAGAACTGTTTTATGGAAAGTCACTCTCTAGATAATAATTTTTTCTAACAGACAAACCAAAAAGGGACAAGGAAATCAAGGAAATGAAATTCACAGGTAACTCAAACTTCCACATGCAATACGTCATCACCAGCATGTCTAGAAGATGGGGCAGCACCTACTGGGAAACACAGGGCAAGCACTCTCTCGGGCCACTGCTGCTCCCACTCCCTCCTCAGATCCTCCCTCCACCTTGCTGTCCTTCCTTCCCAACACCAGGCCCTCACCCCACTCCTCTCTAACAGCAGCATCTGGTTCCCCAAAAGTAGAAAGCATGTGCAATTCTTTCTTTTACTTAGAAGGTAAGCTCGGAGAACCAGTGACTGGAATTAAATTTGTATTTCCTCAGAGTTTCCACTTTGCCAAATTTAGGATGCTATCTGTAAAAGTTTTAAACTCATATATCTACTTAAAAATAAATAACTACAAATTAATAATTTTAATAAAAGTGAAGGGTTTTGGTCTGTGTTTAGCCTTCTTGTAGGTCTATTTTTTTAAGCTAGATTCCCTATCTCCAGCTCTAAACAGATACCATATGGCTGTTTCCTTGCTAACTTATTTATTTTTCAAAAAATGTTAACTGCAATTTTGGCAGTTCTTCATTAAACATTATTCATAAAACATAAACAAACAGCTCCAGCAATCATCCATGAATAGACTTCAGAAGTTTGTTTAAAAAAAAAAAAAAAAGGAAATTTCTCCTCTTTCCAACAGAAAACAATCCCTCCCCTTCCTTTCGTGAGCCCCTCTAAACCATGAGGGAAGAGTCAAACTGCTGAATAATCATGTTTTCCTTGGAGAAAATGAAAAGGGGTCCCTATTCCTAAGAAGCTGCTTCTGGGGATGTCCAGTCTCTGGAGTCATGCCAGGGAAAGGGACAGATGTCAGGGTCAGAAAAGGGACAGTGGCCAGCACCACTCCCACAGGTGTGATCTTTGGGTAAATGGCCAAGGCATTATTCCTGTGGGGTTTTTTCCTCTCCAAAAGCAAAATCCAGCTTGGAAAATAACAACTGGGAAGGCAAATAAAACTGGAAAAAGTTCTGCAGAGGTCACAACCCTGTAGACATCTTCTGAGATCACCGATTCATGAACCTGTTTGGCCCAATAGGAAGGGAAAGTGACAATAATATGCTAAATATCTGACTCCATGGATAACCTCTTGCTACCTGGTACAACTGGGAAGTCAGAATATGTGGCCCTAGATGGGACTTTGAGATTACTTACTAAAAATGAAAAAATAAAGCAAAGAATTTCTGGGCAGGATGCCTTTTGAATTCAGGTTTTTAATACCACTCACTACTTCAAATGATAGATAAAATATTTTTAGGAAGGAAGAAAGTCGTGTTTACAAACAAGAGAAATGAGACATACAAACACCTAAGGCTGACAAGAAGGCTAAAGCCACAGTTCTATGATTCAGACATTACCAGGGGCTGGAGAGGGAACATGGCCAAAGGCACATCAGTCTGGGTAGGACAGAGTCTCGACTAACTCCACCGTTTGTAGGAAGAAACTGAAAAAGACCTGTGACCACTGCCTAGGGCCATGCTGAGATAAGGCCATGCTGAGGGCAACAGGGGAACACAGAGAGCTGCCTTATCAGGAAAGGTAGGACCCTGAACTCCCAACTAAAATCAGTTATAGGGGCTGAGGATATGGCTCAAGTAGGAGCGCGCTCGCCTGGCATGCGTGAGGCACTGGATTCAATCCTCAGCACCACATAAAAATAAAATATTGTGTCCACCTAATGCTAAAAATAAATATTTTTTAAAAATAAATAAAATCAGTTATAAATGAGGAGCCTAGAAAGGAGATGATCAAAACCAACACACAGAGAGAGGTAAGGGCACAGACAGGGACAAAGACTTCCACTTAAGACAAGCTTCTAAACTTAAAGTGTAAAGCTCATGAAGAAAAAAAACTCAAGATCAGAAAATAAATTTACTCCTGACAAAATGAAAACAAGGCACACTGAGAACAACCTTAACATAAATGGGTTAAAAATCCAAAGGGATGGGAAAGGAAAGCAAACAAAAAAAAAAGTATTCTTTTGGAAATAAAATCAGGAAAAGGTAGACTGGAAAACAAAAATCTGTTAAAATCCTGAAAATGAGAAATACAGATCAACAGATGGGAGAAACTCAACATCAGCCATAGTCAAAATAGAAAATGAATACCTGAAACCCACTCAGAGTACAGAAAGAGATAAAAAATATTAAGTGACATAACAGATGACATAACAGATGAAGCAACACCTAATAGGATTCCCAGAAATGAAGCTACAAAAATGGAGGGAAATCAGTATTAGAACAAATGCCAAAAACTTTCCAGAACTGAAAAATCTTAAAACTTGACAGCTCCCAATGATCACCAGGTAGACAGGGGGGAAAGAAGTGCCCTCTTAAGACAACTGCAATGAAAGAAAACCTCGAAAGCTACCATCATGAAAAAGAGTTAGAAGGTGATGATGATCAGACTGGCAACAGACTGCCCCCACAGTGACCTCAGAATCCCATGCCCAGGAAGAGTGAGGATAAAACAGGAATACTTCCTGAGGTTTAACAGGAGGTGTTGTAGCTCATGGTGGATCACTTGCCTAGCTCTCACCAGGGCCTGGATTCCATCCTTAGCCCTGGGCAAGGAAAAAAAAAAAAAAAAAAAAAGACAAGGTTTACCCTCTATACCTTCTATAGAGTGTTAGTTACTAAAGGAGATCCCCTTTGATAACAATAATTTAACACTCCCCCAAACACACAAAAAAAGCAATAAACTAAAACAGAGCTAAAGGCTTCAGAAGTAATTAATGGCTGAGTCAAAAAGAACTGTACTATGTTGATTCTCAATTTAGAATTCTTTCCTCTAAACCAACTCTGCCTCTCAATCTTTCAATTTTATGTTTTGGCATTTTAGGTTCCAGTTAGTTATAAAACTACACTTTTATACCTCCTAAATATTAGCAAATTATTTTTTACAACATTCACATTCGTCTTACTTCCTTGGAATATGATTAAAATGAGGAAGAATTCTCCAAACAAAGGCACCAAAATATACATTGGAGAAAAAAACAGCCTATTCAACAAATGGTGCTGGGAAAACTGGAAATCCATATGTAGCAAAATGAAATTAAACCTCTCTCACCCTGCATGAAAATCAAATCAAAGTGGATCGAAGACTTTGGCACTAGCACAGAGACCGCACCTAAAAGAAGCAAAAGTAGGCTCAAATCTTCATTGTGTTGGCTTAGGACCTGACCTCCTTAACAAGACTTCTAAAGAACAAGAAGTTAAAATCAAGAATTAATAGGTGGGGGGCTAGAGTTCTAGCTCAGTCATACAGCACTTGCCTAGCATGTGTAAGGCACTGAGTTCAATCCTCAGCATCACACAAAAATAAATAAAAGCACTGTGTCCATAAACAAGTTTGAATAAAATAAATTAAAAAAAAAGAATCAGTAAATGGGATGGGTTCAAACTAAAAAGCTTCTTATCAGCAAAGGAAACAATAATGTGAAGAGAGCGCCTACAGAATGGGAGAAAATCTTTACCACATGCTCCTCAATGACGCAGATAGAGCACTAACTCCAGGATATATAAAGAACTCAAAAAACTTAATACCAAATAAATAAATAACCCAATCAATAAATGAGCTAAGGAACTGAACATACACTTCACAGAAGAAGAAATATAACTGATCAACAAATATATGAAACAATGTTCAACATCTCTAGCAAATTAGAGAAACGCAAATTAAAACTACACTGAGATTTCATCTCACTCCAGTCAGAATGGCAATTATCAAGAATACAAGCAATAGTAAGTGTTAGCGAGGATGTGGGGGGAAAAGGTACACTCATACTTCGGTGGTGGGACTGAAAATTGGTGCAACCACTCTGGAAAGCAATATGGCGATTCCTTAGAAAACTTGGAATGGAACCACCATTTGATCCAGCTATCCCACTCCTTGATTTGTACCCAAAGGATTTAAAATCAACAAACTACAGTGACGCAGGCACATCAATGTTTACAATAGCTCAATTCATAACAGCTAAACTATGGAACTGACCTAAATGCCCTTCAACAGATGAATGGATAAAGAAAATATACATACGCACAATGGAATATTACTCAGCCTTAATGAAGAATAAAATTATGGCACTTGTCAGTAAATGGAGAATATCATGCTAAGTGAAATAAGTCAAACCCAAAAAACCAAAGGTGGAATATTTTCTCTGATAAACAGATGCTGATCCATAATGGGGGGTGAGGGAGGGGTGATAAGGAAGAATGAAAGAACTTTGGATTGTGCAGAGGGGAAGGGAGGATGTGTGGGATGGGAAGGACAGTGGAATGAGATGGAAATTATTACCCTTTATACATGTATGATTACACTACCCATGTGACTGCACCATGTACAGCCAGATTGAGAAGTTGTGCTCCATTTGTGTGCAGTGTGTCAAAAATGCATTCTACTGTCATGTATAACTAATTAGAACAAATTAAAAAATGAAAAATTTAAAAATGAAGAAGAATTCCAATTTAAATTTGTTAGTCATTTCATTAACTATGTACTTGGTTGGTCAAGTTACCTGGAACCTTTGTAATATATTCCATTTCCTCCATATTTAACACAAAAACAATTTTTCCTCCTTATTTTGAAACATGAAGTTTCGATAAATAATTGACAACCACCTTTGATTTGCACCTCAATGAAGAGAATTTATACATTTTTAAAGCTGAATTATTTTAATGACATTATTTCACAATATTGATATGCATTTATAAAACTGAGACATTACACATAGCAACTATGTATATAGTGTCAATAAAAACAAAAAATACATGGCTGTCTCTTTAACTCAGAAACACACATCAAAACACCAAAATAACAACATATAAAAATCTACCTGGTACTCTTAAGTGGGTAAAAAAAACAGATCTTAACTCTGAATGATATAACAGTGATTCATATACAAATATCAGTTGCTTTGCACAACCTGTCGCGTAAACACATTCCTCAAAAAGTCTTACTGAACCTCCATATCTGTATCCCCAAGCAATTACCTGCATATTTTAGGCTCTATAAATTATTTGTAACCTGGACACAGGTTCTATGGTTTTTCATGTGATGGAACAGGCAATAAAAGGAATATTAATCTCAAATAGCACATAGCCAGACAAGCACCTGCCTAACAGGGATACTGTGTCAGTCAGAGTCATGACACAATGGTTTTTATGTAAGTACACATACAGATACCCTACTTCCCAGGTTCCCAGACCTTAGGGAAGTATAAATAAAATCATGAAAATCCCTCCGATGGCTGGTCAAACCGAATAAACACAAACACAGTCTCTTACATTGAAAGTAACTCCACCAGTATCAGATGTCACTGGGACAAGCTCAGTGTTATCCATGAAAGGTCACTTTGCTGGACATACTGAAAGACAGTCTGGTCAGAGTGAGTACAAATACCTCAAGAGTATGGGTTCATAACCCTGGGCAAGAGCTGATGCCACTCAGCTGAGTATTTTTAGACACAGGAGGACAGTTATGCAACAGGGCTATTTCAATGATGCTATGGGTCCTTCTGTGTAGAGACCAATAAAAGTAATCTTTCAATTACTAGAGAAATTTTCAAAACTGAGGAGTTTGAATATTCTTGATGCAAAGTAAATAAGGCACCTAAAATTTTTATGTGTATGATCAAAAAAATGTTTTAAGCTATAACACTAATCCACTGATTACAGAAAAAAACTTGTGAAAAGCCAGACAATCTGGCACAAGGATTAAAGGGCTTTTGGAGTTTTCTTGTAGGGACCTAGACTCTCCTCTCTCAATTGTAAGGGCAATATATCGCTGTTTTTAAACAGCAAAACACATGCTACTCATGAACTTCTAAATTTTTTTCTACAAACTGTATTTAAATACTACTCCAGTCAAATAAAGAGTGAATTTGGATGTACCCCTAACAGTGATGGCTACTCCTGACTGTCCTTCTCAGAACCATCCAACAATTCTAATCTCACCCAGAAACTGAGAGTCAGGACAACAGCACCCAAGGGAGGGATGAATGGATCTAGATTGCTGCAAGGTTCCTGCATTTCACCATGAAAATGCAATGTTCATTTCAAATATAACATGATACATTCAAGATGAAGGTTATAATCCTTAGAGCAGTCACTTAAAATAAAAAGCAAAGAAATAGAACTTAAAACCCATAGCAAGGTAAAAAAGATGTATGGAAAAGTGTTTTGGTTAACACAAACAAAGGTAAGAAGGGAGGATCAGAGGAACAACAACAAAAGGTGAGATGAACAGAAACAGAGCAAAAGGGCAGGCCTGAGCCCGAATGCACGAGCAAGTGCATTTATGCAATTCTGCTTACGGCATGAAAGTGCAGTAACAGCTCATTTCTGATGAGGATGATCATCTCAGATGATGGACATGGCTGTACCTTTTGCTGGTCCCTCTCCTGGGAGGGCTTTCGCTTGCTCGGGGCCTGTCTTGTTGCTCAGAGTCTACAGTATCATTCTGATAATCTGCCATCTCTCTCAATGATAAGTAAATATCTGAATGACAATTACCTGCCAAATAAACATTCACAGATTCCTTCCCTCCCCTTTCACCCAGTCTTCTGGTTATCAACATCATTCGTTTGTAACGGAATCCAATTTTTCAGAAATACAACATTCCACTTGTTGCCACTGCATCCCAAAATGTTCTTTAAATTCAATTTCCACAGGCACTTCCCCATGCTGGCCTTCTCCGCTCCAGGTGGAGAACTCTTATTTCCCTCTGTGCTGCCAACTTCACACTCTGGCCTCTGGCCTGCACTTCCCTTGCACCTCCCTCTTGAACTTTCATTTATTAATCAGCTTTTTAAAAATATAGCTTAAATACAACAAAATGCTCATTAAGTATACCTTCCATTGAATTTTGGCACATTTACACACCCATATAACTACCACTACAGTCAAATTCCATCACTCCATAAATTCTCACATACTTTTACCTCCTCTGTCTTCCCAGGCAATCAATGATCTGGTTTTCTGTCTTCCCAGGGTTTCATATAAATGGAATCATGTACTATAGATAGTCATATATATCTGGCTTCTTTTACTCAGTATAATGTTCTTAAGAGTCATCCATATTGTTGCATTATTAATCCGAATGTGAATTTTTAATAGATATCCCACCTGATCTTCATGTGACATTTCCCCAAATGAACTCCACCTTATTCCTATAAGTTGATGGCTATGCACTTATAAACCGGGGAGTCATTTTGGTCTCCACCTTCTTTACCTGCTAGTAACACCAAGCCTGTCAGCACTACCACTAATTTTACCTCCAATATATCTTTTTTTTTCCAATTTTTTTAGTTGCCACCTTTACTTTATTCATTTATTTATATGCAGTGCTGAGAGTTGAACCCAGTGCCTCACACATGCTAGGCAAGCTTTCTACCAATGAATACAACCCCAGCCTTTATCTCCAACATATCTTTTCAAATTTGCCTGTTTCAGTCTCATTGCCTGAACATGCCCCTCTGTGCTGAAATTCTTGTAAAAGCCTTTTACCCAAAGTCCCCCAGCTCCCTCCCAGTCCCTTCTCTTCAATTCAGAACCTACTCTACAAATAAACTGTGGTAAATGCAAGTAAAATTAATTCATCCCCTGCCTTTACAGCTTCAGGGGATGAGCTAACCCCTTACTTGGCATTCAAAGTCTACTCTTCCAGCTTCCTCCCCTGTACCAACAACTCTCCTCACAACTCCTAGTCATCCTCAAAACTCTACCTGCAATTCAATGGATCTGAACTATCCCCTGAAGAACTCCTTTCCTGCCTTATGAACTTCTTACACACACTTCTACCCAACTGCCTATTTCACTCTATGGCAATTAATTATCTGACAATGAACATCTTCAGGGTAATTAATTTATTCTTAATTCATGTTTGTCAACAAGTCACCTCAACAAGTTTTTCATTTTAAGCAACAAAATAAGAGAAAAAACTGACACTCTGTTAAGCATATCTGTTCCAAATATCCCAAATCTATTAGAAGGGAAGTACTGAATTTGTTCACAATGATGCCAGTTAACAAGTAAAGTAACATAATGGAAAGTGTCAGCTTACTAGTACAACAGGATGTGCCCACACAGCCTCTCTTGCTCAGTGGTGACATCACCCATTTGAACAATTGCCAAATGCCTTGGAGATGAACTAAAAGAAGTCAAAACACATTAAAAACTATTCACATTTCACCTTCTATCCTCACTTTTTTTTTTTCTGTTAACCAACAAGTATTAAATGTTTCTCCAAGAAGTGCAAATACAGGAAAAAGTAAAACCATAATCCTCTAGTACAATTCTCTAAGTTTGGTGATCAATGTTGCAAAGGCACTTTTTTTTTTTTTTATTCTTTTATTAGAGACAGGGTCTCACTGATTTGCTTAGAGTCTCGCTAAGTTGCTGAGCCTGGCTTTGAACTTGTGATCCTTCTGCCTCAGCCTTCCAAGTCACTGGGATTAAAGGCATGTGCCACTGCGCCTGGCTGCAAAGGCACTCTTTGAGAAGTGGTGCTGGCTGAGCACCTGAAGGGCCTTCAGGTGAGGATGTCAGAGACACTGGAGACTACAGTCAACTTCCCCAGAACCAGTGCTGCTAAGAGAAGACACTGCTCACGTGTAGCAAGTGCCCACATAAAACAGAACCACTTTAGGAAACCTCTATGTATTTCCACTTGCACAAATACAGTCAAAGGCTTTACTTAGAAGACTTTCGCTGTTAGAGAATGTTTCAATGTCCCAAAACAAAGAGATTTTAGTGCCTGCAGGAACTGTAAGAATTATCTATTTGCAGGAATCTGAAATTTGAAGACAGAAGATACACATACTACTGTATTTGAAGATGTTAACAAATGAGTAATGCACTATTTTAAGACTTGTTGTATCTCTCTCAACAAATAGCACTCAATAAAGACACAACTGAACTAATTAAAGAAGCTGTAAACTTGTAGCTGCAAACTGAAAAGGTATTTTCAGATACTGTAGAAAAGAGAACACATCGAGAATTTTAATAGGCACGTGTTCTCAATTTACAGAATACTAAAGTATACATATATGTAAAAAATGTTTATTGTTCTATGGCTTCAAAATCTCAAGAAATTACATATAGCTACAGGATCTAGAATCAAAACTGTAAAGCAATCACATCTGCAATAATTTGAGAGAATTAAAGTAGGACATAAGCATCTTTTTAAACTAAATTATAAAACCCTAATGGGAAATAAAAACAAAGGAGAAATAAGAAGATTCCATCTAGAATATCAAATATAGCATTTTCCCAATTAATATGCAGGCTTGACATATGATCAAAAATGTGGTGGGAAGAGCCTCCCAGAAGCAAAGATGGGAAACAGCAGCACAAACTACTGAAGCCAGGAGGTACAGGAAATGAACGGGGCCAGCCACACTGCACGGCAGTAGCAATCCCAAGCAGGACTGCTAGCTGGTTCATCCTTTTTTGGGACCTGAAATTTTTTTTCATCAACAGGAAACTGCTCTCTGCAGCCTGGACTATTAAGAATAAGACAATTTATCAGAAAAATTAAATAGACACAAACACTAAAGGATATTTGCTAGGAAAAACTTATTTGCCTTTTCTTTATAATTTAAATCATAATAAAATTTTTAAATAAATAGGTTTATATATTTGTTCTAACTTTAAAATAAAGCTAAGTATAGCTGGGTATGGTGGTGCATGCCTATAATCCCAGCAGGTCAGGAGGCTGAGGTAGGAGGATCACTAGTTCAAACCAGCCTCAGAAATTCAGTGAGGCCCTAAGCAACTCAGCAAGACCCTGTTTCTAAATAAAATACAAAGGGCTAGGGATGTGGCTCAGTGGTTAAGAGCCCCTGAGTTCAATCCCTGGTACCAATCAATCGATCAATTAATTAAAGCTAAGTGTGATTATCAGTGATATGGAAGATCTGTGTTAAAGCAGAAGAGTTTTTCTTTAATATTAAAAAAACAAAATTTTAATGAATAGGGAGGACATGATAAATACAACATATAAAAATTCCCTATCCTCCTGAAAATATAGATGACAGATTTAAATTACTTTAAAATTTCAAACTAACAACTGAAAAAAAATCAAAACTAAAACAATGATATATGACTTTATACCCTTTAATTAACAACAACAAAGACTCCACAAGATCCAGAACTTCTAGACTGAAGATGTCTATAGAAAACCTGGTGTGCATTTTACCAATCTTTCCAAAGGAAATATGGAAACATACGACAAAAAAATTAAATCATTTTAAGTTGTTAATCTTATGAATCCCACTTATAAGATTGAATGTTTAAACAAATAATGGCCAAGTGAATACAAAAGTAGATCTTTAATCATACATTACAAATGACAAATTCATCAGCTTTATCAATACAAACAATTCCTGAATTATACAGGTCACTAAGTTTGTAAAGTCTACAAATATAGTTATAAAACACATATATAAAAGGAAGCATATCAACCTAGAGTCTTCCCCAGGAAATGACACCAGTGTTTCTTCATATCTTAAGAACTCTCACTTGCAACTGTATAGCAATACTGTTTTAAATTTAATAGAAGGCCTTTATCTTACGTTTGGCTGGCTGCAAACCTGTTGCTGAGACCCTTTCTTTAGAAGCCAGCACCCTCACTCAGTCTGGCTCCACAGAGAGCAGACAAGATGGACAGCAACAGTCAAAAACAATCATCTGAGTTGGAAAGACGGAGCAGCAGTCTGGAACAGAAGACAGCTCTGCACTAAGAGAATGGACTTCATCAAGCACCCATGGCCTACCTTACTTGTGGCTTTTCTTTAAATGCCTAGCTAAGTCTGAGCATGTGTGGCTCAGCACTACACAACTCTGGATCATCTGCACATGAACATACAAATGCACAGGGACCAAGCACAGTTCGCCCTGTCTGAGCTCTTTAAAAGCACATACAGATGCCACCTCTTCCTGGGCTGGGCCCACGAGTGTCTACTCGCCTAGTGGAGCTGCTCCTGCCACTGCCTCCCCATTCATCCTGGGGTACCAGAGGTGGCACGGGCACCAAGATGTCCAAGCAAGTGGTCTGTCAGAAGCCAGGAAGACAGTCACGCGGGAGCTGGTACACGGCCTCAGGACTACAGCTGAATGCAAGGCTAAAAGGTTGGCTTTCACAAGTACAGTCAACAAAAAGATCTGCGCTAAAGCCATTACTGCATCCCTGCAGGACACATGTACTGTGGGTCTTGAGCTTCCCATGCTTACAATCAAGGGGGTCCATCTCTTACTTGCAGAATTTTCATCCTTGGGCCTTCTCATCACGTGCCCCTCTCTCCATGCGCACTTTCCAGTGTGGATATATATATAGGTCACCGCTATAGGCCCTTCATATTGACCAAAAGGTTTAAGGAGAGCTTTGGGAAACAGGAATGTTTGAAAGCATGACTCTACAGACAGATGAAGATGAACACAGTATTGAAATGCCATTTGCCTTATACAGCTAAAGCCATGGAAGGACACAGGGTGAGTTTACCATTATTCCTGTACCAGTTGGAGCTGAGTGAGTCAAAAAAACAGGAATTTAGAAAACTCTTCAGTAAATATCTAGCAGATCTTAATAATCTCTTTGTGGTTTCTCTGATTTCTGCCACTAGGATCAAAGGTTGTTACAGTTCCTATGATGAATCCTGGGAGGCGATTTATAGATCCATTGAACATCTAGATAAAATAGGTATGAGTATTATAGAACAATCAGATCGTGTATCTTTTAGCCATTACTTGAAGAAACACCATAATACTATATGTGGAAGGCATCCCATTGGGTTGTTATTAAATGCTACCACAGAGCTCCAGAGGAATGAAATGAATATGAGCTTTTCCTTTTTGAATTATGCCCAGTCAAGCCAGTGTAGTTATGCCTTGAGTTATGTAGCTGGAGCACTGTCCACTGAAGCTGAGTCCTCGGGGATGCCATCTGTACATACTCACACTCTGCCTAAGGTCCCAGCCTATCTTCTTACCAAAATATTGATTCTGGTTGGAGGGGATTCTGAAACCTCAAACGAATAGAACTTTCTTCTCTTCTTTTCTAGTAGGTATAGTCCTTAATTTCAGTTCATTAAAAATATTTATATTGGGCTGGGGTTGTGGCTCAGAGGTAGAGCGCTTGCCTAGCATGCTCGATCCTCAGGACCACATAAAATAAAAAATAAAGATATTGTGTCCATGTATAACTAAAAAATAAAAAATAAATACTAAAAAAATACTTTATAGTTTTGGGCAGTGGAAGGAAGGCTGGTATCAAAAATATTTTGATTATAAAAGGTGACAATATAAGGCCTAGTTGTGAGAGTTTTTTGAAAGTAACTTGTAAAGCATTTACCATATCCTAAATTTATACCCTTTGCAGACTTGTGCATATATATTCTGCTTTCAGAATATTATTGCAAATTGTACACAAACAAAAAAGAGTGAAAGCTTTTTACTAAAGAAATTGCATTTATAAATGATCTGTATCAAAATATAACAAACCTCTAGTTATAGACAATTACTACATTGGCCAAAAATATATTTTAAAATGTTCAACATCGTTAGCAATTAGGGAAATGCAAATCAAAACTGCTGTGAGTTAGAATCTCACTCCAATTAGAATGGCAGCCACCAAGAATACAAACAATAATAAATGCTGAAGACGATGTGGCGAAAAGGAAAACTTTTATACTGTTGGTGGGACTGTATATGAGTAAAACCACTATAGGAATGAATATGGAGGTTCCTCAAAAGACTAGGCAAGAAACCACCATACGACCCAGCTATACCACTCCTCAGTATTTATCCTAAAGGATCAAAGTCAGCATACTACAGTGACACATGCATGCATACCTAATTTAGCAGGACAATTCACAATAAACAAACTATGGAACCAGCCTAGATGTCCACCAATAGATCAACAAGTAAAGAAAATGTGGCACATATACACAATGGAGTTTTATTCAGCCATAAAGAAAAATGAAATTATGTCATTTGCAGGAAAATAGTTAGAACTTGAGATTGTGATGTTAAACAAAATAAACCAAACTCAGAAACTCAAGGGTCCAATATTTTCTCTCATTTGTGTAAGCTAGAAAGGAAAAAGAAAAGAAAGGTCAGGATGGAGGGGGTCTCATGAAAATCAAAGGGCAATCAGTAGAGGAAAAGTACCAGGGAGAGGTCAGAGGAGAGAGAAGGGGAAACACTAAAAAATTAAAGTCTAATATTTTTATATTGTGTACATGTATGAATATATAATAACAAATCCCATCATTATATATAGCTATAGTGCATCAATTTTTTAAAAAAGGTAAAAAGAAAAAAAGCTGGAGAAGTGAAAATATGGTGTTAGGTAAAGTCACTCTGAACAAGTCACCTTAAGGAAGGTAAAATCTAAGTGTCAGGAAGGCAGAACCAGTCAGGGCATACAGTCAACATCATGACCCTCAGCCCAAAGGCAGGGGCAAGCTTGGTTTGCTTCAGGAGGACTCGCCTCAGAGACAAGGGACAGAGAATGAAGTCAGAGGCACAGTGATCCAGAGAGGTCTTGGGGCCATAATTAGGAGTTAAGAGACCAGTGGAGAGGGCTAAGAAAGTCAGAGGGCTTCTGAGGGGATGTCTGGATGCCTCAAAAACATTACTGTGGTCATTATGTAGGATGAAGGAAAGTCAGAAGAGAAGCCAGTGGGCAAGGTCAGTGCACTAACCCAAATGTAGTGGTAAGTGGACCAGGGCTAGGTGCAGAATGGGCAGGTGAAGGGACTAGGAATATGTATATATATTTCATATTTATAATTTTACATACATATGCCTATGGGTCATGGCAACTTTTAAATGAGAAAGGTTTTATTTATATGAAACATGTAAACTTCTATTTTTCAACTAATTATAATGCAATGAAGTAAAAAACTATGCTTAAGATAGAAATCCAGAGGATACCCGGGAATACTTTAATACCCTTAGGATCATATCACTAGTATCAACTGCAGTTCAGGAAAATAAGTATTCCCAATTCATTGAAAGCCATATAAATGGTATTTTATTGAAATGGCTTATTTTAGGAAAAAGTGCAACAAAAAGGTACTTACCAAAAAAAAAAAAAAAAAAGCCCTGACATTTCTACAATCTAGATTTCAGAAGAAACTACTTTATCTTGCACATCTGATGCAGTGGTGGTCAGATTTTGCATCTAATTTTTGAAAAAACAATATGCACACACATTATAAAAATTGAATGCTAACTTAGCAGATTCCTAAGTCATGAGGAAAGGGTGAACATAAGTTTTGGGGAAGGAAGAAAGGGAAAAAGGGGCTGAAGGCATTTTTCAGCTGAAGTTTAATGTCTAGATTAGTCATAAATCATTAAATACTCTGCCTAAATGGAACTTTACAGTTCAAAATACTGGAATTTTTAGTACTAAAATTAGCCAAGCATAGAACTATAGATCCTTTTTATACCTGATAAGCTAAACAAGAATGACAAGTCACATAATTTTATTAGTATTTTCTCCATGTACCTCAGTTTACTGGCATTTTAATTTTAAAGCAAACTGTTTGTTCCAACAGATAAAAATAAAAACTTACAAGGCTGGTAAGCCTCCATCAGTCTTTTTCTCACTGTCTTATTAGTCAGTTCAGGCTGCTGTAACAAAGTACCACAGACTGAAGAGTTCATAAACAACAAACAAGTCTCTTTCAGTTTTGGAGAGGAACCTCTTTGGGGTTGCAGCTGGCCACCTTCTTGTTTCCTCACATGGTACAGAAAGGATGAAGGAGCTCTCTGGGGCCACTAATCCCATTCATGAAGACTCTACCCTTATGACCCAATTACCTCTTGAAGGCCCCAAGTTCTATCATTACTGAGGTTAGGATTTCCATATATAAATTTGGGGGGCACACAAACACTCAGGCCATAACATTTACAGCCCTTTTCCCAGAATTAATGTGAGTTGTGTTTGGCTCGGTAGGAAACACAAAAAAGGAAATAGCATACCAACAAGTTAAATGGACAAAGTTCAGGGAATCTAAATCATATTACCATCTTGGACCCAGCTTTAATCTTCACTGCATATATATTGTATTAGTAATCTAGAGATAGTAATCTAAAGTATACAGGAGCATGTATGCAAGTGATACCCAAATATAATGCCAGTTTACATAAGAGACTTGGGCATCTGTAGATTTGGTATCCAAGGGGTCCTGGATCCAATCTCCTATTCTGTAAACATTGAGGGACAACTGTATATGTACATCAAACCATTGTGCTGATGACATCAGATAATTTTGAAGAAGTTTCCTCAAATTTAAGTGTTAACCCCAACACATAATAAAAGCAACAAGTACACACATATATGTCTCTATGTGTATATAAATATATGCATATGTCTATATACACACAATATATGTATATATCTATGTATTTATTTTTAATCCCATTTTCCACTATAGAAGCCTAGCAGTTATAATTTATGAAACTTCTTCTTGGGTCTTGGAATTAAACACTTTCCTAGACATTCATGTAAGAAATAAATTATCCTATTAAATCCTCACAACAACCCTATGTAATTTTGTAAACCTGCTGAATAGTGGACCTTTTAAGGAACCATGGTGAAGAGCATACAGCTAGTGGGTGATAGAACACAGAGTGAATTCAAGATCTCACTCCAAATCCTATGGTCTTTATGCCACGGTGCCTTTTACTCACCCTTTCAAAAGGTCAGAAAACATATATATTAGAGTTTGGATATGAAGTGTCCCCCAAAGATTCTTGTGTTAAAGGCTTAGTTCCCAATGTAGCAATGTTCAGAGGTGGGGACCTGTGGAAGTGCTTGGATCATGAGAACTCAATGACCTCATTAGTGGATTAATCCATTAGTAAACTCATAATCTGATGACATTGTGAGATGTGATAGAAAATGCAGGGGGTGGGGACTCAATGGAGGAAGTGTGTCACTGGAGCATGCACTGGAAACCGCCCCCCCAACCTTTCTTGGCTAACATGAGGTGAGCAATTTTGCTCTGCCACACCCTTCCACCATGATATTCTGCCTCAGTGCAGACCCATTGCAATGGAGCCAGCAGAACATGGACTGAATCTTCTCAAACTGTGAGTCAAAATAAATCTTGCCTTTTTAATTGTTTATGTCAGGTATTTTGTCACTGTTAAAAAAACCTGACCAATACAATGGGCAACTGAGCATGCAGTCTTGTGTTTCCATTTTAAGGTATTAAATATAAAATCTAAGACACATTATATAATTAGTTGTGTTATTATTCTAGAAACCTTTCATGCTTAAGCTACCAAGTTGGCTATATAATTAAAGCCTTGAATTGATCCAATGTGGGAATATTTTATTATCCTCAAACAACCCTGGCTTATATATAAAACACTAATATTCAGGATTCATATCTAAATGTGTACAAATGAACAAGAAAAGTGAAGATGCGACTCATATTGATCAATACTACAAGTTTTTATAAACTAATCTTTTATTTAAAAGTGCAAAAGATTCTCAGGCATGCTTTTAAAATGGAGCCTTAAAATTCATTGACTCTTTAGTCTCATTTCATCTGTGCCACCTTTCGGGACAGCTCAGCAGTCCCTCAAAGTCTCTAATTCACATAAGTGACAAATCAGAGAAGCAAAATGTACACATGTTCCTAAAAAAATAATAGACGACAACAAGTATACACTCAGCAAACAAGAAGTGGTGAATGACCGCAGGATCTCAAAGAGCTGCACTAGAGGAAGAATGCCAGGGAACTGTGCCCAACTCCCTGCATGTCCACATACAGAATGGGGCACTAGGGAGAATGTAGGACACTCACTCAAGGAAACTCAGGGAAAATCTTAATACAACTAAAGTAACAGGTGCAGTTATGAGCTTCCCTATAAGTTGTCTACAGTACTGTTCTAGGTTTATTTATTTTGGTGTCTAATACATTATAAAACAATTCTGATAAATATCTTACCCCAAAAGGCATTTTCTCTAGTCGGCAAGTTACCAAGGAGACTGACTGTACATCCCACCAAAGAAAATTCCAGATCCTGATTATGCCCTACTGTCCATACAGTGACTTCAATTCACCTTTCAGGAGCAGACCCACATCAACTAAGCTCACCTGGATTCCATCCTAGGCCTGAGCATGGGGAATCCCACCCATCCAGGATGCTTCACAGCTGCATAAGAGTACTGCCATCAGGATTTCCATGAGGAAAAGTGAGGCTATACCTACCGGAAAGAGGAAAGATCTATTCTACTCAAGGCCTACAGGGAAAGCCATGCTATTTTAGGCTGTTCTGTGATCACTCCCTTCCCCAAGGACCCTCCTACATCTGACTCCCAAGCTCACCTGGTCCCTCTCCTGGACTGGCTCTGCCCCTCAAGCTCATCTTCCAGCTCGTGAGCCTCACTATTCCCCACCAAAGGTGCAGCTCAGTATAACCGCCTCAACGCCTTGAACGTTAAACCAGCTACTGTTACGTGGAAACGTACGTCACTGAATTCTCCAGAGGACCAGGGGTGAAATGGTCACTGTCCAATCTTGGAGCAGTACTTCAGTAGCATAGACTGACTCACAAGGAGCCAACTGGAGCTACGACGTGCACTTCAACAAACTCACTGCATGAGAACGTTCAACCTAAGATTAATTGTAATGTTATGTTCACCAAATTCTGGTGCCTATGAATCTACAGTTTTAAGTGTCAGATTTTTATTATTCTGTTCGTTACACTCCAAAGCATGATTTGTATGAAAGTGCTCCCTACAGGTGCTCCCAAGGCAGCCTGTGTCTTCTTTACCATAGTGACCACTCTGTTGTTAGTGCTAGCTGAATTCTGTCTTCCTCCACCAGGCTGCAGATTGTAGGAGGGAAGAGGCTATAAGGTATATTATTCCATCCATCCCCTGATCCTAATGCAGAGACTTGATCTCCCCTCTGGAAACCACCATTCCCTTCTCTCAGTCTACCTGCTGGAAGAGGGACAACTCAGGACATCTACCCTGCTCCAGGATGCACATGGATCAGGCCTAGCCAACTGGAGCACTGGCTCCCTGGAAACCGGTCCAGGTTAGGGTAATGATCAACCCCACATGGTAAGAGTCAAGCCCAAGACTTTTACTAAGAAAGAGCAGCCTCAGGGTTAGTCTCTCTCTCAATCTCTCTGAGTGAGAAATAGGAGCCATGTTGAAAGAGCCTGTCTGAGAGTAAAGCCAACAGAAGCAGAGACGGAGAAACACCAGGTCCTGATGGCTCAAACTCGATATCGTCTGGGTGTTTTCAGTTCCATGAGCCAATACGTTCCTTTTATTAGTTGCTTATACCAACTGGATTAGCTTTTCTGTGCTTGCAACCAGATATATCACAATTAATAAAATCTGTGTTTATCATTCATCCCTGTAACCACACCACTTGCCAAGGAGGTAACACACAGAAGCTGAATATTTTCTTCAAATGAATCGAAAGAAAACTTAGGTCAAAATATTTTACATACTGATTTTTCGTAAAAAAAAAAGTAATAGTAAAAAAAAATCACCACAGCTCTTGACTAGGAAAAAAATGTGAAAAGTTAACCTTCCAAGTACAAATCTGTTCCAGAAAAGCCTTCCATTTCCTGTAGTTAGTTATCATAAACCCAAGCAACTTAAATGAATTTCAGAGTAAATGAAAATCCTGGTATTTCATACCAGATTAAGTTATATCTGTGGTGCCCACTGACTGTCATGTGGCAACAGAAATTGTTCTGCACTTTTGATCACTATAAAGAGACAAGGGCTACCTCAAGAAACATATGACTCTGAGAATTTAAGAATTTTAATGGCATCTTTTTTCTTTTTTTCTTTCTTATTTATTTATTTTTGCATTGCGATTCTTAATACACCATTATACCATAATTTATCATATCTCTGTTTGTATATAAGGATGTTGACACCAAATTCACATCTTCATACATGTATTTTGTATAATGATGAGGGTCTCCTTTCATCATCCATGCTATTCCCCTTCTCCTTCCCTTTCCCTCCCACCCCTATTCCCTATCTAGAGGTAATCTTCCTCCCTTGCTCTCCCTCCCAACCCCAATTTGAGTCACGCCCCTTTATATCAGAGAAGACATTCGGCATTTGTTTTTTTGGGATTGGCTAACTTCACTTAGCATAATCTTCTCTAATGCCGTCCACTTCCCTGCAAATGCCATGATCTTATTCTTTTTTATTGCTAAGTAATATTCCATTGTGTATAAATGCCACATTTTTTTTTTAAATCCATGAATCCACTGAAGGACATCTAGCTATTGTGAACTGTGCTGCAATAAACATTGATGTGACTGTGTCCCTGTAATATGCTGTTTTTAGGTCCTTTGGGTATAGTCCAAGAAGAGGAATAGCTGGGTCAAATGGTGGTTCCATTCCCGGTTTTCAAAGGAATCTCCATATTGCTTTCCAAAGTGGCTGCACCAATTTGCAGTCCCACCAGCAGTGTATGAGTGTACCTTTTTTCCGCATCCTCGCCAACACTTGTTGTTTGTCTTCATAATAGCTGCCACTCTTACTGGAGTGAGATGGTATCTTAGAGTAGTTTTAATTTGCATTTCTCTGATTGCTAGAGATGATGAGCATTTTTTTTGTATATTTGTTGACTGATTGTATATCCTCTTCTGAGAATGTCTGTTCAGGCCCTTGGCCCATTTATTGATTGGATTATTTGGGGTTTTTTGGTGCTTATCTTGTTGAGCTCTTTATATACCCTAGAGATTAGAGCTCTATCTGATGTGTGAGGGGTAAAAAACTTGTTCCCAGGATGTAGGCTCCCTATTCACCTTACATATTATTTCTTTTGCTGAGAAAAAACTTTTTAGTTTGAATCCATGCCATTTGTTGATTCTTGGTTTGAATTCTTGTGCTATAGGCGTCTTATTAAGGAAGTTGGGGCCTAGTCCCACGTGATGGAGATTAGGGCCTACTTTTTATTCTATTAGATGCAGAGTCTCTGGTTTAATCCCTAGATCCTTGATCCATTTTGCGTTAACTTTTGTGCATGGTGAGAGACAGGGATTCAATTTCATTTTGTTGTGTATGGATTTCCAGTTTTCCAAGCACCATTTGTTGAAGATGCAATCCTTTCTCCAGTGCATGCTTTTGGCACCTTTGTCTAATATAAGGTAGTTGTAATTTTATGGGTTAGTCTCTGTGTCCTCTATTCTGTACTATTGGTCTACCAGCCTGTTTTGGTGCCAGTACTATGCTGTTTTTGTTACTATTGCTCTGTAGTATAGTTTAAGGACTGGTATAGTGATACCACCTGTTTCACTCTTCCTGCTTAGAATTGCTTTAACTATTCTGGGTCTCTTATTTTTCTAGATGAATTTCATGATTGTTTTTTCTATTTCTATGAGGAATGCCATTGGGATTTTGATCAGAATTGCATTGAACCTGTGTAGTGCTTTTGGTAGTATGGTCATTTAATAATATTATTCTGCCTATCCATGAGCAAGGTAGATCTTTCCATCTTCTAAGGTCTTCTTCTATTTCTCTCTTTAGGATTCTATAGTTTTCATTTCACGTCTTTTTTTAGGTTGATTCCCAAGTATTTTTTTTTTTTTTTGAGGATATTGTGAATGGGGTAGTTTTCCTCATTTCCTTTTCAGAGGATTTGTCACTGATATACAGAAATGCTTTTGATTTATGGGTGTTGATTTTATATCCTGCCACTTTGATGAATTCATTTACTAGTTCTAGAAGTTTCTTGGTAGAGTTTTTTGGGTCTTCTAGGTATAGAATCATATCATCAGCAAATAGTGCTAGTTTAAATTCTTCTTTTCCTATAGTTATTCCTTTAATTACTTTCGCCTAATTGTTCTGGCCAGTGTTACAAGAACTATGTTGAATAGAAGTGGTGATAGAGGGCATCCCTGTCTTATTCCAGATTTTAGAGGGAATGCCTTCAGTTTTTCTCCATTTAGAATGATGCTGGCCTGAGGCTTAGTGTAGACAGCTTTTACAACGTTGAGGTAAGTTCCTGTTATCCCTAGTTTTTCTAGTGTTTTGAACATAAAGGGGTGCTATATTTTGTCAAATGCTTTTTCTGCATCTATCGAGATGATCATATGGTTCTTACCTTTAAGTCTATTGATGTGATGAATTACACTTATTGATTTCTGTATGTTGAACCAACCTTGCATCCTGGGGATGAATCCCACTTGATCATGGTGCACGATCTTTTTGATATGTTTTTGTATCCGATTTGCCAGAATTTTATTGAGGATTTTTGCATCTATATTCATTAAAGATATTGGTCTGAAATTTTTTTCTGAGGTGTCTTTGTCTGGTTTTGTAATCAGGGTGATACTGGCCTCGTAGAATGAATTTGGAAGCACTCACTCTTTTTCTATTTCCTGAAGATTGTAGAGTATTAGAATTAGTTCTTCTTTAAAGGTCTTGTAAAACTTGGCTGTATATCCATCCGGTCCTGGGCTTTTCTTGGTTGGTAATCTTTTGATGGCTTCTTCTATGACTCAAGGAAATTACTGATGCCTTCACTATCTTCTATTTTATTAGAGTATAAGGTTTCAAAATAATTTCTACTTATCTTCTGTATTTCTGTAATGTCTGTTGTAATACTGTCTTTTTCATCCCGTATGCTAGTAATTTGGGTTCTCTCTCTTCCTTCTCTTCGTTAGCATGGCTAAAGGTCTGTCAATCTTATTTATTTTTTCAAAGAACCAACTTTTAGTTGACAAAAATTTTTTCAATTGTTTCTTTTGTTTCGATTTCATTGATTTCAGCTCTGATTTTAATTATTTCTTTCCTTCTACTGCATTTGCTGCTGATTTGTTCTTTTTCTAGGGCTTTGAAATGTAGTGTGAGGACATTTATTTGTTGGCTTTTTCATCTTTTAAGGAATGAACTCCAGCAATGAATTTTTTCCTCTTAGTACTGCTTTCATAGTGTCCCAGAGATTTCGATATGTTGTGTCTGTGTTTTCATTTATCTCTGAGAATTTTTTAATTTCCTCCTTGATGTCTTCTGTAACCCATTGTTCATTCAGTAGCATATTGTTCATTCTCCATGTGATGTAGGATTTTTTCTTCCTTATTTTATCATTGATTTCCAATTTCATTCCATTATGATCAGATAAAATACATGGTAGTATCTCTACTCCTTTGTATTTGCTAAGAGTTGCCCTGTGACATAATATATGGTCTATTTTTGAGAAGGATTAAATGGCTCCTTTTTTCTACACACAAAAAATAAGACAGCTTCAAAACCCTTCCAGCCTGTAAGCCTCACTACTCCCCAAGGAGCTGGAACAAAACACAAGTCTCCTCCTACTGGTCTGGTCCCCTGTCCATCGCCAAGTCGCTGCTCCTATAGAGCTTATAGTCAAATAGAAATGACAAAGTGTCAAATACTCTCATTACCAATCAATCGGTCTGATGAATTCTTAAAATTAAGAATATTCAAAAAGAAATTTGTATACAGACGTGAACATTTGATTTTTTTAAAAAGACTCAAAAGAGCAGTTTAGGAACTATATACTAAAAGTAGGAAATAAAAGTAACTAGGAGAAAGACCACCTCATTTTAATTTTTTTTAAATTTTATTTATTTATTAGCATGTGGTGCTGAGGATTGAACCCAGTGCCTCACATGTGCCAGGTGAGCGTTCTGCCACTGAGCCATGACCCCAGCGCAAGACCACTTCATTTTTAAGATTAAGAAAACTAAAGGTCAAAAAGTAGCTGATTGAAGGCCACTGACCTACTGACTCTGGGAGTCTCCTCCTACTGGTCTGGTCCCCTGTCCATCAATGTACACTAGCTCAGACATGATTCCTGTCTTCATTTTGCATTGTCTATCATTTCAAAAAGCAAGTGAATCCCTCAATATTATTTTCAACTTTTCAGCTTCAGAAAAGAACCTGCTTTCTTCCAGCCTCTGGATAGGGTGAGCTCATTTACAAAGGAGGGCCTCTCACACAAATCTTCAACAGCAGAAAGGTATTTGAGGAACTAGTTCTCATCCCTGCACCCATGTCACACACAGATGTCTTCACTATCTCCTCAATTTGAGTCAGGAAGAAAAGTCTAAATTTTATAGCCTGTAACATCATTTCAATAACTTCAGCCCTGCAATCAAATGGACAGAATTCTAAAACACTAATGAAACTTGGACTCAGAGCAAAACAATGAAATCAGGAAGAAATCATCTTAAACAAAATGATCCACTTAATAGACAAGAATCTCCAAAGGGGGATTAGTACTAGGGACTAACTCAAAATAGATCAAGAAATCAAAGGGTTAAAAAAAAAGGATTTATAGTCCCAATTTTAACTATAATTCTAACTTTACCAGAATGGTAGTCTCTCTGTTCTTTAGTTTAATCTATTTCTAGAAGGTGCTTTAAAACAAATTGCCTGGCATATTTAAGAGTGCTTAATTAGTATTTGTCTTGTTGTAAGAAGCCATGGATGAAAGAGTCTGTAACAACTATCAGGTACATGTTGCTTTTCTTACCAGCAGCATTCTTTCATGAACCTTTTCCTGAGTTAGAAGAACTATGGGTAAATTCCTCTATAACCTACATGTAGGAAAAGACTTTCTAATTATGACTTGAAGTCTACCTGAAATTTGTGTTTGGTGAGGCGATACTGGGAATCAAACCCAGGATCTCAAGCATGCTAGACAAGCACCCTACTGCTGAAGTACATTACCAGTTCTTTATTTTAGAGAGAGAGAGACAGACAGACAGACAGACACGGGGTCTTGTTAAGTTGCCTAGCATAGCCCTGAACTTGTGATCCTCCTGCCTCAGCCTCCCAAGTAGCTGGAATTACATGTGTGCCACCACACTCACCAATGAGTGACAAATTTGGCATCAAACTTTTTAAAAAATAAAACTTTTGCATGGCAAAAATTCAATAAGCAAAATAAAAAATTCATTAGGAGAAAATATTTGTAATATATGTCAAAGATAAAGGACTATTGTCCCCCAAATACAAAGAATTTTTAAAATGTAGAAAGAATAGGGTGCTGAGGTTGTAGAATGTGTGCTTAGCAGGTGGGAGTTCCTGGGCTCAATCCTCAGAACCCAAATTAATTTTATTAACCAATTAAATTTAAATTTGAAGAAGGTAAAATGACCAAAATTCCTAAATAAAAATAGATAAAAGACATGATAACTCGTAAGAGAAAAAATGGCCCTTAAATGTTTGAAAAGATGTTCAACTTTACTCATAATAAGAAACACCCAAATTAAAACCACATTGAGGTGCCATTTCTACCAGATTAGCAAAAACTTTAAAGCTTGATGATACACTCTGTTGATGAGGCTGTGGGAGGAAAATGTATTCTCACACATTGCTGGTGGGAATGCAAAATGGCTCATCATTATGGAAGGGAGTTTGGCAATAGCTAGCTAAACTACATATTTCTTCACATTTCAGTGCACCAAACTCAGTTTGAAGCATTTGCCCTGAAGATACATATCCAACACACATACAGGTTATTCACTGCAACATTATTTGTAACTGTGAAATACTGGAAACTCCCTAAATATTCCGACTTGGGAGACTGGTTGAATAAAGGGTGGTACATAAACACAATGGAATACCAAGAACTACAAAAAAGAATGAGGAAGGTTATGTGAGCTGACATGGAGCAACTGCCAGATGTTAAGTGAAAAAAGCAAAGCACAAAACAAGCACATACAGTAAGCTCTCTTTGCCAGTGAAAGAAAAGGAAATATGAAAAATAAACACACACACACACACACACACACACATTTATTGGCCTACTTTTACTGAAAGTAACAAAATTAGATCAGAAAATCATGAGGTTCCTGCGTTCATGTATGAATACACAGCCAGTGAAACTTCACGTCATGTACAACCACAAGAATGGGATCCCAAGTAGAGTAAGTTATACTCCATGTATGTATAATATGTCAAAATACCCCCTACTGTCATGTATATTCAAATAAAAAATAAAAAATCATGAGGTTAATATCTACAAGGAGGGTGGATAAAGTAGAAACAATGAGGGAGGGAATATCACTTCTCTGGATCTACCCTTTTATATGGTTTTGATTTCTGAATGCACGTGAATGCTCTATATATTCAAAACATATAATCAACAAGAATGGAAAGAGAAAAAAATCCAAAAAACTAAAAGCAAACTGAAACAACCAACTGTATTTCAAATGAATTGCTTAACCATACTGTTTTAGTCCATTTGTGCAACTATTACAAATATATGATACTAGATAATTTATGAACAGAAATTTTCACAGTTCTGGAAGCTAAGAATTCCAAGATCAAGATGACATCAGAACAGGTGGCTGGCAAAAGCCTGTGCCTCATAGATGGCACTTTCTAAGTGTCCTCATGCAGTGGAAGAGAGGGACAACCCCACTTATTCAAGCTCTTTTCTAAGAGTTCTGCCCTCACGACTTCATCACCTTTTAAAGGATCCTCCTCTTAAAACTACCATATTGGCAATTAAGTTTCAACATATGGATTTGGGGAGATATGTTCAGACCACAACACACACTCCAAGGGAAGTAGAGGGGAAATAATCCAAGCAACTTGTGAACATCAGTACTTGATTATATACATGTGGTTTGGGAAACAGGAGTGAAGGAAGAGAAAGAACTTCAAACAAATTCTGAACTCTCTTCAGTTAAGTCTTAGACTGCCACAACAAAATTCCACAGGCTATGTAGCTTAAACAATAGAAATTTATTTCTCACAGTTCTGAAAGCTGCAAAGTCCAAGATAAAGGTGCCAGTAAGGTAGGTTTCATTTTGAGGCCTCCCTCTTCTCTTAGTTTATAACATAGCTGCCATCTCACTGTCCTCACATGGCCTCTTCTTTGTGCAAGTTTTCTAGTATCTCTTCTTAAAAGGCCACTAATTTTATCAGGAGGGCCCCACCCTCACCATATTATCTAATGCTAATTACCTCCCAAAGGCCCACCTCCAAACACCATCATGCTGGGGACAGGGGAACATATGAATTTGGGAGGGACACAAATATTCAGTCATAACATCTTTTCAGTAGGTTTGGTTTTGTATTAGTATGAGAAAAGCAATTCTGAAAATATTTTAGCTAAGTTATGGAATTGAGAAAACTATGGAAAAAGGAAATACAAATATAAATTGGGGAAATGCATACCTAGGGGCAGTTTAGAATTGTAAATATTAGTATAAACTCATGATTTCTAAGATACAAATATACTCATAAACATAGCTGTCCCTCATAAAAGGTTGGTTCCAGGGTCCAAAAGAATACCCAAATTCATGCATTCTCAAGTCCCATATAAAACGTATGGCACAATATTTTCATATAATCTGTGCACATCCTCTCACACTCGTTAAATCATCTGTAGATTACTTGTAACACCTAATACAATGTAAATGTTTTATAAATAGTTTTTATAATATTGTTTAGGGAATATAACAAGGAAAAAAGTCTGTACATACTCAACAGACGCACAATTTTTTCCTGAAATTTTCTCTCATGGTTGCGGAACCTACAGATATGGAGAAATGACTATACATGAATGAATATATGTGCACACATGTATATGTCAGTTTACTGCCTCTTATCCCCAAACATACCCTTCAACATACGCTTTTTAATAATAAAACTACAGACTTCCTTATAGTTTCTCCTTTAAGGTGAGCACAATACTAAACTGTCTCAGTAGAGGGCGCTGGAGGAACACTGGAGGAGAAAGAGTTCCTGCAATTTCAGGAGCTCCTTGGGGTAGGGAGTGCCTTGTGGATAAGAGAACAGTAAACCCTACCCATCCACTGGCCCAGAATACAGTCATTCTTGTGACTACATTTGTAGTCTGTGTGTAGTGGTAGCCTTTCATAGCCCCCCCCCCCCGACAAGGAAGTCAGAGCTCCTACCACTTGTCCATACTAAACTGCTGCCTATGGCCTGAAGGGTCACATGTCAAATGATCAAACCCTTCTTCTCCCTACAATCCATTCACTTTGAAGGTCTTCAGCCCCAATCTCTCCTTGCACACCTGGCCACCAGTTGGCAATCACCTGCTCCCCTACCTTCCCTCTGGAGGTTAATTCATGAATCGCCCAGCAATTCCACACAAGCTGCAGCATGGCTAAGTGAATAAATTTCTATGCTAGCTGACAGTATGCGAGTTGACAGGCTCACCCACACCTTCTCTGATAAGATCTGAACCCCTTCCAAGCTTGCTCTTCCTTGCATCCTCCCTCTCAGTCATATATAAGGTCTCTATTATAGAGATTCCTCATATCTTAATAGTTACTCTCTTATTGGTTACTAATACTTTATACTGAACTTTATGTGTTTAACCTACTGTGTGGTTTCTGTCTCCTAACTGGCCTCAGGGTGTTTTTGCCACACATAAATACGCATATTTGTATATGCACATGTGTCTGCTGAAAGAGTCTAGAAGCAGACAACCCCAGTAGCAATGAGCACATCCAGATCTTGGTTTTTAGTAACATTCCAACTAAAAATAGTAAGATTTTTCAGAAAAATGACTGTTTCTAGACCTGCAGCAGCAGGAGTACAAACTGAGGCTGGAACATCATATTATTCCAATTTGATCAGGGTACACCAAAGGGACACATAAGCCAGCTTGAAGGGGCTTCCACTGGTCAAACCTGGGACAATCTGAGCAACCTGGATCCAAATAATTAAAGTTGATAATAATTGAGAAAAAAAAATGAAATCCATTACTTCATACTGATAATATATAGGTAAATGAATAACTAGACAAAAGGAGGGAAAGAGGGATAAACAGGGGAGAATGGGGCTCTGCTTACATGCTATCAGCTGCCCACGTTCTGTGGAGGGAATACTGGAACTGGGAAAATCTTTTCTCTTTTTTTCTTTTTTGCCATGCCTGGGATCAAGCATGGCCTTATGTTTGCTAGGAAAGTGCTCTACTACTGAGCAATACCCAGCTGCATAAATCTCCACTGTGTAACCACTACAGAAAAAAAGGTTTCAACCTAGATGCAAAAATCCTCAATAAAATTCTGGCGAATCGGATACAAAAACATATCAAAAAAATTGTGCACCATGATCAAGTAGGATTCATCCCTGGGATGCAAGGCTGGTTCAATATACGGAAATCAATAAATGTTATTCACCACATCAATAGACTTAAAAATAAGAACCATATGATCAT
>NW_025999983.1:8757742-8759969 GCF_001458135.2 Marmota marmota marmota
AGGTGGGAGGGAAAGGGAGAGAGAAGGGAAATTGCATGGAAATGGAAGGAGACCCTCAGGGTTATACAGTGGAGGGGGTAGAGAGAGAGGAGGGGAGGGGAGGGGAGGGGAGGGGAGGGGAGAGGTGGGGAGGGGGGAGGGTGGAGGATGGGAAAGGCAGCGGAGCACAACAGACACTAGTATGGCAATATGTAAATCAATGGATGTGTAACTGATGTGATTCTGCAATCTGTGTATGGGGTGAAGGTGGGAGTTCATAACCCACTTGAATCAAAGTGTGGAATATGATATGTCAAGAAATTTGTAATGTTTTGAACAACCCACAATAAAAAATTTAAAAAAAAAAGGTTTCAAGGAGTAATCATCAATGGATCGTAAACTAGAGGAAAATTCTGATAAGGAATAAGATATTCACACAGTTTTAAAGTACCCCCTACAGACTGCTTATCAAATGTACAGGAAAAAATACTAACTATACAGCAGACAAAACAGAAAGCACTTTGGCCAGGTATCAAAATTACAACACTAACGAAGGGCAGATATCTGTGTGTCTCTCCATGTGAACCCCGAGAAGGACACAAAATCATTTATGTAGTATTCTGACTGAGAATCAATTCAAGTTTAGTAACAAAGAAAAAGAAATCAGACAAACCCAAAATGCAGAATATTCTATTAGAAAGAGGGAAGGGTCGTCCTCTTAAATGTCAATATCATTAAAGAAAAAAAGTAAAAACTGAGACTGTTTCCAATTAAAAAGGTGTAAAGATACCTAAGTACATGGTCCTAAACTTGATCCTGTATAAGAAAAGCTACAAAGGATATTATTTGGTCAATTGATAAAGTGGAATATGGACAGTAACTGAATGTTAAATCAATGACAAATTCCCTGAAGCTGGTTAGTGTCTACTATGCTTCTGTGAGAGAGATTATTATTCTTAGAAAATACACACTGAAGTATTTCAGAGACAGACGCATACTCTCCAATGATCCATGGACAAATATCATATATGGTATATGATATATATTATAGTTTAGATATGTGTCCCCCAAAAGCTCATGTGTGAAACCCTGCAAGAAAGTTTCACGGTGAAATGATTGTGTTATGAGAGCCTTAAGCTAATCAGTGAATTAATCCCCTGTTTAACTTGGTGGTAACTAAGGACAAGTAGGGTGTGGCAGGAGGAGGTGAGTCTCCTGGGGCATGCCTTTGGGGTATATATTTATATTTTGTCCTTGTTGAGCAGAACACTGTCTCAAAACAAAAAATTAAAGAATGGGGATGTGACTCGGTGGTTAAGTGTGCGTCCCTGCTTCCTGGTGGTCCTGAGCTGCTTCCCTCTATACCACACTATTCCCTCAGCATGTCAGTCTCAAGTCCCGAGGAATGGAGCTGGCCACCTATCCATCATTTATTTAATATTCTGACCGAGAATGACTAAATGAAGTTATTAACAAAGAAAAAGAATCTGACAAATCCAAAATGCAGAACATTCTATTAGAAAGGGAGAAGGGTAGTCCTCTAAAAATGTCACTAAGGCCTCTGAAACTGCGAGCTCCAAAATAAACTTTTCCTCCTCTAAAATTGTTCTTGCCAGGTCTTTTAGTCACAGCAGCAAAAACCTGACTAAAACACACACACACACACACACACACACACACACATATAAATGCACACATTTATTCATTGAAAGAAAAAGGGAGGGAGGTAGTCATGAATATATAAGATAGAATAAATAAGACAAGATGTTAACAACAGGTAAATTTGAATAAGAATGATTTTGTACTCTGTTCCAACTTTTATCAAAGTCTAATTTCTAAATAAAAAGTATTTTAAATGCTTTTATTCAAGGTTCTAAGACATGCATTAGTGATCTCTGCACCTCTGCACCGCCTTTCTCAAAAAGAAAAACTATCTAAAATTTCATAGCCCAAACTGGTAGCAACTAGCCACATGGGGCAACTGGCACTTAAGACATGGCTAACCAAGACTGGAGTTGCTGGGAAGAAAAGGGACCATTAACAGTCTATTAGGTTTATATGTTGATTACATGTGGAAACGATAATACTTTAGATATACTGGGTTACATATAATTAAAATTAATTTCACCAGTTTTTATTTTTTAAAGCAGCTCCTATTTATGTGGCTAATATTGTATTTCTTTTGCACAGAGCTGATTTAAAATATAATAATTTTTAAGAGCTGTTTACTTTTTTTTTTTTTTTTTTT
>NW_025999983.1:8760604-8772488 GCF_001458135.2 Marmota marmota marmota
TTTTTTTTTTTTTTTTTTTTTTTTTGTACCAGAGACAGAACCCCAGGGGAGCTTAACCACCCAGTCACATCCCCATCCCCTCACCTCATTTTTTGAGACAGAAGAGTCTCACTACGTTGCTTAGGGCCTTGCTGAATTGCTGAGGCTGACATTGAACTTGTGATCTTCCTGCTTCAGCCTCCCCAGTTGCTGGCATTACAGGCATGCACCATCAAGCCTGGCAAAAGGTATTGATTTCTTAATCAAGTATTTCAGTACTAAAGGAAAATGTGAGTTTACATTAAAGATCCTGACCCCCTAGACAATTAGGTTTTTTAAAAACATAATTGAGGGGAAATAAAAATTTAAGACTTAGGAGACAAGAGAGCTCTTTGCTCATGTTAAATAATTCTCTAACTAATCACAAATGCCATCTATAGTAAATTTCCTAAAAGAGTGGAAAAAATAAAATCAGAAATTGTGAAAATATCAAGTGAATGGAGAGATAACAGATGATTTTTACTTTTGTTTTTTTCTGTATAAATAAAATCATTTTCTCAAGTCTTAAACATTAACTCATATTGTCAGAAAAAAGTCATTAAACATTGATTTCTACTACCAAGGAACTCACAAAGCAGACCTTACTAAGAACGATGGTGTTTCCAAGGCTATTTATTGTCTATTTTAAGGTTCTCATCAGTGAACTTCCTTAAAGCCTAAAATTGTAAGAAGCAAAGAAAGAGAAAAACAAAGCAAAAGAATCAGTTTTTTACTTTCCACATTGTTATAGGGCTTATATTCAGGGAGAAAAAAGAATAGGTAGAAGTGAGCCTGAGTAGGAAGATTACTTCAGGATAAAGAAAGTTCTCAAGGATAGAGATAGTTTCCTCTGTGTCTTGTTAGACCAAATCTAACTAGGCCAAGTGGAAAAAACAACACATCAAATGTAGGTTGCCAGAGGTACAATAAAAACACCCAGCAGTGTAATTTTGTGCAAAATGCATATGCCTGTTTGTTTTGGAAGCTCAGAGTCAAGCGCATGAGTGAACTGGAGTAGAAATACTAAATTGCAGGGCTGGGATTGTGGCTCAGTGGTAGAGCGCTCGCCTTAAATGTGAGAGACCCTGGGTTCGATCCTCAGCACCACATAAAAATAAATAAACAAAATTAAGATATTGTGTCCATGTATAACTAAAAAAATATTTTAAAAAAAGAAATATTAAACTGCCACACACTATAGATTCTCACATTCTTCCTTCCAGTGCCCTCTATATATACACCCCATTATATACCATATCCCAGGGAAATGGCTTTGACATCTAGACAAAAACCCCTACTAAAAAAGGATGCACACTGCCCACTGCATGACGGATCCATTTTTGCATTTAGGCCTCAAAGCCTTGCTGTCGAAGGGCCTGTGGGTGGCTCATGCACAACCGCTGGTTCCACACAGTTGCTGTCCAGCATCTGCTGCCTTGGAGATAAGGAACTGACACACAGATGCCCAGTGTTCCCACATCCCAAACGGACACATGTGCTTAGCTTCCAGCTCGGCTGGATCACCTCCCATCCAGCTGCACACCTCACATTCTATTCCCATACTTGGCAATCAGGAGACCCCTCTTCAGCAGAGGGGCCACGGGTCCCCTGTTCCAGCCATGGGAAGAAATGCAGAGGAGTGAAAAACCTAAGGATGACAGTGAATCATATAATAATTAGCAAGAACTAACACTTTTGTTCCAGAGACTTTGATGCCCTCTGTCCAAGGATCTTTCCGTCACCCAGACACTTCAGGAGGTAGATAATATCACCACACAGGTCATGTGGCCACACATAAAGACAGTAAGTCACTTGACTAACATCAAAGAAAGCTCGGCTCAAACCTAAGCAGTCTGTTTCAAGATCTCACAGGGGTTCATCTGTGAATCAATCACAAACACCGACCACATAGTTACGGAAATATTTGTTTGTGACCTCAGCAGTCATCTTCACACTCATCTTGACATGATGCAACCTAAGGCTGCTTTCCTAGGAGGTCATCACCAAAAACTTTACTGCCTACACCCACAACCCTTTCTCACTCTCCCCTGCAAAATCTCACCGGGAAACAGCTCCTTCCCATGTATCTAAGTTACTTTCAGTCTTGATCCTTGATTTCTATTAAGAGAAAAAGTATTTAAATAAAACAAACTGTTAAAGGAAAAAACAAACAGTGCCATTATTTTTGATAAATTCTATTTTCTTAATAAAAAATTCCATTATGTACTGTTTTAGTTTGGGAGAAATAAATCTACATTTAATGCCTTTAAGAACCTTTTTTAAGGGCTGGGGTTGTAGCTCAGCAGTAGAGGGCTCGCCTAGCATGTTCGAGGCCCTGGTTCAATCCTCAGTACCACATAAAAATAAATAAATAAAATACTGTGTCCAACTACAACTAAAAAAATAAATATTTTTTTAAAAGAACCTTTTTTAAGAAATACCTTAACAGATATTTTTTAAAAATACCTTAGCTTCCGATCACATCAAATCTTCATATCAAAATGAAGATTATTCTGATCCTTCTCTTGGAATTGCCTCAAACAAGAAGGTACACATAAGCAAACACAAACACAGTCTTGGTGCCAAGAGACAAAAAAACCATGATGCCAAACCACAACATCTAAAGACAGAAAATGCAGGGAAGAACAGAGGAAGGCTAGAGGAAGTCCTACAGAGAGATGTCCATGAGAAGAATCTCTGGAAAGGCTCGTATACAAGGCTTCAGGTACTGTGGGAGGCGGAGGTTGAGCCCAGCTGAATCCAGTGGGCCCAGGTGAAAAGCTACATCCAGAACAGTTCAGCCCCCAAATACCCACTCCCACCCATGCGGCCAGACACAGCCCTCAGAGCCATGAGATATATGTGCCTGGGTAATCCTCTCCCACCAACATCAGACACTGAAGGTTTATCCTTTGGATAAACTAAACTACAGAAAACAATCTTGAGGACTACATGCTAAATGAAGACATCATGATAAAAACAGGAGAAGTCCTCCAAGAGGCCGAATTGCATAGTGGCTAAGAGTGTAGAATGTGAGGGCTTTCTGAGTTCAGTTTCATTGTCAGTCAGCAGAAATACCTTACCTTGGACAAGCTACTTACCTCTATACCTCAGTTTCCTCACCTCTAAAATGATAACAAAAATAAGATTCAAAATCATAGTTGAAACAGAAACGAGAGTTAAATGAGTTTAAGCACTAGAATGGCACGTGTACATCATAAGTAGTGCATGTACACTATAAGTAATCTGTCAACATTAGCTCTTCCTTCCTACTCCTCTTCCCCTACTTCTCTAGTCATTAAACTCTGGCCCAGGGCGCGTGCATGGACACAAAATTGGATTTGCAGGCATGCAACTGAAAGGGCCTTATCTAGTGAAGCTGAATCACCTCAGGGAAAGACACCTGGGGCTGACATTTGTTGGTCCCTAACTAAACCCACAAGCTGTTCCCAAGATCATTCCACACATAAAGCCCACAGGCTAAAATACTTACCCCATACAGAGAGATGCCAAGTAGCTTTGTAATTTTGTTTTTAAATATGAATAAACACTTAAAGATCATTAAGCATTTAAAGGCCTCAAGTATGAAAAATAGGAAGAAAGAGATTCAAATAAAATCATCCCCACATATTCTATATTGCCAGAAAAAGGAATATCAAGCAAAGCAGATCCAATACATGGAAGACAAAACTTGTTCAAAACCATAATTTGTTTACTCAAAGAGGTATGTGAAGATACTGTGCCCCTAAAATAAGCACAGGCACAGAGAATGAAAATAAGCTGTTGGAAATGAAAACCACTCCCCAAAAAATTCATTAGAAAAACTTGGAAAATAAAGTGAAAAAATCTCTCAAAAAGTCAAACAAGAATAAGTAAAATGTTTTTTAAAAGATTTTTAAATTAGATTCTAAGTGGTTCAAAATCTGAGCCATAAGAGAAAACAAAGAAAATCCAGGATGCAAGTTTAAAAAGTTTTTTTTTTTTTTTTTTTGGTATTGGGGATTGAACTCAGGGGCACTCAACAACTGAGCCACATCCTCAGCCCTATTTTGGTATTTTACTTAGAGACAGGATCTCACTGAGTTGCTTAGCACTTCCCCATTGCTAAGAGTGGCTTTGAACTTGCAATCCTCCTGCCTCAGCCTTTGGAGCTGCTGGGATTACAGGCGTGTGCCATCACTTCCAGCTTTTTATATATATATATCTTTTTTTTTAATGTCTTGGAATAAAGGACCATGTCTCTACCAACTGGGTCCATTTCATCAAAAGAAGAAAGACATTCACTGAAGGCCATCATCATGCCATTTCAGAACATCCTGGAAAAAGAGCTAATGTAGAAACTTTCACATTTTTATAAAAGAGGTCACATGTTAAAGATTTAGAATAATAATAACAACCAAATTTATAAAGTCCTCACAATGTGAAAAACTCTAAATTCTTTACAAAGAGTAACTCATTTAACACTTAAAACTAATCCTTTGTGAGAAAAATATTACTTAAAACCCCTTTCACAAAAAACAAAACTATAGTACAGAAAAAAACAGATAATACACATAAAGTCACAACACTAGTGACAGTGCTATGCTTTAACTGCCTCTGGCTCAGTGGTCTGAAATTCTATTCTCAAAAACATCTCTGAAAGTCTGAAGAAGATGGAACCAACCAAATTTTTGGAGGCACCAACCTAGAAATCTATGCCCTTTCAATCAAGTGTGAAGGCAGAATTCAAACAATCTACGTGATACAAAGTCTTAAAATTTATGAGTTTCAGGAAGATACTGGAGATTATGATCCAACAAAGAGGAATTAGACTAAGAAAGACAAGACACAAGATCTAAAAACTGGGTACCTGGCAAAAGCAAGGGACAGAGATTTCCAAGGGATGATAAGAGGAGGCTCAGGAAACCACCTGGGCAGCAATCCAGCAGCAGCAGCAGGGAACTTTTAAGGAGGCTTTCCCAGAAAAAAATTAGAATATATAAACCATCTACTAGTGAGGGAGGGAGGGGAAGCATGGGAGGAATAGACCCACTCTAGATAGGGCAGAGGGGAGGGAGGGGGAGGGAGGGGGTTAGAAATGATGGTGGAATGGGATGAAAATCATTATCCCAAGTACCTGTATAAAGACACAACTTGATGTGAATATACTTTGTATACAACCAGAGATATGAAAAATTGTGCTCCAATTGTGTAATAAGAATTGTAATGCATTCCACTGTCATATAGAAATAAAAAAATAATAAAAAAGAAATAATTTAAAAAAACATCTAATTGATCTGAACATGTGAAATTGGCAGTACCTTATAGAACACAGAGACATGAAGTCAGTTCTGGGGTCTGCCAACATCTAGCTCTGTGACACTGGTTAACTCCCATAACATCACTGAGCCCCAGACTCAACTACATAGCAGGGTAATAACACAAAGTTGTAGAGGGTTGTTATGAAGGCTATAAAATAATGGACACAAAGCACAGTAAAAATTATGGGCATATACCATATGACAAGTGTCATCACCAGCAGCAACATTATTTCCATGAGAATGGTATCCATGCTCGAATGTTCTGATTATCAAGCAGGAACAGAACCTATTTCATCACTATAGAGCCAAAGCCCAGCAGCATCCAGCCTTGTGCAGGACCTTAAGCTTTTATGGAACAAAAATCAATGTCAAGGACTTACTCATTCTTCAAACTCCCAGGAAGCTTCCCCGACCACCCTGGTCCACAGCATATCATCTCAGACATACACTGTCACCCAGCAGTCTATTAGCCCAGCACAACACGCACCACCCATTTCTTCAGGCCTATCATATTAGCAAAAGCAGAATCAACAGCACAAGGAAGTTAACTATGACTTCATTCAGGGAACTTAAAAATGTGTTTCTAAAAAGTTGAGTTTACTTCATCCACATACTTCTCTGTTCTCCCAGCCTCACTATGAAGATCTTTTTACTCAGTTTTTCCTAATTGAAAATTCTTTAATAATAAAGCTGGCAGGTAAAAATGGGACATTCACCCAACTCTAGTAGGTACATTTTATTGGTTTAAATTCCTTTCCCAGATATAAAATTAAATCAGTTTCCATAATTCCTTTTACTCAATACAGTTTACCTTCAAAGAGAACAGGAAGATACAAGCAATTATGGTTTTACAATTCATATATTTAAACATGCTATAATTTTGAAATCTGCTAAGCACAGGACCAAAACCACAATCAACACTGGAATGTTTTTTTTTTTTTTAATTTATTTTTTAGTTTTCAGCGAACACAACATCTTTGTTTGTATGTGGTGCTGAGGATCGAACCTGGGCCGCACGCATGCCAGGCGAGCACGCTACCGCTTGAGCCACATCCCCAGCCCCAACACTGGAATGTTAAACATCTCATATCCTTGTTTTACCTAGAAGTGAGTTAGAAAGCAACTGGTTTTCTGGGTAATAAATCATACTGAAAAAACTGGAAAGTAACTATAAGGTACTTTACTATCATTTAGTAAAGAACAAAATTTGGCACTTGTCATCATTTTTGAAGCCCTGTGTAAAGGAGCCACTGTGCCAGTAGTATTGCTGGCAGGCACAGTGGCTCAGGTTTGTCATCCCAGCAATTCAGGAGGCTGAATTAAGAGGACTGCAAGTTCAAAGCCAGGCTCAGCAACTTAGCAAGACCCTGTCTCAAAAATAAAAAAGGGCTGGGGATATAGTTCACTGATAAAACATCCCTGGGTTCAATTATTAGCAGTAGTATTAGCAGTAGTAATAGTAGTAGTACTAATTGAATCATCTTATCATAATAAATACTTATAATAAATTTGAGTAACCTTATTATTGCAGTTTAACCATAAATAAACAAATTATTTCAATGACTTGGACAGGACCACAGCAACTAGTTAAGTGGCAGAGCTAGAACTTCTTGGAATGAAGGTATGGAAAAAGAACAGCCATCACCAATGAAAACAAAACAGTCCCCCTTACATCCATCACTACACTACCATAGCTGACAATCACGGTCTAATAAAAGCCACTTTCTATAAAAAAAAAAAAAAAAAAAAAAAATTATAAGGAAGATAAAAGATCTGCAGTGAGGTTTTGCTGATTTTAATCCAAAATGGGTCAAGTTTTCTCACTAGAATTTGGTACACATTGTTAAGTATGTTAAATCCTGTGTAAATGTTTTTAAAATCAAAATGTGTTGTCAAATCTCTCCCAGTGTTTAAGCACGTGGATCATCATCATGCCCAGCAGTGCCAACTTGGAGCCTTGCTCAGTTGCCACAGCAGCTCTGGGCCTTCACCACCAGAGCACAACAGAAAACTGAAATTCAACTACAAAAATCATTCTCATATCTAGAAATTCCCATTCTTTTGGGAATTGTGACGTGTGATACAGTGCTTTTAGGAAAAAGAAAAGATAATTAAAGTACATTAAAATAAAATTTTTAGAATATTTTCACAATGCTTGAAAAGTTAAATATCCTAAGCAAAGTCCTCTACAATAGTTAAATGGAGGGGCATAAGGCAAAAGATTTGTGAAAAGGCTTGTTCTAAGTGTGGAAAAGGGAAAGTGGCACGTTGCAGACAAAACCTGGAAGTCAAACACAATTAGAGGTCTTGCTGCTACTAACTGGACTTGGGGGACAAGCAATGTACAGGGAGATTCCAGAGTGGGAGTCTTCATTGACTGGCTGGTCTTGGGCCACCAGCTAAAATGGGGAAGACAGAGGGTGAAAGTTGTTTTGTGCTGAAGGAGCAATGCAAGAGAGTCCAGTTTGAATGACCTGGTTTGAGGGGCCCACAGATGGATATCCAATCATCTGTCAACTTGGAAAATATAGTCTGAAACCAGAGGGAGCTGGCAGATGAAGACATAGATTAGGAAGCCAATAGCACACGTTTGTTTGAAGCCAACTTGGAAAGAGAATCTAAAAAAGATGCATACCTGGTACCATCTAACGTTTCAATGTAAGCCACATGCACATACACACAAGCAGAGCTACACAAAAAGGTAAAAAAGTAGGGGCCAGAAAGGTAAAATAGGGAAACCAGGAGAATCTGGTGTCCTGGAGAAAAAGAGGACAACATTTCATCTCCACTGATGCCCCGGAGACATCAGCACAGTGGAAGAAAACACGTTCAGTAGAGTGGTGGGGACAGACGCCACATTGAAGTGGGCTTAAAAACCAAGGGTAATTTTAAAAAGACTAAGTGACACTCAAGACAGACGAGAGTAAGTTAATAGACAAATCTACCGATAAGTTTCACCACATCATCAAGCAGATAACTGAAGCACAAAAGTCTGTTGGGGGGACAAAAGACAGAGGCTTCAGAAAAAACACCTTTCCAGAAAAGATGTAAGCAAATCCAGGTGAGACCACTTCTGGGTTATGTTCTTGGAATGAAACTGATGCCAGCAAACACTCAAGACTATCTACTTTGGTCAAGAAAATTCCATTAAACAAGATTGGTACTGACCTTGACTAATTTGCATAACATCAACAGTATCTGTAAGAAACTGTTTTCTAGGACTAGAGTTGTGGCTCAGTGGTAGAGCACTTGCCTCACAAGTGTGAGGCACTGGGTTCAATCTTAGCACCACATAAAAACAAATAAAGCCATTGAGGCCATATACAACTAAAAAAATTTAAAAAAAGAAATTTTTTTCTACATCTTAAACATTCCCAAGTAGCTATTTTCTGAAATAACCTTCATTCTGGAACATAATAATCATTTTTCAAGGTGCACATGCCCACCTGGGAAGATTCTTTTGGGTTTGGTGGTGGTGATGGTGGTTGTTTTTACAAGACCAGGATGGCCTCCAATTCAACCTCTTCCTGCCTCAGCCTCCTGAGTAGCTGGGATGGCAGATGTGGGCCATGAAGCCCAGATGGTAAGATTTATTTAAAAGACAAAAATGAAAAATGTTCACGGACTGACTGGATCATTACCCTGCTTTACAATGAAGGAGCAAATAAAAGTGTCACTTCCGACAATCGTGAAGAAATGTCCCATGGAGTTTCAGCAGGTACACCTATCTCTCTTCTAGAATGCTGCTATCAAATGTTCAGGATAAAGACTGACCAAAAAAATTATTTGTGTATGTTTTCTTTTTCTGAACACTAATTTCAAATAAAGTTAATTTGGGAAGTTGGTTTGGTGGACTGTCTTTTCTGAGAGTTCTTTTTTGTTTCACCTTATGAATATGCCCCTTTGCTTTCAAGGGACATATTTTGACCATCTCACAAAATCCGTCAGCATATGTTTCAATGTGAAGCTATTTCTTAACTATTTAGAATTACTCTATTTAGGTTTTCATTTACTGCAAATTTATAATAACAGAACACACAAATGTAAGAAACACCAGGCTAGACACAAACATTTACCAAAGGATTTAATTTCAGATTCAGTTTATCTACAAGATAATTTCAAAAATGTTTAAAAGTAACATTTGCTAAATACATAATACAAAACAGACTTTACATACTAGCTGTGGTTGAAACAAATTATCTTCCATTCAGCTTCATTTTTTTTCCTTTTTAATTTAGTTATGAAATCAGCAGATTATTTGATCTGACGTCTGCAATTCAATTATATTCTGTGACCAGAAATATAATTAAAATCTTGCAACAGTCCCTTCAATAAAGTTCTTAAGGCATATCAGGTAGGACAAGGGTTATTTTGCTTGTTGTGGTAGAAGGGGAGTAAAGATCAAGTAACTAGGCAATGGACAGAGATGACTTAAATGTCATTTTTCCTGAATATGAAAAATAGATAAAACCCAAATTTTCTTTTCATGAAGATACAGGTACACAATCTCAGATACAAACTCCTTGCAGACAGGTAAGTTCTAAAATTCTGAATTTTTGCAATTTTAGAAAAGTAACACAAGGCAGATTCCATCAATTATCCAACTACCCCAGTAGGTCAGGATAGCCTTTGTAATAAAACATAAATATTTCTGCAGCTGAAATGAGAAGTAATGATTTAAAACAAAATATAACAACAACAAAAGGCCTTACGTTTAAGTAAAACCTCCCATTTCAGAGCCCATAGATTTCACAATTATGAATAAGGGATTGGAGACCTGCATTCGGCCCAAGTTTTAAGAAAATATAGATAAGTTGAAGGAGAACAGTAGAGCCCTGGATTCAAGTTCCAGCTCTCCTCCATGTAAAGCAAGTTGTTTAGCACCTATGCATCTGAGTACTCTTCCCTGTAAAGGGAAAGAAAGATATCTATCGACCAGGAGTAGGCTGGAAACCACAGGCACAGGTTGAAAGGTCCTTGGACCAAGTTAAGCACAGGGCAGTGGATAACCAATTGTTTCGGCATGCCTGGGACTTCCCTAGATTTAGTATTGATAATCTCACATCCTGGAAACCTACCTAGCAGTTACTCATGAATGGGACCTATTCTAATACAAAGAACAGAAATTAAATTAAGTTGAAAATATATAGTGGAAAAAAAAAAATCACTCAAAATACTTCCAATGGTTAAACAGTCAGACTACTATCTATAGATTATAATCTTACCACCTAACCTCACATACCTAGTACACACTCCTCTTCTTCCCTGGAGTGGAGGTAGGCACAGCCAACTCAAGGAGCCCTTCTTCAGAAAGTCAGAAAGACTGCAAGCTATGGCAGATGCCCTCCTGCTGGCCCTAAAGAATCACCATGGCAGGACCAGTGAGCAGCATTCCCAAGAGTATCAGTCCTATAACCCCAACAAAGTGCATTACACACTAACAGAAAACCATATCTTTTAAGAGAGTATCTACTTCAAATTACAGATATCTATATACATATGTGCATGTGTGCATATACCCACTGTAGTTAAGTATGGAAGTGTCTATAAAACATAATTCCCTGTACTTTTGCTTTTTTTTTTTTTAAATAAGATAAGTTCAAATTCAAAAGAAGGTTCTTAGTTAAATTCAGGCTGGAAAAACGAATCTCAAAATACTTCTGGTTGCACAACTGAAACTTTCATACATTGCTATGGGGCATAAAATGGTACAACCATCTTGGAAAACTATTTGGCTATTTCTATTAAACCTAAAAGGATGCCAACACTATGATGGAAATTCCATCCTCTGGGTGCCTGGGTCCATGAAAGGACATGCAGTGCCCACAAATGTTCATACCAGCTCAAGTAATAATAGCTGAAAACTGGAAGCAATCCAAATACCCACCAACAGAAGAATGGAACAATTGTGGTATCTTCCTCAGTGGAAAACTAACATCAGGCAAAAATAACAAACACAACAAGGGTGAGTCTCAGATATTTTACTGAATAAAAGAAGCCAGAAAACATATACAGGGAGAATGTAACGCAGAATACAGAGGTATGCCATGGCCTAAATCTATATCTCCACAAAATTCATGTTGAAAACTAATCTCCCTGTGGTGGTGGTATTAAGAGTTATGGCCTTGGGGCTAGGGATGTGGCTCAAGCGGTAGCGCACTCGCCTGGCATGCGTGTGGCCCGGGTTCGATCCTCAGCACCACATACAAACAAAGATGTTGTGTCCGCCGAAAACTAAATAAATAAATTCTCTCTCACTCAAAATAAATAAATAAATAAAGAGGTATGGCCTTTAGGAGGTGATCAGGTCATATAGGCTCTGCCTTTAAGAATGAAGTTAGAAAAACAGCATGGTACTGGTACCAAAACAGGCGGGTGGACCAATGGTACAGAATAGAGGACACAGAAACCAATCCACAAAATTACAACTTTCTTATATTTGATAAAGGGGCTAAAAGCATGCAATGGAGGAAGGATAGCATCTTCAACAAATGGTGCTGGGAAAACTGGAAATCCATATGCAACAAAATGAAACTGAATCCCTTTCTCTCGCCATGCACAAAAGT
>NW_025999983.1:8773502-8790134 GCF_001458135.2 Marmota marmota marmota
AGGGAAATGGATGGCACTAGAGCAGATTATGCTAAGTGAAGCTAGCCAATCCCTAAAAAACAAATGCCAAATGTCTTCTTTGATATAATGAGAGCAACTAAGAACAGAGCAGGGAGGAAGAGCAGGAGGAAAAGATTAACATTAAACAGAGACATGAGGTGGGAGGGAAAGAGAGAGAAGGGAAACTGCATGGAAATGGAAGGAGACCCTCATTGTTATACAAAATTACATAAAAGAGGTTGTGAGGGGAAAGGGGAAAAAAAAACAAGGGAGAGAATTAAATTACAGAAAATGGGGTAGAGAGAGAAGATGGGAGGGGACGGGAGGGGGATAGTAGAGGATAGGAAAGGTAGCAGAATACAACAGTTACTAATATGGCATTATGTAAAAATGTGGATGTGTAACCAATGTGATTCTGCAATCTGTATTTGGGGTAAAAATGGGAGTTCATAACCCACTTGAATCTAATGTATGAAATATGATATGTCAAGAGCTTTGTAACGTTTTGAACAACCAATAAAAAAAAAAAAAGAATGAAGTTAGTGCCCCTGTGAAAGAGGCTTGAAGATGCTTTCCACCCTGGAACTATGTCCAGAGGACACAGAAATAAGGTGCTATCTATGAAACTGAGAGTCAGCCCTCATTAGACACACTTGGTAAACCTCCTGGATCCTTGATCTAGGATTTTCCAACCTTGAGAACTATAAGCACTAATCTATTATTTATAAATTACCCACTCTAAGGTATTTTGTTATAGTGTAAAGTCTGGGACTGACCATCAGGTACCTGTAACAAGTGCTGGAAATGTTCTGTATCTTGATCTAGTTGGGTAACTGAACATATAATTATTGAGATATACACTTAAGATTATTGCACTTTATTGTATGTTATATTACTACAGTCTTAATGTTTGTACCCCCAACCTCAATTTATATGTTAAATCCTAGCCCCCAAGTAATTAGGAGGTAGGTTTAGGAAATGATTAGGTCATGAGGGCAGAATCCTCATGAAAAAGACTGGTGCTCTCCTAAGAGGCCCCAGAAACATCCCTACCAGTCTTTTATCAAAAAGGAACTATTAGGGCTGGGGATGTGGCTCAAGCGGTAGCGTGCTTGCCTGGCATGCGTGCGGCCCGGGTTCAATCTTAGCACCACATACAAAGAAAGATGTTGTGTCTGCCGAAAACTAAAAAAAAATAAACACTAAAAAATTCTCTCTTTCTCTCTCTCTTTCTCTCTCTCTCCCCCTCTTTAAAAAAAAAAAAAAAAAAGGAACTATTATTGTGCAACACAGAAGAGGGCCCCCACCTACTGTGCTCACACCCTCATCTCCAACTTCCAACTTCTGGAACTATGAGAAATAAATTTACACTGTTTATAAGTCACCCAGTCAATGGTATTTTGTTAAGCAGCCTGGATATATACTTTGAAAATATTCTTGCTCCTGAAATTGTTATGGATTCCTCATAAGAAAACACCCAAATAAATTAGTGACTGTGAAGCAGGAACACTGTCAAGGAGCTGTGCAAGTACACATTGCAAGGAAACATCGGACATGGTGTTCTTTTAAACATGGTGCCTGAAACTTAAGCACTCAGTAAATGTTGGTTGAATAAATTTCACAGATAATGTCCCTGTGCTTCAGAATACCAGGGAAAGCTATATATACAAATACACAGCATAATAACCTCAATATAAAAGACCCAAGAGGTGAAAACTATGGCTCTTGTCCAGTAATAACTTCTGTCACCTCCAAGCATATGAAATAAAGTCAGGTGTTAAACCATCACCAGAGAGATGCAGGAGTTAACTGTACAATATAAAAGCAGCACCATTTTTATTTTCACACTGTCAGTTTTGCACAGGGTCGTGGCAGAAAGCAATTCTGTCTAGGTCATGAAAAGGAACATAAGAGATAGAACAGAATCATCTATCCAACACACCCACGGGGCATCATCCAAATGCCTGAACACTTTCAGACAAGCAGCAACCACTCTCAAGACACATAGAGGAGATCAAGAAGTGATCTTCTTTAGGGATAAGTGACCCACAAGGGAAGACACAGGCCACTGTGAACTGAGTCCACCTTGGTACCTTCAAACTGGAACACAGGAAACCAATTTCATGGTGTGAAATCTCACTGGAAGCTACAAAACTGAAGCAAAGGAACTTTCAAGTCTGGGGGACTCGAAAGACTACTGGAAGTAACCAGGCAAAAAGCAAAACAAAACCACAGCTCACCTCACTATTGTGGCCCCGCAAGTTGAAGTTTATCCTCTGTGGAGTACTCCTGTCCCTGCGGCAGTGGCTGGAGGTGAAAGTCACGCCCACCACACCTCGCCCATTGCCAGTGGCCAGCCAGCCTTCCTCATAGTAGCGCCTCCTGCACACGGGCTTCTCCTTCTCACTCTTGGGGACACGCCCCTTCCAGGATAAACAGAGGATGTTGGAGTCACTGCAAAGCACAGGTCCATGTTCCACCGCTGCATACATACTTTTTTCAATGAATTGTTTTACTTAAAAAGTAATGCTTACTTAATGGTGGAAATTTTAAACCAAATTCTTTCATTGGTTTATTTATTTTATTTTTATGATTGGTTTGTGTTGCTTTTTTCCCCCTTTAAGACTGACCTGGAGCTAATTAGAAGGTCAGTATGTTATAAAGATCCACCAAATGCATAGTGAAAAAATTCCTCTATAAAAGATGATGGCAGGCAGTCTGCTAAGAAAAGGTTATGCCTAAAAAAACATGGGGTCCATTTTTATTTTTAAGTCCTTAGAGGAAGAACACACTGATCCTTTGGAGAAAGAGCATTGTTAATAAGTGGTGATCAAGAAACAAAAGAGTTTTCTTCTTTTTTACTCAACTTGGTTATTCTCGTTCAGCCTGAGATTCCAGTTTTGTGTAATGTGATTCCAGAGACAAAGGGTTGCAAATACATAGATTTCAAGTAACTTAAGGCTTTAAGAATCCCTCTAGCTGGTATTTTCTATTTCTACTCAAAAGTTCAGATGCAGTGACAGACCATACAGGATCATCTTCCTTCTGAAGCCACCCTCTGGCATGTTTTCCAAACTAGACAAATTTCTGCTGCTAAAGCTGAAAAAGATTGCATAAAGGGAAAAAAAGGCACACAAATCGTGCAAAGCAGACCAGAATTTGTGCAGACAGCAGTCCAAATTTTAGGAAGAAAATCACTCTTTTCCCCGATGTTCAGAACCAGAAACTTCCTACTGCAAAGCTGGGCCCTGTGTCCCTGAGGAACGCAGGGCTCCCTAGAACAACTCCTCCACCAGCCGGCGCCCCCCTCAGTGCCATAGAGGCTGAAAAGTAAGCCCCTTCCTTCAGCAGAGTCAGGGCCTAAAGCTATTAAAGTGGACCCAGTATTTGCTTTGTGTGAGTACTAATTCCTCTTGCTGACAAAGCAGAGTCACACTGCAGGATTTTGCTTCTTTCATTGGACTCCTTCCCCACTTCCTCGTTACTTCTTCCCTTTTCTGCTCCTGAAGATCACATATTTTTCCATTTTAATGAAAAAACAATTAATGTCAGAATTAAATACATTGAATAATCTTCCCTCATATGCAAGTCTTCTTAGTTTCAACAGGGTAGTCCCTCAAAGCACATGCCCAGGACAGTCTCAAGTCCCCAGCACCACACAACGTCCTAGTCCCTGCGCCTTGCAGAGGGGCTGCTTTCCTATTCACATCCAGAGCCTGTCTCCACACCTTTAGTCCAAGGAAAAGGAAGCTTTGCTTGGGTTTTCCTGGATATTTATTTGATAATTATTGGTTTCAATTGCTATTTTAAGATACTATCCTATAGATACAGAAAAGGTAAAGGGAAATAATAAATTAAAATTCCTCAATATAATTAACTAAAAAAGGCAAAGGGAATCTCTGTTCATTGTTAGACTTGTCTCATTACACTGAATTTGCTTTCCTCTAGCCACAACCACAAAGTTACTTTTCGGTCCAGAATTTTAAAGTCTGTTCAAATTACCAAATCCAATAAAAAATAAAGTACAGAAAATGCTGCATAATTCCATCTGCAGGGTTTGAATTCTTCTCCATTAGTTACCTTCTCACTTAGTTTCTTCTTTAAACTGGAGAGGTATTTTTGAGTATTAATCTGTGCAATTTTTTTTTTCTTCTTTTTGCAAACTTTCTTTACCCGTGAAGACCATATGGAAAATTGGCCATTAATGATGTGTGTTTCTCCCCGGGCTCCTGAGCCCAGTGGTGTCAAGTTGCTCCATCTGATTCTTAAATTAATTTTCATCAGTTGTAAAACTCTTGAATGTGCACAAGAATGAGCCTGTCTTCTCGTGTAAATGTGTGCACAGAGAGGTTTTAAATATACACAGACACACTCTTCAACTGGCACTTAGAATTTTTGTTTTTCCACTTGTTTCAGGAACCATCAGATTAATCACGTCTTGAGGGCTCTGGAGTCTTACAAATCTGTAAAACAAAAAAGGATATAAAAGAACTTTAAAATACTGAAGAATAAAAGTTCTAAGAGAGTAATTACAATAATTGAAAATGGACGCCCATCTTTACCCTCACATCTACTAGATGAAGCTACTTACTGAACTTCAACATACAACATCAGGGGTCTGACTATCATACCACATACCATTGTAGAAAGTCTATCCATGGCTGGGCATATGTGAATGAAAACATTACCTCCCTTCTTTCACAATACACAGTTATTTCTAAAACTCTGGACCCTGAAGACTTTACCCCTTCAGAGATCCTGGTCATTGTTTAAGGAAGCCTCTCAAAAAAGACACTAAAATGCTCATGCAAGTTATTCCAACTGCCAGTAAGTCTCAGAGCAAACCACAGCTGTTCTCTCCGATTTTAAGTTGTCAACTAGCAATAAGCCCTAGAGAATCTACCTCTAGAAATCCATCCTACATTCCTTCCTTCTAGCAGCCTGAAGGGCAGGTTCTCATCACACCCTCTGCAGAGGCTGCAAGACTGTCGCTAATTTCCCCACCTGTCCCCATTCCACTTTGCCCTCAGATGACCTTTCTAAAATGCAGCATTAAATTTCCCCAGACACTGAAGGGCTTGGGCAAAGCCCAGGTGTCTGCATTTCTAACAAGTTCTCAGGAGATGTGAAATCTGCTTGTCAGAGAACCAGCTCTGAGATCACTGGCCTAGGGGACCAAGTCCTAGCAAGATCCTGAAAATTTCATAATAATATTAGGACATTCTTTGTCTTTTCCCTATGTTGATATTTGAATTGATGTTACAAAACAACAAAGGTCAAACTGCTCCCTCTAACACAAATCAAGGGAGAGGGGTACCAGCAGTCCATGTTTCTTTTTCTTTTTAAAGCTAGCTTCACTTCCCAATGTTCTCAATCAATGAAAACATTTTTGTTTTGTTTTTGTTTGTTTTGGATTTTTTGAGACAAGATCTCACTAAGTTGCCCAGCCTGGTCTCTAACTCCTGGATCCTCCTGCCTCAGCCTCCTGTAAACTGGGAATTACATTTACCTGCCCCCACACCTGGAAGCAGTAAAAAATATTATGATTAAATACTGACCCTTGAGTTCATGGTTTTTTAATATTCTTTATTCTAAAATAATACGTGCACATAAAGCACTGAAGTACTTGGTAATCTGAAGGAAAAGCACCTTTGCAATAGTTTAAGCTGCAATATGCATTTTTTTTTCACGGTACTCAGATTTACTAAAGAGACTGAATGAGAATTATAGTTATATAATATAACTCAATCTCAGCTACTTATCAATATATAATTATAATTATTCTGGCTTCAGTATTTGACAGATATTTTCTTGAATACGAACAAAGTGAACCTATCACCTTAAGGAAAACAGATAACAAGATTTGTTGCCACATAAAAACTAAGCTTTTGAGGCCAGGGTTTTGGCTCAGTGGTAGAGCACTTGCCTAGCATGTGTGAGTCCCTGGGTTCTATCCCCAGCACCACATAAAACTAAATAAACAAAATAAAGGTATTGTTCCATCTGTAACTAAAAATATTTTTAAAAAAGAAAAGGAAAGCTTTCAAACCAAAATCATAATTTTTGAAAAAATAGTACCTGTCACTATTGACAGAGCCCCCAAACTTAAAGACCTTCCTCACCCAATTGGGGGTGATACTAATAAATGTGAATTTTTTCTTCTGCATTTCTTATTTCCTTGTGTGCTCCTGTGGTTTGAATATGGCTTGTCCCCCAAAGATTCATGTGCTGGAAGCTGGTTCCCAGTGTGGCAGTCCAGAGAGATGGTAAGATCGCTAGGAGGTGGTACCTAGTGGGAAGTGACTGGGTCATAATCACCCTTGCAGAGAAATTCACGCGGGTCTCCCGCAGTGGGTTAGATTCCCAGGAGTGGTTAAGCTCCTTTTGAGAATAGGCTGCTTGCTGTAAAGGAGAAAGCTTGGCCCCTCCCCACTTTCTCTTGCCTCACTTTCTCTTACCATGAGATCTCTCACACACACTTCTGCTATGTGATCCCAGATGCCACGTTATGATGCAGCCAGCAGCCTTCATCAGAGGCCAACCAGATGGGTCTACACAATCTTGGACTTTTGGCTTACAAAACAGTGAGCTAAATAAACCTCTTTATTTTATAAAGTACTCACTCTCGGGTATTTCCTTATAGCAACACAAAATGGAATATGCCATGTCAATATTTGGAAGAGTTACATCCTTGGTAAACCAATATATTCTAAATGACCAGTGATGGTGATAAAAATTGCACCTGAGTAAAAGATTCATTGAAAGCACAAGAAACAAGTGGATTTTAATATTACCAAGTATGAAAACTTCATTGATATATTTCAAAATCTATATTGTAACTAAACTTTAAGAAACTATAACTTGTTGAGTTTGGGTCTAATATCAAAGAAAAATATTCCATGATTATCTAAAAACTATTAAAATACTCCTTCCTTTTTCTATTATATATCTGCAAAATTGGATTTTCTTCACAAAACAAAAACAACATATTACAACAGATTAAATGCAGAAGCAAATATGAGGATCCAGCCATCTTTAAGTCAGACATTAGAAATAACTCCCAAATGTAAAATAATACTCAAATAATTTTTATATTTTAGAAAATAGTGACTTTTCATCAAAATAGTTACATAACACTTAATGTGTTATTTTTAAATGAATTAGTAAATTTTAAAATTTTGTTTTAATATCTAATATGGTAGATATCAACAGATAACCATATACAGGAGCTTTTTGAAGGATTCAATAACTTTTGTAACTATAAAGGGGCCCTGTTACCAAAACGTTTGAAAACCACTGATATCTAACTTTCTTCATGTAAAATCTTAAATAATTATATTAAGATACATGGAATAAATCCCTATAGTAGTACAGGGCGTGTTGGCACACGCCCATAATCCCAGAGGCTCTGGAGGCTGAGGCAGGAAGATCGCAAGTTCAAAGCCAATCTCAGCTACTTATCAAGCCCCTCAGCAACTTAGCGAGATTCCCTGGTCTCTAAATAAAAATACAAAAAAGGACTGGGGATGTGGCTCAATGGTTAAAGTACACCTGGGTTCAATCGTTGGTACAAAAAAAAAAAATCATCATTAGTAAAAGCTCAAAGTGTTTCATTTTACATATATTATGATTTCTAACCAAACTTTTAAAATATCTTAAAATTATAAAGCACCATTTGTGCTAGACAAACGTAGCAGCTATTTCAAGAAAAAATAAAATGCTATCTTTTTATGACTCAAAGGAGATAATGTATACAAAAAAAACTAACAAAAAAGTCACAGTCATAACATCCTCATTACTGAAAGGTTGCAGCCAACTTTAGTGCTGCCACTAATGCAAAGGAGTGATGTCGAACACTTTGCTTCCTTTTTATATATATATTTTATGTGGTGCTGAGGATCGAACTGAAGGCCCCACATGTGCTAGGCGAGTGCTCTACCGCTGAGCCACAACCCCAGCCAGCCCTCTTCGTTTTTTCTTGCCTTATTTTCTACTGAAAAAACAAGGGCAGTAAATGATTAAATAATTTCTGGGGTATAATTAAGATTGTTTACACTAGTAAGGGGGTTGATACAAAAAAATTTAAAAGCAACCAACCAATTGAAAGCAGAAACTTGGAACAGATATCTGTACACCCATGTTCACAGCACCATGACTCAGAAGAGTCAAAAAGTGGAAACAATCCAAGTGTCCCCAGACAGATAAGGGATAAACAAAATACAGTGTGTAAAATATAATGCAACGCAAGGGAATATTATTTAGCCTTAAAATGAAGGGAAACTCTGACACATGCTACAAAGTAAATAAACCTTGAGGATACTACTCTAAACGAAATATGTATGCCAGGCACAAAAACACAAATACTGTCCACTTCCACTTCCACGAGGGACTGAAAGTTGGCAGATTCATAAAGAATAATTCTTGCCTGTCACTGTGGCACATGCCTATAATCCCAGCAGCTCCAGAGGCTGAGAGGAGAGGATCGGGAGGATTATGAGTTCAAAGCCAGCCTCAGCAATGGCAACTCAGTGAGACCCTGTCTCTAAATAAAATACAAAATAGGGCTGGGGGTATGGCTTAGTGTTCTAGTGCCCCTAAGTTCAATCCCCATTATCAAAAAGAAAAACAAAAAAAAAAAAAAAAAAAAAAAGAATGAATCTCACTGGTGAAAGGGTGGATTCCCGGGTGAGGGAAGGAGAGAATGGACAGTCAGTGTTTACAGGGTGTTTAGGTTTAGTTTCACAAGATGAAGACAGTTCTGGAAATGAACAGTTGAAAACCAATGAGAATGTACAGTGCACTGACTTATGCACTTAAAATAGCACAAAAAGTAAATTCAAAGATAAATATTTTCACCTCAATTAAAAAAAATCAGATAGTTTTTAAAAGCAACTATTCATATTAAGCCATTCAATACAGACCGAAAGTAAATCTTCCTCAGTTTGTCCTTCTGTGTTCCACTCTGAACATGGCAACACAGGCCCAGGAGAAAGCCTGGAGGCTCGTCACTGGAACGGTGTTCTGGCCCAAACCTGCTTCCAGTAATTATAGCTTATTTGCAGAACATTTCTACAAGTCACTGAAAAATCCATTCCTGCTTTTAGGAGATCACAGTCTTAAACCAAACAATGCATGTGCCTGACTGAATCAGTGCCCTGGGAGGGGCAGTCAGTAGTACTCCAAGGTGCCTCCCACTCTTCACCCCCCATGCTGCCCAGAACCAATGGACAAATCAAGAGCTCTGGAGTTTGGAAAAGTACAACTTGGAGACAGAGTGGCAGAGAAAAGAAAAATCCTACAGGTAACATGGGTAACGTTGGGTTAATCAACCAACAAATCTTAACCGAATATCTATTCTTCAAAAGAACCCTGTACTGCATTTGTTCTCTGGCTCTCTGGTCTCTCAACAAAATAAGTACTCTGCTTTTTAACTTGAGATACTTTCACTAGTTTATTTTGTGTTATCTGGTTTCTACTTTTCACCAACATGCATACCATTTACTATGGAAGGTAATAAAATGTGTTTTTGGTTTATTATTTAAGTCATGAGTTAATATTAGAGATCAGAGATAAAAATAAATCGGGGAAGATATTTTCCACTTATATAATTTGGATATAATCTTTGATATTCATTACAAGCTGTAAGAATGCAACCACTCTGGAAATTTTTGATATCAACTAATAATACTGAAGATGTGAACACACTGCAAATAGCAATTCCACACCTGGGATGTGCACCAGACTTATTCCTCATAAGTCCCGCATACAAACTATCCACTGCAGCATCATTCACATTAGCCAAAAACTGAAAACACCACAAAGGTCCCCAGTGTTGTATAGTCAAACAACAGAATTTTATATACCAACATCAAAGAACACTATGTAGAGTAAAACTGGTGAATTTCCTAAATATAATGTTGAGCAAAAGACTCTTAAAAATATGTGCCTATAATGTAAATCCATTTATATATGAACTTCAAAAACAGGCCAAAGTAATTTTATCAATTAAGACTGAAATCACAGGTAGTATAACTACATTTTTTAAAGCAAGGAAAATATTACAAAGAGCAGAACAGTCTTGGGTGGTGCAGGGGTGAGGGAAGTGACAGGGCGGGGCACACAAGTTCTGCTAGGGAGGCGGCTATACTCCTCTTTCTCCACCTGAGTGGCAGTTATGGATGCTTGCTTCACCCTTCAGGACCTATCCTACATGAATATCTCAGAGTAAATAAGCTTTTGTATTTAAGAATGTTTTCATAAGCAAGTTTAACAAGCTGTGAAATATTCTAGGCATTATTCCTCTGGGAATTTTAGAAAGCTCCTAATTATTTAAAAAAAAAAAAAAGATTTTTTTTAAATTAGTATAGCCTACATACTGAATACTCTTTCCAATCTAAATTATCCCAATTGCACATCAAAGATGCTATTTTAGTTCTCAAGAAGATATCTTCAAAAAAAATACATGAACCATAATATTGGAAATATGAGAAAAATTCAGAATAAGGTCCTATTTTGTTCTAAAGAATAAAAGTTTAAGACATTTGTTAAAAGACGGAGATGAAAAGTAAAAGTTGTACAATAGATTACGGGGGAAATATAAAATGTTGTCAGATAAATTTAAAGCAGGAAAAAATCCACAGTAGAAAACCTTGAATATAATACTCTAATGCCCTAAAGTTTAAACATTTGACTACAGACTTGTTAGGGGGCTGACAAAAAGAAACTGGAAAAAATTGTTTTCTTGTTTGGGTGATGTGAATTAAACACAACCCAGTTTATTTTTAGGGACAGTGACTGCTGTTTTAGCTACCTACTGCAGGTGTGGATGGCTGGCTGACTTCACAGTTTGCTGCTGGGAAAAGGAATGGTAGTCTTCAGGCCTCCCTCTGCTGCCCCCTCTCCCCACAGACTGCAAAAAGTCCTGAACTCTGCATTTCTTTTTAAATAATTACAATAACCTGCCTCTAGTTAGTCACCCCTTTCTTTGGGGGAACTTTCCAGAACCCACAAATATCCATTGAGCCCAAGGCAGTTCTATCTAGTTCCTAATCAGTTTTAATAGCTGCCTAGGAGCTGGTTCAAATTTGCCTTCAATGCTTACGTTTTAAGGCAGGGATTCTCTCAGCAATCACTTGTCATGGGGTACTTACAAACATAAGGAAATAATGACTCTGCATGCTTATTGTACCATCATTTTCTACCTCTTCTCAAAACGTGCTAGTCAGATAATGTAATATACATAGAGAGGGTTATAGCCAGGAGTACTCAAAGATACATTCTTACTATAATTGAGGGACATCAAATCCCTTTTCCTATTGGCTTGCAGTCCTCAACAAGTTCTGCCTTATTCAGAACCCCACCTGCTGCTTCAGATACGTCATACAGACGCCCTGAGCACATGTGCAGACTACATGGCAAGGGTCTTCTCTGCTTGTGGTAGAGCTGTTTTTCCATTTAATTATCCTACTAAAACACAAACTCCTAAACAGAGAGTATGTTTTACTCTACTCCTTACACCATCTGAAAATCCCACCAGAACCCTGTTTACTCAGTGTTCAATAAGGTAGTGAGTATGGCACATCACCTCCAACAGCTTTTTAAAGAAAAGGGAATAATAAACACAGATTAGGGCTGGGATTGTGGCTCAGCAGTGGAGCGCTCACCTAGCACGGGCGGGACCCGGGTTCGATCCTCAGCACCACATAAAAGTAAAGGAATTGTGTTAAATAAATAAACACAGACTAAATCTATATCAACCATTCAGAGCCTGGGCCTCTCGGAAGGGTAGTATAGGTAAAAGAATCTAAGGGAGAAGGCCATTGGTCCACTGCCATGTTCACAAAGCCACAGAGAGGTACATTTTCAGAAAAGTTACTCCCTTTTTATTTTTCGTGTCAGATTTCAAGTCAGTTCTAAGAGCACAAACATCTAATTATCTGTACTGAGAAAGGAAGAAACGGAGATTACAAGACAAACAGCTTGATTACTCACTAGAAAGAGAGTGGGAGCTAGATACTTCTCAGAGTGAATCTACACCTGAACTTAGATATTAAAATACTGTTATGCCAGCCAGGCACAGTGGCCCATGCATGTAATCCCAATGGCTCAGCAGGCTGAGACAGGAGGATCACGAGTTCAAAGCCATCCTCAACAACTTAGTGAGATCCTAAGCAACTCAGTGAGACCCTGTCTCTAAATAAAATACAAAAAAAGGACTGGGGATGTGTGCCAGTGGTTAAGTGCCCCTGAGTTCAACACCCAGTATCCCCCAACTCCAAAAAAACTGTTGTGCCATATATGGGGCTCACTAGGATCAAAAGTCAGGTGCCTTAATTATAAGAGAGAATGAATTTCATTTATCAAAGTGACAAGGATTGAAAGAAATGATAATACTCAGTGTCACACAGGGTGTGGAGAAATAAAAGGGTAATCTGGTGATGTAATTAAAAAGAATTAAAATGCTATAAACCTTCTAGTTTATCAATTCTACTTTGAGAGTTTTATCATAGGGAAATAATCTTGGATTATGCAAAGTTTTAAGTAGAAGAACTTCCACCACAGCATTTTTATAAAGGAAAAATCTGTACAAAATGGATATTAGTTCAGTAAATGTTGACAGAGAAAAGAATACTATGGAAGCACTGATGATTAAGTCATGGAAGACTGGAATGACATGGAAAGATATTTTCATTAACTTAAATGAAACTATATTTTACACTTCCAGGATCCTCAGAGGGCCAGACCCTGCTAATAACTAGATCCTGGGTAAATTACAGCAAACAATTTTCAATTGTTGGCCTTGCAGGGAAGTATGGGAAATCTCCAAGGAAAGAACACCCAAACAGAGAAAGACAGGTCATCTAGAAGACAAAAAGAGACAGAAGCACTGGAATCAGAACTAGTGGACCAGTCATCACTGTTTTCCCAGAACTGTCTCAGTGTTAATTACACAAATCCCACATCCCAGTAAACCCCTGGGTCCTGGGCAAACAGACTATTGTTCACTCTATTGGTAGCCACACTCTGGTCCTATCTTGTGAGGGGGAGGCATTGAATCTGAGTCACATACTGAGCAGAGCTCAGAGGCTCACCTTGTCTCAGAATCTAAGAAACCCTTAGCTTTAGGTCAAAGCAAATGCACATCTTATCTGCATGCAAACATTCCCAATCTAGGACCTAAAGATTCCCACAGATGAGGTTCAAACAAAATCTATTCACAGGCAAAAAAAATAAAAAGAAACATATTACAAAATAAGTCACCACAATTAGTAGAAACAATAAATTTAGATCCCCAAATCTTCAGATATTAGGAGAAACATAAAAAGAATTTAAAATAACTAGATTCAAAGTATTTAAAGAAATTAGAAAGTAAGACACTATCTAAAACAACCAGAGAAGTCAGGGAGGTGGCACACACCTGTAATCCCAGTGGCCTGGGAGGCTGAGACAGGAGGATCAAAAGCCAGCCTCAACAACTCAGCAAGGCACTAAGCAACTCAGTGAGACCCTGTCTCTAAATAAAATACAAAATAGGGCTGGGGATGTGGCTCAGTGCCCCTGAATTCAATCCCCAGTACCAAATAAATAAAAATTAAATAAACAAACAAATAAAATGACCAGAGAGAAGCAAATAAAACTTTATAACAGAAAACTAAATCACTGAAATAAAATGCAGTACATGAGTCATGTATTAAAGAGGAAACTATTTTTTAATATTTACTTTTTAGTTGTAGTTTGACACAATACCTTTATTTATTTATTTTTATGTGGTGCTGAGGATTGAACCCAGGGCCTCCCTCGTGCTAGGCGAGTGCTCTACTGCTGAGCCACAACCCTAGCCCTTAAAGAGGAAACTTAATAACCTACTTAGAGTAACTCAAGAAATTGTCCATCAAGGTTTTTGAAGTAGAGAAGTTTACAGAGACAGAAATATAAAAGAGAAATTAGGAGCATTAAGACACTTTAAGGGGGACAGATCTAATTAGAATTATAAAAGGACAGAATAGAGAGAATGGAAAAGAGACAGCTGAAGACATGACAGAATCTGCCAGAAGAGATGAAAAATCCATGGATACAAGAAGTCAGATACACACCAACTAGGATAAGTATAAAAGAAGTTCAAAACTGGGCATATTCTAGTGAAACTGAGGCAGAAGAGAAGGGCCCAACACTCCCCTAGAGAGACTTTTTATTATTCCATCTCTGACAACCACATGGCTGCCCCCAATGCCTCACTGGAAGCCACAGCTACATAAGACAACTGTGGTCACTCCAAGACATCTTGCTTTGGTCACGGGTCCACCCCAGACGGCCTCACCTTGCAGCCTTTCTGGATGACTCCACCCTTCAGTTGTCCCCAGTCTGGTCCTTGCAGAGCACCTCCCCTAGTCAGGACTAAGCAGAGTCTTCAGCTAACTGGACACTGTGTGTATGTGCACCTGCCTCCTGGTCTACACAAACAGCCTTTCCCACATCCCCATGGGAACAGTCTATGCACCGCTTCCCCTTGGGCTGCAGTGTACGTTCTAATAAGACTTCTTTCAGGTGGTCACATTTTGGCTATTTGTGGTTTCAATCTTGAGTAGAGCAGCCTGAGCAGGTAGCACTAAAGGCTGCTGGCATTGAAAGCAGCCAGCAGCCCAAGCTGAGGACAGCAGAGAGTGATGGAAAGCTGCCAGGGGCTCTGGATCCAGCTGCTCTAAGAGTTCTGCAGAGCTGCCAGCCCCTGCTAGCTCCTGCTGCCAGGAGAGGCGCCGAGGGCCAATACGAAACCGAAGGCCTGAAAGCCGCCAGCATGCACAGCTTAGAACTGGTCACACTAAGGGAGCCGCACTGCGCTTCTTCCTGATTTTTATTGGAAGTGAGCAAAAAAGCTCTCAGCAATTGGTAACAAAACCACATAAAAAGACACAGAGAAGAGTTTAGAAGAAACCAAAGGTAGAAGACTGGTCATTACAAAGGAATACCAATTCAGCTGATCAGAGACATCTCGATAGCAACACTGACAACCAGAAATCAACTCAGTAATAGCTTCAAACACTGTGAGAAAATACAGTTATGTTCTGGACATATAAGAAAGAAAATTATATGCCCAGAAAAACTGTCTTAAGCATTAAGAGTGAAATAGTAAGACCTTTGTTAAAGAACAAAAGCTAATTTTAAAGCCAGCTGACCTCACAGAATAAATGAAAACAAAAAAGCATCTAAAAAAATCTTCTTTAAGTAGAAGGAAATAAAAGGAAAGTCTTAGAAGAAGAAAATATAAAAAAGAAGTGGTTAGACATGTAGGTGAAATTAAACTTTGTTCAAGAAACAGTAACAACAGTGATAAAAGAAAGCAGCAGCCTACCCTTCCATAAGTCACCTGTCACCTGACATGCACAGCTGTAAAGGTATTAAACTTCTCATGTAAAAGGCCCTTTATCATCCATTTTACATATAAGAACGCTGAGGTGCAGGGATGTCAAATACTTTGCCCATTATTCATTTGGTAGGTAGCAGAACTAGGATTCAAGCCAGGCTGCCAGTTTCTAGTACATGTGCTTTATCTCAAGGCTGTGGCTGTTAGGGAGGGAAAATAGAAAACTAAAAACACTAATGATGTGATGATCAAAAGAATGATCAGAGCTATAGTACTCTATGGCCAATATAGTTTCAGAAAAGTAGTTAAAATACTCATTAACTTTATACTTGATTATCTTAGACTAGAAACAAAGTATACAACTTCCAAGCCACTGTAGAGGGGAAAAATGGAAAGATGTGGTAGACTCAGATCAACCCTCTGAAAAGAGGAAAAAAGAAACAAAAGGAAGAATACATGAAAACAGTAAGGATGGCAGAAGTTCAAATATATCACTAATAACAAAATATTAATGGTTAAAGACCTTTACTTGCAAGTTAAAAGTACCAGATTACTAAAAAGTAAAAAAAGTTACATGTTCTTACAAGAGACAAAACCTAAGATCATGTTGGAAAATAAGAAAAAAGAAGACATGCTATGATACAGAAATTAAAAGAAAGCTGAGAGAGCTGAACATGATACATTTTAAGGCAAAAGTTAAGACACAATAAAGGGAGCTACAGTTTTAAATACTCCTATTCACACAGAACATACCACAACTCCAAAATGATAAACATCTAATAACCTTCAAATAGGCAAAGCAAAAACTGATAGGGAAAAATGAGTTTTCCACCATCAAAGCAAATTTCAACCAAAAATCTCAATTATTTAAGATAAAATAATTAGTGAAGATTAAGATAAAAATTGTAGGGACTGGGGCTGGGGCTCAGTGGTAGAGCGCTCACCTAGAACACATGAGGCACTGGGTTCAAACCTCAGCACCACATAAAAATGAAATAAAGATATTGTATCCACCTACAACTAAAAAATAAGTATTAAAAAAAAGATAAAAACTGTAAAGATCTAGAGGATGCTAATGTCACAGTTCATTTAAACTTGGTCTTGAATATGAATAGAATTTTGTATCCAATTCAGAGAATGCCTATTTTTCTCTGTGGCTCAGTGGTAGTATGCTTGCCTTGCATGCATGAGACACTGGGTTTGATCCTCAGCACCACATAAATAAATAATTATTGTGTCCATCTACAACTAAAAAAAAAAAAAAAAAAAAA